>NW_017729025.1:140847376-140854330 GCF_001723915.1 Gavialis gangeticus
TACGGGGGGGGCTGCAGCCACCCCAAAATTCACCGTAGCCCACTCATAGCACCCCCTCCCAGTGCCACCGCTGCCAGCTCTAAGTGTAGCCCCACCCCAACCCCCCTCACACACACACACCGGGAAGAGCCCAGCACAGCCTTGGCCCCAGCCCACAGTGGCAGCCCACCCTGCCCACATCTTGCACAGAACCAGGGACACATGCCACCCCAGGGTGCATGCAGCAGCAGGATCCATCCCTGCCCCTGCACCCCCTGGATGAGCTGTGGCTCCACCCCACACACTGCCCTGCCCCAGCTGGGCAGCCCCAACCCTAGCCACACTCCCTCCCTCACCATAGGGGCCTTGATCTGCATGCATGCACAGGCATTTGTTGGCCATATTATCAGCCACATCAGGCTGATTTCCGATACAGTTAATTTTCTTTATGTCAGTGCCAATCCAATATCAGACTGATGTATTGGTGCACAGCTATTATAAAAGGAGAGAGATCATGGGATTTTTTGTTTTGTTTTGTCCTACTTATTGTCCTCTTTTATGGGGAGGTGGCTTTTTTTTCCCTGAAATAGGTGTTTGACTGAAGCAGAGATCCCAAAGCAGACATGTTGATGCTGGAGGACAAGTCCGGGGTCACTTCTGTGTAAGGCAATGGTTCTCAACCCTTTTAACTCAAGGTACCCCCTTGAAAAATGCCAGCTTTTAGTTTTTACTCGTTTTCTGACTACAGAAAAATAATACAGCAATTCTTCTTTTGCAAAGAATTCAGAAAGACCACAAGTCAGAATATTTTTAACACTATGGATTCCTGTTTGAAATATCTGGGTTTATCTTGCAAATCATGTTTGTGCACCTAATAGTGCTAAGATAGCATATGGGACCATGAAAGGATCCCCTTGAAAAGATCTCAAGGCAGCTCTGAGATCCTGCAGCAGGCACCCTGGTTGAGAATCACTGGAGGAGGGACTGTCTGCAGCAACACTAAAGCTATTTGGTTTTCAACGCCAACATACATTTAAGCAGCTTTGCAGTGCTTCCTGTAGAGCGCTATGAAAATCTCAGTCTCCAGTCTGTGGGAGAAGACAGCACTGAGGAGGGAGCAAAAAGTTCAGATTGGTTTTATTCTACTTGTTATAAAGTTATAAACTTGGTTAAGACAGGTGTAGTCCTGAGAACACAATGGCAGTTCTGTTTACCTGAGTTGCAGGAAGGTAGCTCAACAAGAAGTGCAAACATTATTGCACTCCCTTACATAAGGTTGCACTCAGAATATCTCCTCAGTGGATACAGCTTTTAAAGGAAGTTCCCCAGGTTATTGCTACAATTCTGGATCTCAAGTGGGAATGTCTGGAGGCCCTCACAGAAGTGAATGTATTTCTCCTAAACCATACAAGTCAAGAAGGGAAAAGCTCCCTATTTCACCTGAAATAAATTTCTTACCCTTTATTTTGGAGGGGAGGATTATTGCTTTCTAAGTAAATACACTTGTGTAGAGCACTGAATAGATTCAGTTTGGCTTTGGCTGATTGGCAGAATTAAGAAGAAGAACAACAAAAATAACAACACACACAAAATATCAGATTATTTTTAAAATTCTGTATTCCTTATGTCTGCCCACACACTGAAATAGTCAGAGGTTGGGCGGTCCTAACCTGGAATTACCCAACAAGAAAAATTACTCACGCTCTCTTTTTACTCTGTTTAACACGGCTTCATATGGACTGAGGTGTTCTACCTGCATGTTGTTGCAATGTGGGATTACAGGCTTGGTTTATGGCCTGAGCCAGAAAACCACTGTGGCTCAGCACCTATAAAGTTTTTAAAATCTTCAAGCTACTCTTTATAAAATAGCACTTTTAAAATTTATGTATCCATCATATTTCAGAAAATAAGTATTACATGTGTTGCTGAAAAAATGATGAGTTCTACATATTACATGCTGGAGGCTTATTTTTATATAGTTTATGGAATGATAGCCTAAACCATTAACTGTGGCATACCATAAAACATACTAAAATCCAACAAATTAAAATAAAAAACAATTATATCCATCATATTTTGAAATTAATACTATCTTAAAATTTCTAATGTGTTCTTTATCACAGCCCCAAATGCTTTACCACCTGTAAACCAGACCCTATTCCATCAATTAGGTGCCTAAATGTAATCCTAATCTACCTTGTTAAATCTTTGAAAAGCCATTAACGTGCAATTTTGCAATACTCTTAAGGCTAAAATTACAGCATAAATCACAAAAAGCTGCAAGGAGGAAAAAAACTCACTCATTCAGCTTTGGCATTAATGGCTTTTTTTTCAGACAGGAGACCTAGGTGCCTAAAAGATGGAGTAGAATCTGGCGTGCATGTGCAGTAATAATTGTAACTTCAAATCTTTACCACTGCAATGCATTGGTCTCTGACAGAAATATGGCAGTTGTTTTGCAAAAGCAGACTCATGTGTCTTCAGGGGAGAAACTAAAAAACAGTAATATAGTTAAACTACTATATAAAGATAACAGTTATGTAGGAAGAGAGTGAAAATGAAAAGGAAAAAAAACAATCCTCCCTCCCCAACCCTGCAATTTGTATTTAGTTAATGCGACCAAGTCTTGCAAAATGTTGATGATCATAGTGAGCCATGTCTCATTCAACAGATGGCACTCACAACTGTGGCATACATAACATCAGGCTCAAGTTTTGCATAATACTGAACAAGAAGAAAAGCTGATGCCATAATGTGATCCCTGTTGATTTTCCTAACATTTCTATCCATTGAGGTACTAATCTAATCAGGTCTAGTTATTGCCTTTAATTTGGAGGGAGGTGGAAATATTGGCAAAGGTATTCCATAGCACTGAATATAGATGTCAACAGTTATATTAGTTTTTAATGCTACAATAGTTCTATTCATTCAAATCTGTATTTAAAAATGTGGGGGCAGGGGGTTCCGAAGTCTTTCGTATTAGCTCTAAAACAACAAATCAGTATAGTATGCTTTATTTCATGTATTAACAATAGTGTATGTTGCAAAGAATTAAAAAGTGCATTTTTCCTGCTATTAAGTACCTATCCAAACAAAAAATATGCAAGTAAAACTTAACCATGATTTGAAAACGAATGATTAAATATTACTGAAAAAAGATTATGGGTCTCTGAGACAGAGAGGTGATTTTGGAAGAAAGAGGGCAAAAGAAGGAATGAGGCGAAAAGACTGTACTTCCATATCATTTGCATTAATAAATTAAAGCAATCTCTCACTGGACCAGCAGCAGAGGAATGCTAGTTTTAATTAGCAGTTCAGAAAAAAAATATCATAAGGTTATATTCTGCTTCAAAGTCATATATTTGCTCGTATCCTATTAGTCTAAATTATCATTTCATCTCAATTTTTGTAGTTCTCACTAATATCTAAGGCTCTGATCCTGCAAATAGGAGAATTCCAGCATAGGCACACATACCTATCCAGGATTCCACACAGAATGATTCACAAGATAAGAAATTAAGTGGAAGCACCAACCTATCCCTTAATCAGCCTGTCACTTCAATACACACACATACAGACGTATATAAACATGTATGTGTCTGTTTGCATGCCCATATATACTACATGTACATGCATGAATGCACAGTTTGAAAACATTCAGTTGGAGACGAATGGAAACTATTGTGTATTCTATCCATTTGTACACTATGACTGTCATCATTTTCACACGCTGAAAAGAAACAAGATACTATAGGAACATTTCAATGAGGTTTTATAAGGCAGGTTGTATACTCAAAGATCCAGGTACATAACAAAACAACCTATGTACAATATTGCGGAGAAGAAAAAAGATCAAATTTTAAAAGCTATACTTTTTCCCTTATTCTTAAATGGAAAAACAAAAGCTAAAACAGCTACATGGTTTTTTTTGTAAGAATAAAAGACTTCTCTGAGAGGTAATTTTTTGGATTCTGGCACTTCCATTTTGAATAAAACATTATTGCAATTTTTAATTGAATACCAATATGATCAAAGAGAATACAAGCATATTCCAGCTTTTTATCTTTTCTGATCACAAAATGCAAATACATTTTAAGAAACTGTTATAATATGTTTTATACTGAGTTTTCCAGGATACAGAATATAAATTTGAAGTATTACTCTGTATTGCATAGAACAGGAAAACTACTATTAATTTGTTGTGTGCCACCTTATTCTGGTGGCATTGAGATGGTATAAAACAACTTATCTAATACAGACAAGGTTCTTTGGCTAGCTATGATGTCTTTTATTAGACCAACTAAATAGTTAGAAAAATTGTTCTTTGCAAGCTTTCAGGTACAAACACCCTTCCTTCAAGCAATAGAGAGAGTCTGTTGGTATTTGTGTGCTCTCCTGGGTAGAATAGATAATAGAATAGATACTTAGATAACAGAACTTATCTAATACAAGTATTCATTTATTTTGAGAACAGTGCTCATTACTAACCTTTTTGTGTCTCCTTTCTGGACTTTTACCCAATGCTCTACATGAGCCAGGTTATTTTTCCTTTGTGTCTGTTTATCTGGGTTGGCTCTGGGAACAAACCCTCTTTTATATGAGCTGGTACCATTCTGCTCCACTGGGCCTGCACTTGTGCTTAATGAACTAGGAAGAGTCCCATTCTTCTCAGCTGGCTGAGGCTGAGCTACTTGAGGACGAGCCATGCTTGTAAAATCTGAAAATACTGAATCAACTTCTGGTGATGTTACTGGGCGCTTGGCTTTTCCCCTCTTGGCTTCCAGAGTCTCCTTTCTAAAGGCATAATATTCCTCATCTTCCCTTTCTTTTCTTGTATCTTCATGCTTATCATATCCAAAGGTGTCAGTTTTTTGATAATTCTCCTTCCTATCAGACATCTCCACCTTTGCATACTCTTTATAGGCATCCACATGGTTTGTTTGAGGACCAGCGTGCTGATCCACTTTTTCTGTTTCTCTAAAAAAAGAAAATTCATGCTTGAAGTGTAAACAACTTTACTGTGAAATTTTAACAGAAAAGTAAGTGCAGGGTTAGCACACAGGGCCACAATAGGTTCTATAGCCTGTAATAGATCTGATACATCATGACTGTATGACCACAGACAGGACTAGGTAACGTTCCTTTGTTCTTCTTTCTATCTAAAGATGAGCTCTCAACAACTATCAATGAAGCAACAAAAATGTTTATATTTAACTATACATACTATATATTCAACATTTACAGTAATTTTTGAAAAATAAATTGAAAATATCAATAACTGTAAATAATTAACTGTACGTAAATGAAACTAAGTTATGTGGGTAGAAAGGGAGCTACAGACATCCTTTCCTTGGAAATATTTTCAAATCACTTATTTGGTAGAAGCTTCTTTATTTCAAAGGCATAAAAAGAACTGTTATCTTGTGTTTTTATAAGCTCCCAGGATAAGCCATTCCTGGCATGGGTGATATAGCCCTAAATAGAGATAGGTGCCCCCACACAAGCCAAGGGAATCATTCCAGCTTTTCCAGTTTGGCAGCAAAATCCTGCAAAGACCTTCTCAAGAACATCTTCAAAAAAACTTTTTAAATGCCCTTTCCAAAGCACTCTGCTTTATTTGCCTTTTGCCTATATCTTTCTAAACATCCAAAGAAGATTAGTCAGGAAAACCCTATAAAGTCATTAATTGGGTACTAATATTAAATTGGTTTATATTGCTTTTGATGGCTAACCCACTTTATTTCTAACTTCACTTATGAGCTTTTATGCAACCTTTTATTTATGTCAGCAGTTTGTTGAGATATAAGGTATCACTGCTCTCAAAGTAGCACTTCACCCCAATCTATAAGAAGCACTTTTACCTTGCCTTTAGCCTTATGTTAACTCAGTGTACTGATTTTCAACCAGGGTGCCAGGGCAGCAGAGAGGCAGTGAAATCTTTGGAAGGGTGCCAGAAGATGTGAGGAGATAATTGAAGAGATAAATACAGTGGAAGAACATAAGTGCAGGCTCACCTTGTCCCTGCCTAGCTGCCGCCCCACCCCAGCGCTGCAAAGAAGTAACCACATAAGTAAGTAGTTTTTAAATGGTCACAAAAGTTATGGAGGGTGCCTTGAAGCTAAAAAGGCTGAGAACCACTGCCCTAGTGTGATGTGGCAATTAGCTTCAGAAGAGTAAGATCAGCTGTGAAGCCTTATCTTGTTATACTCATTTGTTAAACCCAACTACAACTTTGACAGATATACTTTAAAATATCAAAGGCATTGCATAGCTGTTAACTCTAATTTCTATATAAATGGGGTATCAGTTCAAAGATGCTGGGTCACAGAGGTCCAGAACTAGGTGTCTACTTATCACTGAAACATGTCAATAACCATATCCCCAAACAGTGTTTTAGACCTTTCTTTTAAGTGTTGGACACTGGTAATACTGCTAAAATTATCTTTGCAGGAGAAGCAAATCCAGGGCCATATTTCTTCATGGAGGTCCCCCATGATCCAGCCTGTGCTGTCTTCCAACTTCACTGTGTAGGGATCAGAAGAATGAATGACAATGGATAGTGTGGTACAGAGCCCCAGAGGAGCTTATAACAGGGATGGGCAATTATTTTGGGCAAAGGGCTGCTTAAGGAGGTTTGGTGAGCTATCAAGGACTGCATGGATAGCCCCACCCTTGACGGCTGCCCTGCCCCCATCTTGGGACCAGAAGTCCCATCCCTAACCCCTGACCTTTGCCACTGGAAGTCCCTCCACTTGCCCCCCAGAAATACTCCTTTTGGGAAGGGGGGGGGGGTTGCCATCCTAGAACCAAAAAAACCCAAATCATACACTAAAAGTCAAATGTCTACTATAACTTATTTTAACTGCATTACAAAAAATATTTTGCTCATGATTTATGTTTGTGTACTCTATATAGAGGTGATTGGATAATAACTACAAAATAAATTCTTAGTCTTTTATATTGTGTAGGGGGGTG
>NW_017729025.1:140859330-140859690 GCF_001723915.1 Gavialis gangeticus
GCAAAGCTGGCAGAATCTTACACCCAGAACCAGATACTTGACAGTATCTGTCTAGCTTGCTTGCAGTTTTACGAACCTGTTCTTCATCTAGATCCTGATTTTTGGCTAACAGTATAATGGTGCTTTCATATTTTATATAAAAGGTATAGAACTGGGTGCTAGTGGTGCACGTCTAGGACCTGAGCTTATATTATTTTACCAGTTCTCTCAACAAGGCAGCGTGTTGGTATACAAGTCTGTGGTTCGGGGTGTGTGTGCACATGTGTGTGTATGGTGGGGTGTGGGGGTGTATATGGTGGGGGGTATGTGCATGTGTGGTGGGGTGGGAGAAATTTGTGAGGGGATATGGCTGTGTGGGGG
>NW_017729025.1:140864690-140865350 GCF_001723915.1 Gavialis gangeticus
GTGAGGGAGGGTGGGAAGGGTGTGGGGACCCCTCCCCCCCACACTCCCCTCATGGTGCAGCAGCAGGTGGGGGTGCTGGTGCCTGGCTCTGCACATCACAGCGAGGACTGCAGCCCTGCCAGGCCATCTATATTGCTGGCACTCCCCGCACTCACGCAATATGGAAGGGAAGCCCCAAGCACAGGAGGGAAGACCTAGGCACTGGACCCAGCTGCTTTCCTCACCCCAGCCAGCTCCAGTGCCTGGGGCTTCCCTCTCGTGCCGCACAATTGCAGGGAGCGCTGGCAATATAGACAGCTTGGTGGGGTGTGTGCTCCTCACCGCGATGTGCAGCACTGGCCAGAGCCAGCCACCAGCACTGAGCACCGGCACCCCCACTGCTGCTGCCCCCACTGCCCGCCAGGGCTGCATGTCATGGGGGGGGAAGTGCGAGAGGGGGCCCCACATCCCCCACCCTAACCAGCCGAGCTCCACACTGCCCCCACCCCCACCCCCGAGTGTGGGCTCTGCACTGCAGCCAGCCCCAGATCTACAGTCCATGCTCCAATCCAGCTGCAGCCCTGCCCCCGCTTCCTTATCTGCTACCCAGAGGGAGCTGGATGCAGGGGAAGCCTGCAGCAGTAGCCCCACCCAGTGCTAGAGAGGCTGGGTCCATCTGCC
>NW_017729025.1:140870350-140881218 GCF_001723915.1 Gavialis gangeticus
ATATAGACAGCTTGGTGGGGTGTGTGCTCCTCACCGCGATGTGCAGCACTGGCCAGAGCCAGCCACCAGCACTGAGCACCGGCACCCCCACTGCTGCTGCCCCCACTGCCCGCCAGGGCTGCATGTCATGGGGGGGGAAGTGCGAGAGGGGGCCCCACATCCCCCACCCTAACCAGCCGAGCTCCACACTGCCCCCACCCCCACCCCCGAGTGTGGGCTCTGCACTGCAGCCAGCCCCAGATCTACAGTCCATGCTCCAATCCAGCTGCAGCCCTGCCCCCGCTTCCTTATCTGCTACCCAGAGGGAGCTGGATGCAGGGGAAGCCTGCAGCAGTAGCCCCACCCAGTGCTAGAGAGGCTGGGTCCATCTGCCCATGAGGGTGGGAGTGAGGCATAATAGGGTATGTTGTGGATGCAGGCAGGAGGCCTGGGTGAGGCACAATTCATTGAGGGATGCTGTGGGCCAGATGGAAGTGCCTGGTGGGGCAGATCTGGCCTGCACGCTGTATTTTGCCCACCCCTGTTATAACATTTGAACAACTCCAGTGTCATTGACTGGGAACTGGTACACAACTGTCCCTGGACAGAAGTATCCACATGTACACTGGGTGCGTCTACATATGCTATTAATGGGCAGCAATAAACTCTGGGTCATACTGCACCAGAGTTTATTGTTCCAAGGTGCCATGTTTGAACATGTGCCTGGGACCACAGCTTGTTGAGCCAGGTCAGAGCAACCCTAGCTGGCAGGAGGCCCAGGAAGACAGTCTGCCAGCCCGCGGTTGCTCTGACATGGCTCAATGTGTTGCAGAAGGGCTGGCTGGGGCACAAGAGTGCTTCAGTACAGGGCAAGACACCAGGTAACCCCAGCATCAAAACACCCTTGTGCCCCAGCCAGCCCCATCAGTGTCTAAAGGTGCATTGCTGCGAAGTAAAAAACCCCATCATGGGATAGTACTCGTGTTTACAAGTACTATCTACAGCAGAGTTAATTAGTTTATTCTTCCCTAATAGCACTGCACATGTAGATGCCAAAACATTTACTGTGGAGCTAATTAGGCAACTCCTCAATAAACGTCTCATGGAGGTCCAGCAGGCTGGAGGGGATCGGGGCTCCGCTGGGGCATGGGGGGCAGGTGTCATCCACAAGGGATAGGGGGAGCAGGTGCAACCCACGGGTGGGGTGGAGGGGGCAGGTATAACCCGTGGGTGGGGTACGGGGAGCATGCACAACTCACAAGGGGTAAGGGGAACAAGTGCGACCTGTGGATGGGATGGGGGGGCAGGTATAACCCACAAAGGGTAGGGGGAGCAGGCATTACTTGTGAGTGAGGTGGGGCAGCAGGTGCGACTTGTGATGGGGGGGGGGGCAAGCATGACCCGTGAGGAGCAAGGGGAAAAGGTACAACCTGTGAGAAGTGGGGGGGACAGGTGTGACCTACAGGTGGTATGCCCCCCCCACCCCAGTGAAACTACACCCTCATCCCTCCCACCTCTCCCCCAACCAGGGCTTACTTGCTTGGCTCTGCTAGCACCAAATGCTGATAAAACCAGCTGCACCCAGAACAGCTTGTGAGATGGGGGTTGAAAGCACTGGCTGGGGGGCAAAAAATAGACCAGTGTGGGGGAAGGGAGCAGTCCTTACACTGGGGCCAGTGGCTGAGTTTTCCCAGTCCTGGGGCTGCACAGGGGAAGTGGACAGAAGTTCTTTGCACTGGTTTGATACTACATAGATCCAGGTTTATCTTAAACCAGGTTCTGCAATTTTTAAACTGGTTTGTGTGCATGGAACGTCTGTTCTGTTACAGGTTTAGACTGACTGCTGGTCACCGAGACAAGGTCTGAAAGTGTAAGGTTGGCACTGGGTTCAATATAGTGAACACACACCTGACTGCCGTGTTCCTGACTGCTCATTTTTCCTACTACAATCAGACCAATAGACAGTTTTTGAATTCTATGATTTCCTATTCTGTGAGTTGCTATTTTTCAAGTGTGAGTTTGAAGAGATTTAAAGTGAACACTTAAATGAAGGCATAACTAATCACATTTTAGGGTTTGTTCGGACATATATGTCTGGGTTCTCCAAAAATGCATTTTGATTTAAAGTTACATATGAAAAATGTCAAATATTTTATCATTGTAGTGGAAAATGGAGAATATCGCTCTAAGCTTGCTTCATACTAACTTAAGAGAATAAAAATCTTGTTTAAGATATGTGATAATCTTAACTACATATTACCCTGAAACACGTCATACTCTCTTCTCTTCATGGCAGGGTGGTTTTTAAATTGAATCTGTCCTACTTTCAGGCTATTCATGCCCTGTCTGAAGCAAAACAAGTTTTCTTCTGGACTCAGAAAATATTTTTAATTAGTAGCTCCCCATTTCCATCTCTTTTGAACTTAACCACCCAGCAATTACCTTTATGTGCATTTCAGAATTTCAAATCTAGAACCTTAATTATTATTTTTTTTTTATAATGCAGTTAGCACTTATGCAGCTCCAGCCAATATGCAGGACCCTATTAATTTAGGAACATAATGAAAAGAGAATTTCTCTCAAAGAGCTTGCAAACTTGTAAAATGCAGTAAGTCAAGACACTAATTGATCCTAGCTCCCAACAGGAATTCATGCATTAATATTTTCATATAGAGACTGAAAAACACATTTGTTCTTTTTGGGTTGCTTGGCTTTTACTATCCACTCACTATAATACGATTTTCAGAAACTGAAAGTAGCAACCCCTCCCCATTGCATTTGTCTCCAGGAATTTTCTCTATTGTCATAACAATTCTCAGTACAGGGCTTCATCAGTTATTTTGTACCCCCAGCTCATCATCAGCAAAATGCATTATTTTATGACCTAGGTTATTTTTAAAATTGGAGTTGCTATTAAGACATGCACAGATTAAAACAGTTAAAATGAAAGGATAGTTCTTTTCTTGTTTATAGGAATAGAAACTTATTATTTTGATTTTTGGGACCAACCCCCTCTCCCCCACACTTATCTACAAAATTAGTGACACAGTGAACTTGCCTCTTTAATGAAAATCTGGTTTGCATCAGAGCAGCTTGATTCATGGCCCGAACCCAGCCATTCATATCCTCTTGGGTGTCTGCACTGAAGTAATATGTGCGCATCCCTGAATGCTCTGCCTGGGAGCCAATAACAGAACTCTTATTATAAATATAAGCCCTCATCCCTGTGTGGACAGCCTGCAAACAAAAAGCAAAGACAAATTGGACAGTGCTATTATTTTTTTTGCCTGAAAATTTATTACAGTGGCACACAGTTCTCACAGTATCTTCCTCTATGCGGAGCAGAAAGCCACTGCTGTGTAGCAAATATTGAGTTTAATGGCACCCTTATTTTTTCTTGACCAAAATGATATCCAATTCATTTTCTTTTTATATCATTATAATATAATTGCAGCTCTTTGTTCTGTTCTTTTATTCAAGGAATTTCACCTTTTCATTTTCCCCTAAACTTATATCTTTCACTTAATATGAGCACTATACAAAACGAAGTGATGGATGTGCTGCAAGAATATCTTACGTGAGGCAATTTTCCTAGACTATTGTAACAAGCAATTTCTTTACAAGAAACACAAGACAGAAGTCTTACAATACAAATAGTTTGTAAACTGGCATTTTAGGAATGTTAACATTTTTTGGTTAAAGCATGTAAGCTAAAAAAACCAACAAAGTTAGCTACAACCAATTTAAGTTAGCACGATATATCAAATTATCACCCACATACTGCTGTATATAAAAATGTTCTTAGAAATAAAAAGCTCCCATGTGTTTTCTCAAAACAAGGGCAGTTTTATATGTAGAAATGGTCTGTAGTCCAGAACTAAACTTTAATATTGTAATCTTTCCATTGTTTTTATATATAGCGCTTTATAACCATACTTTTAGTGAACGCATCTTTCATTTCTCAAATCTACTTAAATCTAGACACATCTTACCCGTACTTGCTAGAACACACGATACATAGATTACAGAAAAAGTCATATCGGATACTCTATCCTAAAACAAAGCTAAAACAAAGCTTTAATATTTCCTGTGTGTTACTTCGAAAATGGAATTCAGAAGTAGACAATCAATTCTCTTAACACCAACAGATTAGATTTAACAGGAACTTAAAGCCATTCAGAGAATCATAAGTGAGGTCAGTAATTTCTAATAATTTTTTCAATATTACTTAGTCTTTCAAAAGTCTTTTAGCCTGGGAAATTTTGATCTTCTGTGAATTTTCTAATATTTTATACCATGTAGCATATAGTACAATCTCTTATGTGTTGCATTTTTCTTTCTGTGTTGCATTTGTGGGCACTGGAACCAATTACAAAAATCTACTCAGCTAGAAAGTTCATGCAGTGATCATGTTGGTAATTTAAGTGTCCACAGTGTTTGGACCAACTGCTACTGGCATCAACACACAGAAAAGCACGTGTAAAATAAACCGTTTTGTTTCTAATAAATATATATTTAAAATAATAAACCTCATCTCATTTAAAAAACTAAATGGACCCTATATATAATTCTTTTGTTTTGTTGAATGCTTTTACCTCTTGTTATTTTTGGTTGAAAAATAACCTACCCATTTTAGAAGCCCAGTAACAAGTTTGACAGAATAGTATTGCACAATGATTTCTACATAATTTCAGCTATATATTCCCATGGTCTTGACATGAGACACTCACCTCAAAAAATGCAAACACTGCAGAGTAAAAGTTTCTGTCCAGCATTTTAGCACTTCGTATTTTGTAAGCAGACATTTGCCAATCGTCTCGCACTCACCTACACTTCAATGGAGCCCTCTTAGTTCCTTATAAGCTTTATGATCTACTTTGTCCTAGTGCAAATCGGAGTGCCATCAACTTTCTTACTCCTGTACCCCATATCTGAGAGAAAAAGGAGGGAGCCCATTCCTGACACTGTTGGGAAGGTTGACCAGACTGCAGTATGACAGACAGCCCAGAAAGAAGAAGAAAATGCATCCTTTGGAAAGCATGGCTAGCAATGTCCTTCCACCTCCCATTGCCTAGACAGGGAGGCGCAAGCTAGTCTCTCTCTCCTCCTGTCACTTAATTTTAACCTATGCTCTGGATTTTGCAATGACCTCTTGCCAGTAGTTGTAGTACAGGGGCCTTTTTTGTACAATGCTGTAGATTTAACCAATTACCTGTTTGGGAATCAGGAAAGAATTTTTGTTATTGGTAAGCTTGCAGGGGGCCTGAAAGTTTTTTCACCTTCCTCATACCATTATGGAGGTACAGGTTGCTTGAAAAGGAACAGGATGTAGTGGGAGTAGCAGGGATTGGTCATTAAAACTTATGGCCAGCATCCAATGCAAGTAAAGGCATAAAGGTCCAACTCCCAAAGATAAGAAAGACCTGAGGTTCTGCTGGCAGGCCATGGACTTATAAATGAAGGGGATAGCTGATAAGTCCCTGTGACAAAGAAACTGGAAGGATGAGATTGAAGGATTTAAAGTGAAGTGAGTTTTTGGGTTAGGGTATAACCTGTAACCACACATTGGCACTATTTAAATATCTATGTGAGAAATGACATAGGTAGAGCTCCTCTCCAGTGCTAGGTTAATAAAGTTGAGGCCTGCTGCTTAAACTCATTCCTGACTGCAGTTCACCTGCATGTCCTGATCTTTTTCTCCCACAGAAGCCTACCATTTCTCTCAGGATAGCAGTGTTCACCATGCAACAAGAAAATGCTGCAGGATATTATATACCTACCAGACTGTACAGTGATAATATGAAAATGCAAAGTGTATGGTATGTTTCTCCCTCCAGATATTGAAGAAATCACATTCACAATATCCCCTGCTTCAGAAAGCTCAAAAAAGGTGTTGTAGTATTATCAACAAACAGGACTCTCTGAACAGCTTTTAACATGCGAAATTGGTTAAAGTAAAATTTAAACACATTACAGATATCAATTAGCATGCTAAGTGTGCAAGGAAAAAAATGTTATGGTAATGACCTAAGGCTGTCACTGTTAACAGGCACAGAATTTAACAAATATTATTAAGGATAAATACAATACACTAAGCAGCCCAAAACACAACACGTCCACATGCACAACAGGGAAAAAATAATATTGGTACCTATTCATGCATTCAGATGCCTTATGCTGGACAGACTGAGAAGAAAAGGCAGGCTCTCTCCCATAATGCACAGAAGGAGAAATGGAGAGAAAAACCCAAGAGCAAACCCATAAGGACAAGACAAGGACAAAAAGTTGAATAAGTTAAAATACTGATAAGATTCAGATTTTCAAAGAAAATATTTTAAATCAAAAACCTACACTACTGAAGTTATGTAATCACTAATGTTAGGTAGCTAAAAGTCACTATTTTCATCTACAGAAATTCAAGCTCCTAAGATAGAAAGAGCTACAATTACAAACATGAAATGTGATAATTCCCCCCACAAGTCAAAGGCAGTCACTTAATGAAAATACAGCAGAATAACTCTCCTTACTGTCAGGGGAAAAAGCGTCAAATATAGGATACATTTCTGAAGCAACACTAAATGAATATTCCAATCACTCATCTTAACAGTGAATCAGTTCCAAGTGAATAATGTTACCAGCAGTATGTGAAAAGAAATTACAAGTTTCTTCAGGAGATGTCAGAAGCAGGGTAGGGCAGATCTAGAGATGGTACAATGTTATGTCCACACACTCTTTTCTGACCATGTGGCAGGAGCAGCAGCCAGGGACTTTCAGTCCGTGAGGAAATTAGACTCCCCACTCCATTCTTTCCAGGATCAGAGGCATGCCCCCTCCCTGCCTGCTGCTGCTGCCCACTTGTCTTGGGGGAAAAAGGAAGTTTCTGTACTGTATGGGGGCTGGGCTCATTCTGGGACAGCCACAGTGGTGGCTGGGTTCCCCCTCCCCCACCACATGTTCCCCACCAGGCCAGGAGCAGGCACAGGTAGTGGGAACCCACTGCCTCTGTCCTAGACTGAGCCTGGCCTTGGCACAACCCAGCTGGAGTCACTCTGCAGGTATCTTTGCCCCCAGGACAGCAAGGATAAGTGTTTGTTTGGTGGGATGTGTGTTTGGGCATGTGCTCTGAGCAGCTGGGAGTGCTGCTAGCTGAATGATTGCTGCCCATTTCCTGCATGTGTCTGATAAAAGCCCTAATATGGGGGTGGAGAGTCCCTGAGCAAGCGAGCAAACAGACAGCAAAGAGGGCAGTTTGCAAGCATTTCTCAGCCCCTCTCTTTGAAGGGGAGCCTTTAAGGTAAGTTCTATCTTTAATTTAGAGTAACTAATCTAGATATTTACTGAAAGTAGCTAAAACTCAGCAGGTAAATCAGTATTTAAATCCCTTGTTTAACTAGAAACTAAAGTGAGTGGGGAGTTTCTTAGAGAGTTTACCCAGAAACTCTCTCTTATCTTCCTTCAATGTAAGGTTGGTGAGAGGAAGAGGTTAGCAGGGTAAAGTGAACCTCTCAGGATCACAGAGCAGTGAACAGGCTATCTTAGCCTAGACTCTAGGCCCTAGAGGGTAGTTTTCTAGAGAAGGTCTGCTTAGAGACAAGGGCAGGAACAGGTAGGTTGTGGATTTAAGAGACCCAGAGAGATAGCTCCAGGATGTCACAATGCCAGAGCCATGGCCACTGCCAGCACCTCCTCTGCTTGCGCCTGTCAAATGTCTGCCCCTGCAGGGTTGCTCACTGTTGAGGCTTCTACCTAGGTCCTGGTTTCATGCTATGAAGACTGTGTCTTGCAGATTCCTTCCAGTGACAGCCAGGTTCGGGAGTGCCTACGATGTGAACAGTGCCTCTTGGTGGTGTTCCTCAGGGAGTAGGCAAGATTGCTACAGGAGGAGGTGGCAAGGCTCTGAAGCATCCTCAGACTTGAGGTGTTCATCAATTTGATGTTGGAAGAGACACCTCTAGGACTGCAGAGGAAGGACTGCCAGAAGCAGCACTGGAGAAGGAAGAGGACATGGACTCCCAGCAAGGTGGAAACTTGTAACCTCTGGAAGCAAACAGAAGTCTTCATCCCCCGCTGCCTGGAGTGCAGATAAGGAGCCCTCGCAACAGAGGAAGAACATGATCCATCAACGGAACAGGCCAGGCCAGGCCTCCCCAAAGTTGGGAGGATCAACACCACTGCCACCAAGAGGAAGTGATAGGTGGAGGTGGTGGTTGGCCACTCCTTTCTGCAGAGGACAAAGATATCCACCTACCAGCATGACCTGTTGTCTCAGGAGGTCTGCTGCTTGCCCAGAGCCTAGATATGAGATATTATGGAAGACTGCTGAGACTTATCCTGCCCTCTGACTACTGCCCCAAGCTGCTCATCCACAGAGCACAAACAATATTGCCAGGGGGGACCCTAAAGAGGTCAAAAGTGACTACAGGGCTCTGAGTGCAAGGGTGAAGGGAACAGGGGACTCAAGTGGTTTTCTCCTTGATCCTTCCCGTCAAGGGAAAGGGCAGCAGTAGACACATCCTGTAAATCAATGGATGGCTCCACAGATGGTGTCACAGGCATTGTGGCTTCTTTTTGACCATAAGTTGTTGTTTCAAAAAGGACGGCTAGGAAGAGATGGGATCTACCTGATGAAGGAAGGGAAGAGCATCTTTGGAGACAGGCTTACTAACCTAGAGAGGATAGATTTAAAACAGGTTTGACAGGGGATGGAGACCAAAGCCCTGCGGGTGACCTGGAGGTAACACAAGGAGGGGTCAACAAGGGAGGCCTTCTCATTCTTCCTGAGAAAGTAGGCCAATTGGCTAGTTACCTCAGGTGTCAATACATGAATGCACAGAGCCTGGGAAACAACCAGGAAGAATTGGAAGTCCTTGCACAGTCAGGGACCTATGACACGACTGGAATAACAGAGACTTGGAGGGACAGCTCGTGTGACTGGAGCACTGTCATAATGGGTATAACTGGTTCAAGAAGGACAGGCATGAGAGAAAAGGAAGAGGAATTGTGCTTTATGTAACAAGAGCTGTATGACTGCTCAGAGCTCCAGTAAGAAACTGTTGAAAGTCTCTCAGTTAGAGTCAGAGGGGAGAGCAACAAGGGTGACGTCATGGTGGGTGTATGCTCTAGATCACCAGACCAGGAGGATGAGGCGGATGAGGCTTTCCTCAAACAGGTAGCAGAAATTTCCTGATCACACATGCTGGTACTCATGGGGGACTTCAATCACCCTGACATGCTCTGGGAAGGCAATACAGCAGTACACAGGCAATCCAGGAAGTTTTTGGAGAGTGCTGGGGACAATTTCCTGGTGCAAGTGCTGGAGCGGCCACCTAGGGGTCATGCTCTTTTTGACCTGCTGCTCACAAGCAGGGAAGAACTGATGGGGAATGTAGAAGTGGATGGTAATTTGGGCAGCAGTGACCATGAGATGATTATGTTCAGGATCCTGAGAAAAGAAAGGATAGAAACCAGCAAAGTAAGGACCCTGGGCTTCAGAAAAGCAGACTTCAACTCACTCCAGGAACGCATGGGCAGGATCCCCTGGGAAGCCAGTCTGAGGGGGAAACCAGTCCAGGAGAGATGGCTGTACTTCAAAGAAGCTTTCTGAGAGTGCAGGAATAAACCATCCTGATGTACAGGAAGACTAGCAAGTATGACAGAAAACCAGCTTGGCTTAGCAGGGAACTCTTCAGTAAACTAAATCACAATAAGGAAGCGTATAATAAGTGGAAACTTGGACAAATAACTAGGGAAGAATATAAGAGCATTCCTCAGGCATGCAGGGAGGAATTCAGGAAGGCAAAAGCACAACTGGAGTTGCAGCTAGCAAGGGATTTGAAGTGTAACATGAAGGGTTTCTACAAGTATGTCAGTAGCAAGAGGAGGATCAGAGAAAGTGGGGGTCCCTTACTGAATCAGGGAGGCAATCTTGTGACAGAGGATGCAGAAAAGGCTGAAGTGCTCAATGCCTTTTTTGCCTAAATCTTCACAGGCAAGGTCAGCTCCCAGACTACTGCACCTTGCAGTATTGGGGAGGAGGTAAGCAGCTGTCAGTGGTAAAAGAACAAAGTTAGGGACTCCTTAGAAAAGCTGGATGTGTAAAAGTCCATGAGGGATGGGATACACCCAAGGGTGCTGAGAGAGCTGGCTGAAGTGACTGCAGAGCCATTGGCTCTGAAAACTCATAGCGATCAGGAGAGATCCCAGATGACCGGAAAAAGGCAACATAGTGCGCATATTTAAGTAAGGGAAAAAGGAGGATGCAGGGAACGACAGACTAGTCAGCCTCACCTCAGTCCCTGGAAAAATCATGGGGCAGATCCTCAAAGAGTTCATTTCTAAGCACTTGGAGAAGAAGGTGATTAGGAACAGTCAGTATGGATTCACCAAGGGCAAATCATGCCTGACCAACCTGATTGCCTTCTTTGATGAGACGACTGGCTCTGTGGACAAGGGAACACCAATGGATGTGGTGTACCTTGATTTTGGCAAGGCTTTTGATAAGGTCTCCCACAACATTCTTGCAGGCACACTAGGGAAGTATGGGTTGGATGAATGGACTGTCAGGTAGATAGAAAACTGGCTGTAGCATCATGCTAAGAGGGTAGTAATCAATGGCTTGATGTCTAGTTGGCAGCCAGTATCAAGTAGAGTGCCCTAGGGGTCAGACCTGGGGCCAGTTTAGTTTAATGTCTTCACCAACTACCTGGAAGTGGCATAGAGTGCACCCTCAGCAAGTTTCAGGGTGACATAGACAAATTAGAGGATTGGGCCAAAAGAAATCTCATGAGGTTCAGCAAGGACAAGTGCAAAGTCCTGTAGGATGGAACAATCCCATGCACCAGTACAGGCTGGGGGCTGACTGGCTGGGCAGCAGCTCTGCAGAAAAGGAC
>NW_017729025.1:140886218-140892015 GCF_001723915.1 Gavialis gangeticus
CTGCAGAAAATGACATGGGGTCACAGTGGACAATAAGCTGAATATGAGCCAGCAGTGTGCCCTTGTTGCCAAGAAGGCTAATGCTATACTGGGCTGCATTGGTAGGTGTGTTGCCAGTGGGTCAAAGGAGGTAATTATTCCCCTCTATTCAGCACTAGTGAAGCCACATCTGGAGTAGTGTTTAGTTTTGGGCCCCCTCACTACAGAAAGGATGTGGACAAATTGGAGAGAGTCCAGCAGAGGGCAACAAAAATGGTGAGGAGGGCTGGGGCACGTGACTTACGAGGAAAGACCAAGGGAACTGGGCTTACTTCATCTAGAGAAGAGGAGACTGAGGGGGGATTTAATAACAGCCTTCAACTACCTGAAGTGGGGATTGAAAGAGGATGGAGCTAGACTGTTGTCAGTGGTGGCAGATGACACAACAAGGAGCAATGGTCTCAAGTTGTAGCAAGGGAAGTTTCTCACTATGAGGACAGTAAAACACTGGAGCAGGGTACCCAGAGAGGTGGTGGAAGCCCCACCCTTGGAGGTTTTCAAAACCCAGCTAGACAGAGCTTTGGCTGGGATTATCTAGTTGGGGATGATCCTGCTTTGAGCAGGGAGTTGGACTACATGACCTCCTGAGGTACCTTCCAACCCTAAATTTCTATGATCCTAAGGAAAGGAAGAAAGAAGAGCAGCAGAGTGAGGACCCTGAATTTCAGAAAAGTAGACTAACTCCTTCAGGGAACTGATGGGCAGGATCCCCTTGGAGGCCAGTCTGAGGGGGAAAGGAGTCCAGGAGAGCTGGTTGTACTTTAATGAAACTGTACTGAGAGTGCAGGAATGAACCATCCCAGTACGCAGGAAGACTAGCAAGTATGGCAGACAATCAGCTTGGCTTAGCAGGGAACTCTTCAATGACCTAAAACACAAAAAGGAAGCTTACAAGAAGTGGAAACAAGGACAAATGACTAGGGAGCAGTACAGGAGTATTGCTCAGGCATGCAGGGATGAAGTCAGGGAGGCCAAATCACAGTTGGAGTTGCAGCTAGCAAGGTACATGAAGGGTAACAAGAAGGGCTTTTACAGCAACAAGAGAAAAATCAGAGAAAGTGTGGGTCCCTTACTGACTGGGGGAGGCAATCTAATAACAGATTATGTGGAAAAGGCTGAAGTACTCAATGCCTTTTTTACTCAGTCTTCACAGGCAAGGTTGGCTCCCAGGCTATTGCACCTGGCAGCACAGTCTGGGGAGGAGGTGAGCAGCTGACAGCAACAGGTTAGCAACTATTTTTAAAAAGCCAGATGTGTACAAGTCCATGGGGCTGGATAGGATGCACCCGAGGGTGCTGAGGGAGTTGGCAGATGTGATTGCAGAACCACTGACAATTATCTTTGAAAACTCATGGATATTGGGAGAGGTCCCAACAACTGGAAAAGGGCAAATATAGTGCCTATCTTTAAGAAAGTTATGTACAAGGATCTGGGGAACTACAGACCAGTCAGCCTCATGTCAGCCTCTGGAAAAATCATGGAGCAGGTCCCTCAAGGAATCCATTTCTAGCACTTGGAGAAGGTGATTAGGAACAGTCAGCACAGGGTCACCAAGGGCAAGTCATGCCTGACCAACCTGATTGCTTTCTATGACACGATGATTGGCTGTGTGGATGTGGGAAAGCAGTGGACATGACATACCAGAAGAAAGTACTAAAACATGGCACTGTACGGTGATGTGTTGACATGCCCAGTGGTGGCAGGTGACAGAGCAAGGAGCAATGGTTTCATGTTGCAGCAGGGGAAGTTTAGGTTAGCTAGCAGGAAAAGCTCTCACAAGGGTAAAGCCCTGGAACAGACCCAGAGAGGTTGCGGAATCTCCATCTTTGGATGTTTTTAAGACTTGGGTAGACAAAGCCTTAGCTGGGATGATATAATTGTGGATTGTCTTGCTTTGAGCAAGGGTTTGGACTAGATGACCTGCTGAGGTCCCTTCCAACTCTGATTTTCTATGATTCTATGTAATAAACAACTGACTGAATATAGCCCATGGTCCCACACGTCTCAGCAGTGATGATCAACAACCCTTAGTACATTCTGGCTGCTTGCAGATGTTCTAAAAAGAGTGGTGCTTTACTTTAAGCTCATCATGCTTCTGTGCCAAGCCTAGTGCATGCCTAGAAGAGGCATTGGATTAGCTGGACCTGGCTCGCCCACCATCTGTATAGATTGGGTGCTTTAGTGAGGCTTTTCTGGCTTCAGTCAGCTTTACCTTAAAGTGCCAAATGCCCTGCTGAAGTGCCTGATCTATACAGATGCTACAGACCTGGGTCAAAGTAACATGTGGCTTCTTCTGGTAAAGAACATTTTTGTTTGGGTTTTTTTTTAAAAAACATCTGCAAGCAGCCCCTGATTTTCACAGAGGGCATTCAGAGGTGCTCTTCCATAAGCTCTTCAATGGACTCTCCTATACCCCTGGAGTCACTTTCTTTTCTTGGTTTTGGGTGTTAGCATTGAACAAGATACCCCTCTGATATATAAGCCACACAAGATGGAATAATGCAAAAGGCAAGTGTCCTAGTAGCATTAATGTCACTTGAGATCTCCAATAAAAATGTTGTGCTACTTCTATTGATTTCAATAGGATCATCAGCACATTCCACAGTTGTATTACTTCCTCTGAGAAAATTAAAATGCATATTAGAACAATTATAAGTAGAGAATTCTGCTGTTTGTAAAAAGATTTCAGTGGTATTAATTTATATCCATATTCTGTCTAAAATGATTTGTATATGCAGAATGTTTTAGTATTACATTTTATAATACTTCAGTCTTCAACTAAGAATTTTAACTGATTAATCCTAACAAACTAGATTTTTCTTGGTGAAATCTGTGTGCATTACCTGTGATGAAATATTTATGCTCCTTAAAAGAATTAAATAAGAACAGTGAAAATATCAGGTGGTGGTAGTTTGTTGGCCACACTAAATAAGGGGCAGAGATATCAGAGCTTCAGAGATTGCCATAATGTGTGGCTTCCCTGAGAAATTCTGTGGGGAAAATTAAAGAAAAATGGCTGGAAGGATAAAAACAAATTGAATTCAAAATGAAACTTTGAAATAATACACACTTTAATATACGCTCCGTTACTTGTGAGAACAGGATATCATTGCACCAGAATGCTGCTCTAGGCACTAACAATATAATTTTGACACAGTGTTGCAAGAGAGACAAAAGCCTGAACCCAAGCCTTAGCAGATAAGTAAAGGAAGACAATATACAAAACCCACAAACTCCCATCAGGTTTTGCACTTCAAATAATAGACATACTATTGAACTGGTCCTCTCCTGAAAATAAAACCTAGAAAAAGTGTTTATTTTTCTATTGCTAAGTTAACTGAGCTAAAAAAAACCTTATGAGTCAAAGTTTATTACGTAAAAATTCTCACAGAGGCTGCATGATAATTTTTAGTCAAAGCAAGTTTTTACCCCGAGATTTCAATCCCAGAAAACAGACATTTACAATGGAAGCTGGCCAATAAACAAGCATATGTCTAAAGTGTAATTAGCATATTACACAAAAACCCAAATGAAAAACAGACAAAACTTTAAAAACATGACAAGATACAGCTTCCTCTTGTTCATGACTTCAGTGTGAAAAAATATTATATCTTTATTTTTGGCTTCATCTTCTTGTGTTTTCTATTCCTGGCTGCATTTAATTACGACATGCAGTGCCTGTCCCCGCTCAGTATATTTAAGGGCACCCGACAGATTAGATAAATTTAATGGCTGGTGAGTGACAGAATTCTGGTAAGACAGTGTCCTTGAACCTCTGCAAACCTAAAGTGAATTCTGGGGGCGTGGAATTCAGACAGTGCTATGCTATCAGTGCTACAGAAGTCCTAGAAAATCAGGACTTGCTATTGTTACAAAACATAGTTTTGAAGTGAGAAGTTTACCTTAACATTTGCAATAAAGCTTAAATGAAAGCTTAACTAAAATCAAGCCCAGACCAACATAGAATCTTTTATAAACAGTACATACCATGCTATGTATCTAATTAATTTTATATATGCACTGTCTGATAACGGATTTCATAGATTTCATAGACATTAGGGGCTGGAAGGGACCTTGCAAGATTGAGTCCAGCCTCCCTGCCATAGGCAGGAAGTCTGCTGGGGTCAAATGATCCCAGCAAGATAAACATCCAGACACCTTTTGAATGAGTCCAGAGCAAGAGCTTGCACCACCTCTGGGGGGAGTTTGTTCCGGACCCTGGGTACATGGCCTGTAAGCACAATAAGACCAGCTTTGCTACAAACTTTGTCTTAAGACATTCTATAAGAATACCTTGGACATGGAAAAAAAAACAAAACACTTTACCGGAAGCAGCAGTGTGTTACTTTGACTCACCTCCACAGCATCTGTACAGACTAGGTGCTTCAACAGGGCTTTTTTGGCACTTTTCTCTAAAGCTGATTGAATTAGCTGTTAGATAGTGCCAAAACAGACCGACTGAAGCGAGTGGGCAACAGACATTGGGCAAACTGAGTCCAACTAACAGGCTGCCTCTTCTGGGTATGTGCTGGGCTCGGTGCAGCAGCGTGCTGAATTTAAAGCACTTGTTTTGTTTTCACATCTGCAAACAACCTAAGGTATTAAGACACTGTCTTAATACAATGCCTTACTGTGACCTTTCTTTCCATTTTTCTTTCTTTCTGTCTTTATTCTAAATCATCTGAAAGGAACTTTGAGAGAAAAGTAACTTCACTGCTTCTGAAATGGAGATTTATCCGTATCACAGCTCCAGCTGACAGCAGAGTATGGAAAGATACAACTTGGTCTAACCAAAGTAAAAAAACAACTTGATGACTGTCAATAGCAATACTGAAGCTTTCTTACTTGAGGTGCTGTCTGGCTCTTGAAATGTAACTAATCCCTTTTTCTTGTGTGATTATTTTAAATCAGTTTATAGTCTTAACCTAGATTTGAGTAATAATTCTACAAATGAGCATACTAGTTAGTACTTCATTAAGTAAATACTAAACTTAAGGCACAGTAACTAATGTGCATTAATGAACGTGTATATGTGCCTACAATGTGACAGATTCTGTTCTAAACAGCTGTGTATTTTAAAACTGTAACCTTTGTTCAAGACTATAATTTGCCTTAATGGCTAGGCTTAGTCACGTAGTGAATTGGAGGCAGGTTTTTCCATTGTCAAGAATAGGTCTATGTTCTTTGTTGATTTTTCAAAGATTTGCAATAGCTAGAGCAAAACCATAAATTATCTAACACAGATTTTTAACAATGAATCCCCAAATTATCAAAACAATAGATTTACTTA
Organism: Gavialis gangeticus; assembly: GCF_001723915.1. NCBI lineage: Eukaryota > Metazoa > Chordata > Crocodylia > Gavialidae > Gavialis > Gavialis gangeticus. The sequence goes on from NW_017729025.1 coordinate 140,891,548, forward strand.
AGAACTACATGGAAGACTAAATTAAAATGTTGTTTTAAGCTGCATCTAGAACAACCACAGCTTCCAGGTTATGAAGGAGACAAAGCTGGCTGCTCATCCTCCCCTGAGATGAGGAAATTACAAAGTACGTTAAGTGACAAAACAAGAAAATTAATTATTTTGAGCTACTATACGGGAAATACCAATTACCCAGTTTTGGGAAGAGAAAATAAATGAAAACTTTCATTGCCATACTACATTAAGTTACAAAGACTAAAGTCATGACACTGTCATTTCCTAGCTGTCAAAACTGAGCAGGTGGTTTTATTGCAAATAAAAAGCATCCCTATCCACTTTGAAGTGAAGCATTCCATGGGAAAAGTCACTGCTTTTCTCAGTTTATAAAAAGTACTGGTAAAGTTTGTCAGTTTTATTTTCTGAGGCTTTATAGAAAACCATTTCCCATATGCCCAAGCTAAAGCTATAAAG
>NW_017729025.1:140897015-140909142 GCF_001723915.1 Gavialis gangeticus
TCCTTGACTTCAGATTCTGTAACTACCCGTACATCTCTTCGTGGGGAGCGAGATGCCACAGAGGTGCTTGTCCCCATGTGAATTAGCAACGTGGATACAAACTATCTAACTAAGCATTTGGAACAATCCCATCACCTATCCCTCATTTTGCTTAATGTTTGATATTTTAAACCTATTCACTTTCCAGTTGTTGAGTCTTTTGGAAATAAAAATGTCAAAGAAGTATGTAGCATAGTAGAAAGATGAATTATAATATAATTATTAGATACAAGAGAAATTATGTAGCTTGAAACATATTTATTAAATATGTATTTGATAAATCAGTTTTGTTTTTAAAATATGCAGGGAGAATTAGGAATGTTACTGTTCACTCTATGACAATATATTCTCCCAGGCAAACAAACATTTAAAAATATTTACTATACACATTGCTAATTATATATATCATAAATGTTGTATTTGATTAATTGTACCTTAAAGGAAAACTTGCGGTGTATACGATCTTCAGGTCCAACGGGAGATATGACATAACTAGGCAACGGTATGCTACCCAAAACAGTTTCTTCTCTGCTATCTATTGAATGGAAAAAGTGAGTCACTGTATCTTTTCAATAGGATATTCTCCCTATACAGTACCATCAAACAGTGGAGAAAACAGTGCCTATTATATTATGCTCCTGAAATTTGTCCCATTTCCAATTTTTCGTTTTTTCACCCAGAAGAATAAGCACTCAAAATAATTCTTCTGCTGATATACTTCCAGTGACTAAAGAACAGAAGAGAGGAACTGAAAGAAACAAGGCCACCAAAGTGACAATTTATTCAAGTGCAAGGAACTAGTGATTCAAAAAAATCTACTGGCATACCAAAGACATCTCTAGGCACTATTGTCTCCACTTAAGCAGCCAATCTGCCCTCTCCCCTCCTCAACAGCCCCACCCCAAGGAGTCAGCAACTTGGGGCATTTATACACATGCTCTGGGAGGCTCGGGGTGGGGGAGGGGCTTTAACTAGAGCAGTTCTGGGAGCTGCTGTAATTAAAGCACCCAGAGTGTCACGTGTATCAGCGTCCCCACGCTGAAAAATGGCGGCAGAGGTGCTTTAACTAATCCTTGCCCAACGAGCGTCAATTAAAGTGCCCCCAGTGCCATTTTTCAGCATAGGGACACTGATAATCATGATGCTGGAGTCTGCCAGAGCATGGTAATTACAACACATTGTAATTACAGTGCATGGCAGCAGCTTCAATACAAGCGTTTAGGCACCCCTAGTGACTCTGCTTCCTCTTCCTTCCCACCTTGCATTAACACATTGTGCAATGCTCTGAGACCAACATATAATACTACATAGATTTTGATGCCAGATAACTGTAATGATTTAAAAGTCTGTAAACCTGCATGATGTAAGATAGACTATCAAGTGTGACTCATACATCCAACTTATTTTCTAATTAATTACGTAAGCAATTATAGAGCTACCATAGTCTATATATGAACAAACATTCTGGGTACTTGCAGACTTGGGGAAAACACAAAACGTCACTTTACTGTAACCTCAGTGAGCTCCTGCATCATCCCCAGCGCAAGACCAGAAGAGGCAGAGCTTTAGTTGCACCCAGCTTACCCAACATCTGCAGAAATCAGGCACTTGGGGGGGTGGTTGGCACATTTATCTAATTCAATCATCTCCAACCTTTTTAGGTTGGAGATCACTTTTGGAATTTAAGAGGAACTGAAGATCTACCTCCCCCCCAGCCCAGCAGGTCAGTCTGTGGGGAGGGGAGGGTGGAGGGGAAAGGGCCATTGGGGGGGTGGGACAGATCAAGGCCCCAGCCCTACCCCACTCCCTCCATCACCACTATGGCCTTGATTGCCACCCCCAGTGCTGGCGAGGGAGGGAAAAGCCCTACACAGCTGGGGTGGAGTGGGGGACAAAGCCCCCCTGTCTGGGGAATTCAGGGAGGGGGTGGAGGCACACATCACAGGAGGGCGGGGGAGGTGCATGTCCCCAGATCTACATGTGTGGTGGGCTGGTGCTGAGGCTGGGGTAACACCGGGCTCTTTCTGGCTGGGCTGCACTCAGGCCAGGTGGCTGTGGCGGTGGCAGCACTGGGAATGGGTCACTCCCAGCACTGCCACCATCCACGCTGAGAACAGTGCAGGCCAGGCATGGCGGGAACAGCCCAGAGCAGCCTTCCAGCCCATAGCTGTAGCTGTCCTTCCCCTGTGCGTGCCAGTCCCCAGCCCCGCATGTCCTCAAGGGGAGGGGAAGGCTGTACCCACCAGGCCTGGCCTGCAATGCACTCGGTGGTGGTGCTGGAAGCAAGGGTTGGGTTGGGGCTACGGTCTCCCTCTGCATGGCCCCACTCCCAGCACTGACGGTGCAGCCCCCCAGCCTGAGTGCAGCCCGGCCAGGGAAAGCCTGGTGCGCCCCAGCCCCAGCCCACCCTGCCCTGCCCCCAGATCCAGAGGCATGCACCCCCCTGACCTCCTGGGCTGCGTTTCCCCTCCAACCCGGGCCCCCTCGCTGTGCAGGGCCTGCCCACACTCCCTACATACAGCTGCTGGCGCTGCCCTGCATTTGGGGGGGCACATGCCCCCCCAATCTGTGCGCAGCAGACATGACTGCAGCTGTGGGCTGGGCTTTGTGCTTCAAGGCCTCTGCCCCTGCCCTCCCCCACCAACTGACCTGGTGTGCTCAGAAGAGTGGGGTTAGGGTGCACACAAGCATGCGCATGCTCAGTCCCCCCCTCCCCCCCAGCCCAGGATCCACTTGAAGAGACTCCAGGATATACCGATCAATCACAATCAACCAGGTGGTGACCACTGATCTAGTAGCTGATTGAATCATCTTTAGCTAAAAGTACCAAAGAGCCCCACTGAAGCGCCTGAGCTATACAGCTGTTGCACAGCCAGGTGGAAGTAATGTGCTGCTGCTTTCAACAGGGTGCATTTTTTTGGTTTTTGCTCCACATCTGTCAGCGCCCTTTGTGTTGCAAATTTCCTAAGTGCTATAGAAACTGGGTTTTTAACTTTATAAATTCATGTGCAGCAGGTGGGATGCAACGCCTCCATTTGGTTCAAGAAGAAACAAAGGCACAGAGAAGTCTAATGATTCGACACTGGAACTGGGATTCAGAGAGCCTGGGTTCTGATCTGAACTCTGCCACTGACCATGTGATCTTGGATAAGTCAGTCTCATGGGGTTTCTCCATAGCTGTAATAATACTTATCGAATGATATCCCAGAGATGTTATATTAATTAATGTTTGCAATGTGCTTTGAAAATGGACAATGCTAAATCACATATAAAATATTATTATTTATAATCTATGAACAGCTGGAAACCCTGGTCTCTTGTTTCCCCAAACCCACACCTTAGCCAAAACAAACTCAAATAAGCTAACAGTAATTTTGCTTACTGGTGAGGATTTGGATCACAAAAGTAATGTTAAAATAGTTATGTGAAGGGTATGGCATGGTTAGGAAAAAATACTGAACTTTAAGAGATGTTCAGAAAACAAGCCAAAATGTTTTCCAAAAAGGTCTCAGTTTCATGAAAATTATTTAGATCAGCCTGTTATCCGCTCACCTTTGTAGTAAAATAAACAATAATCAGAAAGCACGAACCATCGTCTTTTCCATAACCTCATTCCAGAGCTATCCTGAAATACAAAGAATTTAATATACTTTCTTTCCATTCAAATAAAATCTCAAAGATAGTCTACCTCAGCATCTAATTCTTATGTTATAACAATTAACAGTTATCAGAAATATACCAAGTATGTTATTTATTACAAAAAAATGAACATTTTGCTTTTTGTTTAGTGAACCATGATACAATGACAGAAACATCAAGTACAGTATCCAGTTACAGGATGATCTTTCTACAGCACAATTTTCAAACTTTTATTCACTAACTAAATTTAGATCTCCAGTATATGTGGCTCTATGAACAAAGGAGCTGTTGCCACGTATTTTCTCAAAGGATCTATCAGGCCATTAGGAAAAATAATCAAGTTATTAAGAAGGGAGATGCATTCCAATGAGGATTGCTTCCCATTTATGGTGAGTATAAGGACATATTAGCAGAGTAGACAAGAAAAGCGTAGTTGAACAACATACAAAAGCAGAAAAAAAACTCAGTAAATAAATGAGTTAAAATGTGCAGAAATCATAAAAAAAAAAGCAAGGAAAATACTTACTAAAACATTCTCTCACCAACCTTCAAGGTAACTCAAAAACTCTTTTAAAAATTCAATACATTCTATTAGACTTTTAGCTCTACAAGAGATTTTCAGCAGAGAAATAGGCATTGTCAAAAATAGGAAATAACATTGAAAAATTATTATAATTATGGACCTACTGAAATTGCAACAGAAGTGCCCTCTACAGTGGCTCCTTTAATCTTGCTGGTTTCATGGCGCACTGCCCCCAATCCCGATTGGCAGAGGGACCCTAGTATCCCTGACACTTGCTACCGATTGATGGGGAGGCAAAAACTGTTATTTTTAAATATGACATGGTTTTTATCTCCAGCTGCTCATTGGTCAAGGGGCCCCGCTGCTTGCTGCTGATTGGCCAGGAGGCAAAAACTGCTCCATATTTAGAACCAGGAGCTGCTGGAAACTGCACTTTCACCATGATTTCGGTAGGTCCCTATTATAATTTAACTTACCTAATGTTACTCTTAATTATGATGCTGAGAGTGTAGCTTACAAAATTCTTATAGGAAATACAACCGTTCAATAGTCAGAAAATATGGAGATGGCTATACTCTAAATACATATGGCGATGCATGTACCAAATTCTCATTCTGCTTTCTGTCAAAGGTTTACAGCATCCACCTAGAAACAAGTTTCATTTGTCTGGACTGCCCAGCTTCACATAAAAAGTGTTCTGACACTAGCCTCTCAATTTAATGTTTCCTATTACTTAGTACATTATTCCTCCTAAGAAAAGGGTGTCAAACCTACTGCTCCTCACAAGCTGGATCCAGACTGCAGGTCTCTTTGTGGGCCAGATCCAGATGCAGCAGTAGAGCAAGCAGCAATGGCAACCATGGGGCTTAAGGCCGATGTTACTTACCCTCAACAGTGCTCTATATCCAGTATTTCAGTGGCAGGCCTTACCCACCTGACCCCCAAATTCCTGGCACCTCTGAAAGCCCCGTCGGTAAGATTACATGATCTATATGTTTGACACCCCTGCCCTAAGAGATAGGGCTATAAATTATGTAGAGTGGCCCCAAAGCATCTTTTTCAAGAGCCTCAGAAGTTTCATGCTGTGAAGACTGACTGATACAACTGTTGAACCGGGGAGCAGGAGGTTGCAAATAAAGAGACAGAGCTGACTAGCTAGAAGATCTTAGGAAAGTCTTATTAAAAAAGCGGAGGTCATAAAAAAAATGTTAAATGAACAAGATGTCTGCCAAAATGCATCTCTGACAGGGTGGAAAGCACAGAAAACATTTTCTGGGCTGAAGGAGAGGATTTCCAAATGGGAATATCTGAAGTGCCATTCCATGTGCGCCCTTTCTTCCCCATCCTGATCTCACCTTAAACCTGTGCGGAGAGGCTGTTTCTTCTCCTCCTCCTCTTCCTTTTTTCATGTTGTAAGGGACAGTGACACATGCTAAATATACCTGCATAGGCTCTATCCTGTCCATTGCTTCTGCCCTTGGACAAATAGGGTATGTTGGGACTAGGTGATTGGTTCTCTTTAATGCTGTAAAGTGGGGAACACACATTGCTGTCTAGGAGGATTTGTTATCATGGACCTTGTTTCACCTTCACACCTGCTATTTGCAATCTAGCTGTTGGAAGCTAGGTGGATTACAAGTTTGAGGCTGACAAAGGGACTCATTATACATAAAACTGGTGAAAGGATGCATGGATTTTCTTCACTTTCCACTTGTCATCCACGAGGTCTGAGTTTGTAGATCTGGGTTACGTTTATGGCAACTTGGGCAAGTGCCAATGCAGTTGAATGACATCTCTATAACTAGCAGGGCTTCTTGGTCACTGGTCCCGAGTGCAGCAGTACACTGGAAGAGGATTTGCCTCCGTCTAGCACAGCTTGAATCTCCTTTAATCTTCTCTTGCCTAACACTGAAGTGCAGAAGGGGAATGGGTTGGGGCTCTGCTTTCAGTCAAAGCCTATGGACAGGCTCACAGGTATAGTACCCCACATGGAAAAAAATCCTACTACACAGTTCAGAATGGTAACCAGATTTAGGCAAGAGAGTTGCAGCCTTCATATTAAACCATTAATCTGTTGTCTATGTGTCATTGTTTCCATAACCATATCCAATTTTAAAGTAAACTTTAGGTGGCTGATTTCAGAGATGCTGAGCACGTATAACTCTCCCCTGTAGTAAATAGGAGTTCCAGATGCCTTGGATTACTGGCAGTCAGGCCCTTGTTCATTTGCTGTTACCTGAAAAAGCTCTCTTGGTTATCTGATGATTTTGAAATTCAAAGAAATAGAAACTGATCATCTCTCATACACACCTGTTTATGCAGCCAGCCTCGTACTACAACTGGAACATTAGGATTCCTCCGTATAGACTGGTCCCTCTTTCCAAAACTGTGAACTTTGTTGCCAGATTTTACAACCTGAAGACACATGTTTGGACATTACTAAAAAATACTGTATTAAACATACATTTTAGAATATATATGTTTCCTACTTTATTACACAGTAATAATTATAGCAGTTATAGTGTTTTTTTCAGATATAATATTTATAACAGTTAAATAAAGCCAGTTTAACACCATCATCAGCATACCAGTGTCCAAATGCACTTCCACCTCCTGCATGAATCATAACTATGAATGACGTCTAACCTTTTGAAAGATAAAATTTAGTTCTTCTGTGCTTGAGGGAAGCTCTGTATGCATTATCAGAACTGTTTGTACCAAAGCACAGAATGAGTCACACAGTCTCTCTCTCATGAGTACACACGCACGTGCGCCACGCAACAGAAATACATTGTACATGTGAACTTTATTTTTGTTCTTTTATGCTTCGTCTCATATAAAATTAATTTAAACAGAAGCAGTGCTTCATTTCCAGAAACAAACGGAGTACCAGAAAGGTAGTACTGCTGGTAGAAAGGTAGAACGTTCCCACAAACAGGGGAAGTTGTAGGACTCTTCTCAGGTGAAAAGCTGTCTGGAGAAAAAGGAAGTCAGCATGAATTTTTGGGGAGAGGACTTGTCCTGCTCTTTCAGGATCTATTTGCTTTACAGAGCTGCCCATCTCTTTCTGATATACCTCCTAACCCAATTTCTCTTCCTCAAGAGGAAGAAATCTCTTTTGCATGAGGCATCTCAGCTTCTTGCTTGCCCTGCAGAGGTCAGTTATATTGTACCCACCGTGTCTCAGTGCTTTACAAGGTGCTAGAGACATATCTGCACAGAAGAACATAGGATGAAATCCTCAGCACTTCTAACCACTGTTTTCTATTCAAACCTCTCTACTGAACTCGCAAGAGTATTAATGCTCATCAGGTGAAGACAAATAACCCAGCACTGGGAGTCAACAAATAGTTCTCATTTGAGGGGAATAATTTTGCCAAAACAACCAGGCAGGCAGCTCTACACCCTGCCATCAGGTATACCATAGAAAATTAAAAGGAACATATATAAGACAGAACCTTGCAACAACATTAAAGTAGACAGTGTCAGTTTAGATCAGGATTGTCCAGCTGAGGGCCAGGGACAGACATTACACATAAACTGGCTTAAATGATCAGAAACTGGTTTAAACCTGTAACAGAACATAAGTTCAGTGCACATAAACCACTTTCAAAATGGCATAAACTGGTTTAAGATAAACCTGGTTGAATGTAGTATCACACTTAACTGATCTGGGTCAAACTGGTTTATGCCATGTCTTCCCCAGACCCCTTCCTGGTTTAAGTCAAACCAGAGTCCCCCAGCATCTTAGATGATTTGCATACTTGGGCTGGGCTGTCTGCTCCAGAGAACAGAGCTGGCCCCGCCCATCTGCTGCCTAACCAGAGCTCCAGCAGACTGCAGGCACAGCAGGGTCTTCCTGGATTCCCTGGCTGCTCATTTTATCAATTCAGGCTCAGTCTTTCTGAATGTCTGCCCCTAGCCCAGGAGTTAACATGTGTCCAGGCTCCTGATCTGGGCACTTCAGCACTACTCCAGCAGCAGCTGCTGCAAGTCTCCAGGCTCTCCCTCCCTTCTCTGACTTCCACTGCCTGACCTCATCTCTGGGGGTGAGGCTGAGGGATCCCATAGCCAGGTAGCTTGGGGGGACCCAGATGTCCCATAAAATGCTGTACAGCACAGGGTGCCAGCATGGTACAGCCAGGCTCCAGCTGCACAGTGGGAGGGATCTACATAGCTCAAAGCATAGGGATAGTGGAGGGAGTAGGGACTGCAACCCCCAGCCATTCAGAAGTTGGACAGCCCTGATTTAAATTAATAAGATTCACCACTTTTTTCATATCGGTATTAGAATTCTCTAGTTCTAGTACAGACATCAACACAGGTGCATCTTAATGCTAAATTAATATAATAGCAGCAATATCTTATCAACTTAATTATTACATGTATTCTGTACTGAATCATATTAAGTTTAAACACAGAAGTGCCCCATTGATATAAAAGGCCTAAGGACAAATCAAAGCATCAATTAAATAGAGTTTCAGGTGACTATACAAATGGAAGAAATATTTTGCATTCCAGCTAAGTACGAATTTGGAAGCTAAGTGCATCTGTAATGCATCGATGACTACTACATTATTATACCATTGGAAGTTCTTAATACTAGAATGAATACATCATTATTTGCATGGTAATTTTATGCAACTGGGGCCCCATCTGGCTAAGCACTGGGAAAACATACAGTAAATAATAGGCCCATCTTCAAGATCTTACAGTCCATGGTTGAATTGCAACATAGCAACAAACAAAAGTGACAAAAAAAAAGAAGAGTTGAATTGTATAATTGGATGTTTAGGTCTATGCTTCATTATGTGATTAGTTAAAGATGTATCCACCCCATGCTTTGGACAATCATGTGAACAATCTTAATAAAACAAATATAAAACAATTAGATTGAAAAGCATAAATACAGGAATAATTAGAGAAATATATATTTTCAAAGGCAAGAACCCACTCTTTAAACAGCTGGCTCCTCATCATTTATGCCACAAATCCTTCAGATAACTACAACTGCTAAGGTGTCATATGAGGATATAATATTTCCATGGGAGCAAGAACCAGGCCATTAAGGACTCAGCTGGCGCATCCACACATTGCCTTATGGTGACATAGTGATGTGCTACATTGCTGTAAGGCACACTACAGTTATGTAGCAATCATGTGGGTCTACATGTTATCGCTAGCTATGCTGCCACAGCTGCACACTCCCTGCTTATAGTGCACTGCTGCGGTGAGGTAGTGGGGAAATCTTTGCGTGCCTGTACAGTGCAGTACGGGCAGTTACTGTGCCATATTTTAGTATTCCCAAAAGGAAGTACCAAAATACAGCACAGTAATGTTGCTGTATGGAGACACATAGACACACCCAGTAGGTCAAAACCTACACTACACTCAACTCCAATAAGAATAAACTGGAAGCCAATGCAGAATTCAATGTTCATTGCCAATAAAAATCTGGCAAAGTAAATTGGCTGCCCCATACTGTACTAGTTGAAGAAAACTCAAAGATCTTGAAGGTTAGTCCGCAGCAGAAGACCTCGGTGCAGAGATACATTGCAGAAGTGGCAATGAAAGATAACTACAGCCAGGTCCAAATCTGATATAAAAGAAGTTGGAACTTCCTAGCCAAAACAAGATAGACAATATACATCCAAAATTCAGAGACATCACTGCCATTTCTTCTGTTCATTTCTCCCACTTATGAACATTACCATCAGTTTTACCTGGAATGAACTTCAGTCAGCTGTGTTTTTCATCATGTCAGACCCTCATAAAAATCAACTAAGCTAAAATCTATGGTGTCTTGTCTCTTACTCAGGCATGAGTGTAACACTCAGTAGTAGTTACATATATGGGACATTAATCCTCTTTAACTTTAGGATATTATTTTAAAATACTAACTGAAGACAGAATCCTCTGTTTATTGAAACCCTACCAATAGAACAACAATTTTCTGCAGACTCACCAAAGCTCCTCTCTAATAGCTATGACACACTGATTTCAGGATTTGACATAAGGAATGTCCAAAGAGAGAAAACACCCCTACTACAATGGGTGCATTTTACATGGTGATTTAATAGCAAATGCTGCTATTCTGTCTGCTGCCCCTGAAACTCAGAACTCACTTGCTCTTTTCCTGTGGGCATAACAACCTCTACCTTTCTTCTTCCAAATCGCACCTTTAAATGCAATTTTTCTATAAAGACCCACAGGAACAGCCACTAAAAGATTACTTCACCAATATGAGCTTTAGAACTGCATAATGTATTTAAAGTATTTTTTGGTGTCAGATTACAACACTACAGAGTAGCAAATAAAATAGTAGGCTGTGTGTTTCTGCAGGATTAAGTGATATTAATAAAATATTACACCATTTTGGTATTGATCTCTCAGTTTATAGTGCTTGAGAATCAACTTTTAGTAATATTCTGCTCTAGGAAATCACTGCTTTTCACTTAATGTTTTTGGGGACTATGTACCTTTAGTTCTGATTAGAAGTCAACCCTGAATGCAATTTGAGCCCATATTTTCCTATTCAATTTTAGGAAAAGCAGTTTTCCCCTGGAAAAAGGTGGATAGCTACAGAGGAAGTACTGGAACTCCATTTGCCCACTAGAGAATCAAATAACCTAGAACCAAACTGTGGATTAAATGCACTGAAAATATTAAAATTTAAAAAATCCTCTGTACGCAAGATAATTTTGCTCAAGCTTCACCACATTGTTTTCAGTCTAAAATGCCATGCAATACAATTATATACAGGTACACAGGTGTCAACCAGAGAGGTCTTTATCAAAGGCCAAATTTAAATTGCAATGTAGAGTTAAAGCTTCATATACCAAACAGAGTCAAAATCCTAGGATCCAAACAGCCCATATTTTAGGAAATCAAAATTCACATTTTCCTATTTTTGGGGAGAAATAGAGATGGATGGTTGTATGAGAACTTCCTGACAATTTTTTGTTTAGTTTAGTTGTAAAAGACTAATTTCAATGAATGCAAAATGTTTCACAATTGGTTTTGACTGACTTCTGCTGAAAAACAGAATAAAAGCTTCCAGCAGAACCCTACATGCCAGCTTCCTCTGTGGGCTGTATCCTGGGCTTGTGGCTCCTGTGGTCACCTGCTGCACACTGCACCATAACTAGGAGCCAGGGGTCTGGAAATCTTAATTTGACGCATGGCTGTTAGTGCTTCTAAACTCTTCGCCTCCTTGCAGGAGGATTAATGCCTGCCTCAGACTCCAATGGAGCATATATGGGAATCTCAGGAAACGTGGTGGGGCTGTAGCAGTCTCTTTCATCAAGCCACTGCAGCCCTTTCCCTCATGAGCTGAGCCTGCAACCACCATGATGGAACAGCACCCTTATGAACTGCAAAGCAAGTGACCTTCTGAGGCACCTTTAAACTGGTTGGTTTCTTAAGGATGCTGAAAAGGGTTATTGGCTCTGTTCAGTAGCACAGTATCAATACAGTTATACAACAACCCTTTAAGTCAACCAACTTTTATGGCTCATTTTGAGCAAAAAATGGTGGATCTATAAATGGAATGATATGGTATATGCCTGAGTAATTTCATTTTTCAAATGGAATATATTAAATGTATAAATGAAAGCTGCTATTAAGTAACCAATAAAACCAATATATTTTATCTATGTAAAGTGAAAAGATTTTATATTGTCTCTTCATTTCTTTGAAAAAGTTTTGCTAATGAATGTTATGAGACTCATAAAAGAATCTGATATCTTTTCTACATCACAACTAAAATGTAATTTAGCAGTTTCTCCACTCAGACTTCAACACTGACCATCTGTGACCATAAAATCTGTCTATAAAGTTCAGTTTATATAACCATGAATTACCATTGGCTTTATAAGATGCTTAGTGCACTTTTCATAGTTTCATAGTTTCATAGATTTAGGGTCG
>NW_017729025.1:140909153-140921733 GCF_001723915.1 Gavialis gangeticus
ACCTCACATTGTCGGCCCATGTTCATCTTGGAGTCAATTATTTTTTGTAAAGAAAGGTATTGTGTATATACAAATACATATATGATTTGTAACCATACATTACAAAAATAATGTAATATATAAAATATATTAAGCCATTATTTGCTACTGTGAGAAAAGGATTCATTTCAGAGTTTACGTTTTCTTACAGATATTAACACCACTCTAATAAAAACGAAAGTTTTCTAATTATTTTGAACAAACAGCTTCACACACATCCATACAGATGTCAGAAGGAATTAAGGAGCTGGATACCTTGACAATAGCTGCACAGTACCTTGCAGAAATATGACCTTGTTTAATTAAGAAGACTCAAGAACAGAATTCAATGATGTACTTGTAACAGTTATTGTTCATCTATTCCAAAAGTCATTCTAGCAGAAATGCCTAAACAGAGATTTACACAGAACATGTCTATTAGCTGGATAAGAGAAGGCTACTCACAGGACCAAATGAATAAAAGGGACCTGGGGGTAATAACAGACTACACTATGAATATGAACCGGCAGTAGATGCTGTAGCCAGTAGGGCAAATAATACTCTGGCATGCATCAATCAATGCATCTCCAGCAAAACCAAGGAGGCAATTCTTCCGCTCTGCTCAGCACTGATGAGACCACAGCTGGAGTACTGCATCCAGTTCTAGGCACCACACTTTAACAAGGACGTGGACAAGCCTGGCAGAGTCCAAAGAAGAGCCACCCGTATAATCAGAGTCTTAAAATGTAAGCCATACGAGGAAAGGCTGAGGGATCTGGGACTCTTCAACCTGAAGAAAAGAAGGCTGAGAGTGGACCTAGTTACAGTAGCTTACCACTACACTAGGGAAATATATCAAGGGCTCAGTGAACAAGTGTTCACCAGGGCACCAGAGGGGAAAACCAGGAGTAACGGCCACAAACTCCTGGAAGACTGATTCAGGCTGAACATTGGGAAAAGCTTGTTTACAGTCCGGGTATCCAGACTGTGGAATAAGCTCTCTCCAGAGGTGGTGCAATCACTTACCCTGGAAATTTTCAAGAGGAGACTGGACAGTTACTTTGATGACCTGACCCCCAGTTATCTTTCCTGCTTGGTGCAGGGGGCTGGACCCAATGGTCTTCCAAGGTCCCTTCTAGCCTTACAATCTATGAATCTATACTAAAGGTTACAGATATGATATACCAGTTTCACGCTCATTACAGTAATTAAAATAGTTTAAAGTACAAACAGAATCATAGAAAATCAGGGTTGGAAGGGACCTCAGGAGCTCATTTAATCCAACCCCCTGCTCAAAGCCATTAAGTATTTAAAATCTCCATAAACTGGATAACTAAAAATAGTTGTTCCACTTTGTTATAGCAAAGAATGAGCCGTAATATATAAAGTGTATGTCATATTTGGCTTCAACAAGCTGCAACAGAAGATTTTCTTTTTATAAGTTTTGATTGTTCCTCTTTTCCACACTTCAGTCATCCTTTCCTGACCTAAAATATTATGATAACATTGGCATGTGTTGATAAAGGGAGAGTCAAGCTGCTGGCTTTGTCATTGAAACCAGACAAGTCAGTTGTGATGTCAGTGCATGCCTGCATTGCAGACTTGTTTGGGAATTACTCACTTTTTCTACTACAGTTAGATGCCAGCAGCATGGATTTTTTAATTCCCTCTCCACTAGTGTTCCATTTTCTACTCCCCATTCAGCAATTTCTGCTGGAAATATGCAAGACAAAAAAGTACCTAGTTTTAACTATGAAGTATTCCTACAAGATCTGCTCCTAAAATGAGGGATACAAATTTTATAAAAATGTTTTTCTTCTGAAATTAATTTTCTAAGCATAGAAATAGCAAATAATTTCTTGCAGTAAAAAAATGGCTATCACAGATAAAGATCTTTACTCTCACTCCAGAAAGAGTATATACTTTGGCTTTTCCTAATGTCTTTCATTCAAAGATCTCATTAATTTTATTATAATGACAGTTCCAGAGAATTAGAAATCCTTTCAATTTACAGAAAGGCATACCAAGTTGCCAAGAGATTAAGCAACTTGTCCACTGCTATACAATTACTTAGAGTCATCAGTGGAAGAGAACCCAGAATTCCAGGCATTAACTCCACCTGAATCCTCCAACCACTTTGCCATTACCTCTTATTTCTCTCTAGAATCATTATACCTTTTCCCTTGTTTTCATGTCCTAATCCTCAGTTGTTTGTCTCTCAGTTGACTACTAGCAACAACATCTTTGAGTATCAGCAATTCAGCTTCTTCTCTTAAACAGACACTATCTGAAACACTGAAATTCCTAGTGCCATCTCATATTTCTGACTTTATGGAACCACTCACTGTATCAGGTGGCCCAAGAGCAGATATTCATTTCAACATACTTTACACAGCTAATGAAAATAAATCTTTGGACCACAAAGTTTCTACCTGAATCTTACACACACTGAACTCCAGACAATAGAAATAGTTTTTCAACCTAAAAAGAAATGGGCCTTTTTCAAGGTTCTTCTTTCATCCAAATCTTCCTTTACCTCTCTTCATTCCTTCCACTTTCTTGTCAAGTGAAGATCCATAGATTCATGCGAAGTACATGTTTGAAGCCTCCCTATACATGTGCAGGGAGGCTTCTCCAACATGCTATAATTACAGTGCATTGGAACAGACTTGATTAATCGAGTCTGCAGGAGCATGGTAATTACCACACTCTAGCAGACTTCAGCATCATGTGTATCAGCGTCCCCATGCTGAAAAATGGTGGTGGGGGTGCTTTAACTAAAGCTCATTATTTGCTCAGAATAGAGGCTTGTACAAACTAGAGGGTTCATCCTCTCAATCTTGAAGTGTAACTGATAATCTGCTGTTCAGCTGACATTCTTTTCCAAGATGCAGCAATTCTTAGGTGTCAGCTCTTGAAAAAAATATAGTTGAAATCACTATACTAGTTCTTACTCTATCAGGTTCAGTAAAAATAGAGGTGGATAAAAATAACAACATAGACTTGGTCAGCATTCCAACTCCAAGCCCCATATTTGCCAGCCAGGGTATCAGACCACATACCTGTCCAGAGAAGCACTATGCAAAGATAATTCACAAGATATGGTATCCAGCTGAGAAAGGTTGAGACCTTTCCTACAATGATCTTAAAACCCTGGTTTATCTAATGCATTTGCCTTTATAGCACAACTCTAAATACAGGAAGTTAGATATGGGCTATAGAGTGCAGATATCGATGCAGAGAACAGAAATGAGAGAGGGAAGTCAAGGGTGTTAACTAAGTCTTTTAAGGTGGGTGCGATGGTCTTTATTGCAATATTTCTGTTTTAAATGTATTCATGTTGTTAGAATATTGAGAGCCTCTTCTTACCTCATTAGCCTGATCACAGGGAATGAAGGATTAAGTCTAAGAGGGACATTCAGCATCACAGGACTTGAATAGCCTTGTTAAGGCTTTAGATGGGGTTGGTAATCTCTCTTTGGAAGATGCGTGCCAGAGGCTTCAAAGCCTCGACAATGGACAAAGTAGGGGAAACAAGGAGAGCATCTGGAGAGTGGAGAGGAAATCTACAGACAGACACCAGCAGAGCACTTTGGGGCTCCTGCTGTGGCACACTGGAGAGGGAACAGCTGAATATGTTTGGGATGCTTAGAACAGTGCGGGCTGGACTGGGGACAGAGGGACGTTTTAACCCTTTGAAAAGGGCAGAGAACCTCTGGTTGGATGGCCTTTGCCTAATAAATACCTTAAATGAAGAGAAGCCATCTGTTTTGCTGCTTGGAACTTCAGGTTGCACTTGTTTTCCCCAGCAAGAGATAAAGTCCCTTCCTCAAGAGCTGAACTAGAAGATAGCACACCTTGAGTAAGGGCCACAGACAACTAGGGAGGATGTGGGACCAGAACGCCAGAGTATCAAAGTGAAAAGGTGCCAGGGCTCTGCCTTGTTTAGAAGCCACACCTTGGCTGGCTTCAAGGGGCAGACAAGGCTGCAGTGGTCCCAATTAAACACCCTTTCCGGGAAGTACTCTGTGACAGAGAGAAAATGATGGAATCTCAATGGACACAAGAAATGGTGGGGCACAGACAGACAATTCAGACTCATGCTGTAACTCGTGGTGCTTTACACAAAGCATCATGAGTTACAGCAACCCCTAGCGCCCCCCACTTCCCCAAAACAGACATCTGCCTCTCAGGAGGGGGTGGGAAATCAAGCCTGCATGCACCAGCTACCCTGGCCAATGGGCTGGGGTGCTCCAGTAATCTCCAAGGAGGCTGCTGAACTGCCTCTCTCTCCAGCCCCATCCCCCAAGCTTCAGGGCTGAGGCTGGGGTTTGCTGCCTAGCTGAAGGGAGGTGTGGGGTGTAACAGCCCTCCGCCTCGCAGGTGCTCCCCCACCGGCTACCCCAGCTGGAGTACTGGGCTCATGAGGCTAGTGGGTTCTGTTCTACACCCCTTCCAGATCAGGCCAAGTAAACCAGAGAGGGGAAAGCGAGCAATACTGACCTCCTGGCTTGCCTGGCCTGAGCCGAGGGTGGTGGGGTTGGAATGGAGTCTGTTCACCTTACAGGCCCAGCCTGGGTCCCCCCTAATACCCCAGCCGGGAGGGGGGGGGGCTAAGGCGGGGGGCTCTGTTTCACCTCCCCAACCCCAATCCAGCTCCAGCCAGGCAGCAAACCCCAGCTGGCAGCTCAGTGCTGCCGCCGCCCTCTGCCTTCCCCTCCCCCACACTGACAGCCCTGGGAGCAGGGCTGGGCTGCATCAGCCCAGCCCACAGTGTATGAAAATTAACCGTAGGGAGCACAAATTCCCTAAGGTGCTCTGAAGCAGGGTCTTCATCTAATACATCATTTAAGAAGGGTTAATTTTTTGTGCAATCAGCCACTTTAAAAGCACTCTATAGGCATGCATGCATGTCATAGCATAGCTGTGAAGTGCCTTCAGGGGCACTGCACAAAAAGTGTAACTTGTGTAAGTGCCCATGAAGCTTTCTGCTTCTGAGCCCCTGGGATCAGTTCAGATCCCAGATGCCCTCCCACTTCATAAGTCTAGATTACTGGGTAGTTTCTAGTTTCCTTAAAGATCAGGCTTCCCGGTTGTCATTCAGAACCTTTGTTGGAGAAACAAAGTTATGGTGAAAGGCCTTTCAAAAGATATAATGCAGGCAGGATTTCAGAGAAAAAAACACTCAAGAGGCACAAGAAGCACAAGAGAGCCTCCAACTAAAAGTATTCCGCCTGGTTCTGTACCATCTGAAAGAGAAGTTACACTAGTATTCCTGTATTTTATTGGGCTACAAACAGAACTATGGCAAAGTGCATCCAGTAAGGGACTACTCAGAAAGACCACTGGAAGTATGTTTAAAGGTGGTGATGAACACCAAAGACTATGAAACTGAAGGAGGGTATTGAAAAATTAATCCTCCTGCCCACTGAACAGCATATATCAAAATGAATTACAGGAGGAAAGCGGTTATGCTCATATCTGGACAGGATCAATAAAGGCAACATTCTAAGTAATTAAAACTGGATTTTTTTTAAAAGGTAATAATGGGATTAAGAAAAGAAACACCTGGGTACTTTCTCACAGGTTGAACTGCCACAATAAACTGTAATTGCAAATTTACCAAGTATCATATTCAGGCGAACATTTAAGTTGTCCATTTTAAAATGACAATTACACTAAGCAGTTTATTTTTAAAGCTAAGTATGTTGCTAAGAACTGACAACATTATGGCTCATGAGTTGGTCCAATAAGCTTTCAATAAGTGATTATACTCAGAATTGAAGAAGCATTACTGAATTTTATGAAATGATTTTCCTTTCCCCACTATTAAGCCAAGAAGAACAAAACAGAATGAAAGCTTTTCACTGATGGCAATTTAACAGAAATTAACTGATCAATAATAACCTTCTAATCAATTAGCTAAGCCCTCCCTTCTATGACTTAGACACTTAACTGGCTTGATGCCTTTCCAGTAAAAGAAGCTTGACAAAGGAAAGGTGTACAAATACTTATTTCTTCTTTACAGAAAATACATTCTTCACTTTAACCTAGTTTCAGAGGCATAAATTATGAAAAATAAGGGGGGAATATTTTTTTTGCCATATGCTGTACTAATTCTGATCATTTGGTGTTTTGTGTGTGCATGAAGAGATATGCAGCCCCTGTGGCCTGTACCTACTTATAACTGAATAGCCCTAACTTAAGATAATAAAAGAAAAAGAAGGGTAAGAAAGAATAGCAAGAGAAACTCAAAGTTATCATTTCCACTGTTTTGCAGTGCCCTTACTGTGCTCTGGCCAATCAGATGACTTACTGGAACTGACATGACATATATATGATTGCATTCCTTAGAAACCTCTCACACTGAATTGGTAATTCATAGAATTGTAATTTTTTTTTAAAAAAAATCACCTGAAATGTGATTAGAGGGCTTCTGAGCTGTCAAAAGATGTTTGTGTTGTCACTATATCTCCTAAGTTTGTTTGGATGGGAGAAGTCTCTCTTTCTTGGAAGTACATTAATATGTTTTTAGCATGAAATCTTAAATGTGTTTTAAGGCAGCAATAAACTGAACTGAAAGGAGACCAAATGAGTCTTTTTTTGCCTTACCTTAGGAACAGGTTTTGTATCAACAGTGGATGCAGTTACTGCAGTGGATGTTTCGCTGACCATGCTTGAGGGTCTTTGGTTTATTTGTTGCTTGGACATGTGTGAATTTTCCCTAGAAAAAAAAAAAAAAAGGAAGTATTCCTAAAAATATATATCTTTAAACAATCAGCTTCTGACTTTTAACACAGAAAGTATAGTTTTTCAGTTTCCTGAAGTGCACAAGCAGCAGCCTAGTTAAGCACTGAGAGAGTTTCCCCTTGCCTGCCAATGCCAATTGCTTTTTTCTTCTGACACCCATTATTCTAATATGGTCTTTCTTAGCAGATACTGGTAATGATATTTGGTAGTTCATATTTACAGGTAACAAAAAAAAGCAGCATGACACACAATTCCACACAAAGTAAAAATGACACACTGTAATCATGACAATCAAAAAGAGTTGAAACATACATAGCAAGTCACCGGTGTATGTAAACAAAAAGAATACACTATGTACTGGTGGTGCTCAACTTTTCTGGCCCCCTAGGAGGAAGGAGTGGTGCGGCATCAGCATGTGTCAGATTCAGCCACAGAGCAACCAACCCCGCACGCTGGATCTGGACATGGAGTGACCGACCCCGCAAGCTGGCATGATCTGGCATGCAAGGTCACATCATCCAGCCTGCTGATTCTCCATCAGCCAGGAAAGGTAACGGTGGTGTTAATTGCCACAGCTCCAAGAGGCAAAGCATAATATAAATGCATAACAAGGAGACTGAAAACAGACCCAACTCTCTGTGAGAAATGCTCATTGAATACAGGAACAGTAGCTTTTCACCCCTCATTACAGCTCTTTATCTAGTTCCTCCGAGTGCTTTATGTCTCTAAGATAGCGGTTGTCAAACAGGGTGTTACAAGACCCTTTCAGGTGTGTCATCACTCAACATGACACGGGTGCTGCTAGCACAGCCGGGTGGAACTGTCCTGCATGTCTCATACAGAGCCTGACCGGGAAGAGCTAAGGCAGGTACTCCTGCCTGTATTAGGGTTATCTGATAAACATAATGCTGGCAGGCAGAAGTGCCAGCTCCTGCTGCAGCCCTTCCCAGTCCAATCCCCCACTCTCTACCCAGAGTGTGCAGGGCAGTTTTACCTGGCTGTGGCAGCAAAACCAGTAGGATGACCCTGGTTGAGAACCACTAAGGTAAACTAGGACAGTACACCAGTAGCTTTCAACTACAGTGCCACCAAACTCTGAAAAATTACGGAAGGATGCCTTGAGTCTAATGGTAGAGAGTCACAGGTTTAAGAACAGGACGTAGGCAACTCAAAGCTGCTTTAGAAGTCATGAAATCAAGGGCTCTTAGTTATTCTCACCAATTATGCAGTTAGGCAGAGTACAATCATTTAATAAAGTAGGCAGTTGTGGCTCAAGAGTTCCTATGCACTTAAGAAGTTTATACACTCAATCAGTTTGTTAGAACATAAGCAATACATGAAAAATTAGTATTAGCCTTGTGTTATGAAATTAAGTGATTTGTGCACCAGTCCATTATGATGGAAATGGAGCTGCTTTCATGTAAAGACGTAAACACAGCCAAGACAGAAACTCAGCCAGGTCAAGAACGAAAAGCATGGTATCACTATAGCTTAGAATTAAAGGTTTATTTAATTACTAAAGAAAGAATTTGTGGTATGAGTTGTCAAACATCCAAGCCGTGACTCAAATATGGTCATATAAGATTCCACAACACTTCAGTATTCAAGGACACTTACATTAGAAAATACTGTTTGCAGGAGTGGGTGGCTGGCATTTTACTGAGTAATCTTAAAGATAAGTTTGCAGCCTATAGTGCAGATAAGAATTATTTTTTATACAAGGGTCTTGGGTATCCCGAGGAATATTTTTCTCATAATATTGTCAAACTCAAGCACTGTGAATACCTGTGCCACAGAGTTAAACTGTATATTGGTCCTATAAATTAGTCTATCTGGGGTCCAGGCTATGAGTAGCTGATTTTTAGAAAAATGGCTTACTATTTCATTAGAACCTAGACTCCATCGCACGAATGTTATGCAAATGTATAGGGAGACCATTTAAAGACAGAAAATTAGTTTATTGTTCATTAAAATGCACCTGTGGTCAACAGCAAGAAATTCCATAAAACCAAAAAAAATACATAATACTTTTTAGTTTACAGCAGGTGTATGCTCAACCTGGCATAGGAAAACCACAAGAGAACAGCTGCTGTATTTACTCAAATACAAGATGAAGTTTTTACCCTCGATTGGCATGGGGAAAAAAGCCCCTTGTCTTATAATCACATACTAGGAAACCTCACTAAATACACTGTCTATTGTTAAACTGCTGCCAAAAACAGCATGTGCTCAGCAGTCAAAACTAACTATAAAGTTGATTTAAACACAGCCCAATTAAGCAAACATACTGATGGAAACCTACCACAAGCATAACTTAATATAACCCATCTGAATACGGTAGTGCCCATTAAGCACAGTTCCCCTCACTGCCGACTCTTTTTCAAGTCATACAGATCACCCACAATCCCTATGTTCCCGCGCTCAGCCTGACATATATGGTAAGTGTGGCCCCACCCTCCATGAGGTGAAGCCAGACCGGGCTGCCCTGCACCTCATCTGAATATACATTTTTGGAGCATCCCAGAACTTGCAACAAGAACACCCAGGTCCACTCATGAGTGGGAGCTAATTAGCACATAGATCTTTGGGGGGCAGGGAAATCTGGAGTACACAAACATACTGAGCAGCGCTGAGCTGTGGGCTCGCCATGAGTTAAAATGCTGTGGACTCTGGTGGGGTTCAGCCCAGTGAACCATGTGGCAAACCGTTAGTCTAAAGGCAAAAGGCTCATATCACGCAGTTTGTACTACATGGAGGAGGACCACATAACCCTTCTTTACAAGAAGGGGGAGAGGCAGGATCTGAGAAACTGGCATCCAATTATGCTACTGAACCTTGACTACAAACTGGTCGCCAAAATCTTGCCCAAGTGTTTTAAGTCTATTATAGGTGCAGTGGTCCACAAGGACTAGGCATGCATGGTGCCAATGCGACAGATCCATGAAGCTCTGATGTAGTTGCGAGATGCGGTACAGAACCAACAGTAGAGGGGAGAAAATGTCACCATGCTGAACCTCAGCTTGGAGAAGGCCTATGACCAGGTATCCCATTGCTTCCTACTGGAAACACTGAAAAAGGTGGGAGTCCCCACAACCTTTGTCACTTGGATAAAGGCACTATAATGTGAGCAGCAGGGTACTGGTGAACAGGTCCCTGACAGACCCGACTGTTGTGGAGTCGGGAGTCAGGCAAGGCTGTCTGCTCTCCCTGAACCTGTTTATTTGAACAAGGCAGCCACCAGCACAGTGACTAAGGCAGGACCCCGGGATCAGCAGCATGAAGATCCCCGGGAGCAATGAGGAAAAGACTAAAGTCCTCGCTTATATCAAGAACCTTAACATCATATGCAGGGACAAGAGTTCAATGGAAAGAGCACTACAACACATCCAGGTATATGGAGCAGCAGCAGGGGCCAAGCTCAACATGAGCAAAAGCACCTGCCTAGTCCTGGGGAAGCTCGGGGACCTGTTGTCCCTTGGGATCTCCATCCCCTGACAGGGGGTAAAGATCCTCAGGGTAGAGGTGATGAGATAGAGGGCATGGGAAGAGATGGAGGTGAAAGTGAAACAGAGACTGGGGCTATTGCAATTGTGCTGCCTCTCAATGTGTGGGGTGGGGTGGGGGGGGGTGGGGGGTGGTGCATGGCACTGATCAAGGCAGAGCTACTGCCAATACTTTTACACAGTGCCCTAGTTTTCCCTTCCTCAGACCAAGTCATTCACAGAATCCAAGGAGCCATGTGTGTTTTCTTTTGGAACTCCACATGGAAGAAAGTGGTGACGACCAAGCTGCACAAAGTGAAACAGTCCAGAGGCAGAGGAATGCCAGATGTCCTACTCTTCCTCTAGGCCAAGTACATGTGCCAGGTTTGCAAACTGGCAACAGGGGTGGAATCCAAAACAGCCTGCTTTGTCAAGTATTTTGCAGGGCGACTGCTGAGACAGTGGCAGGTGTATATGATGACCAATGGAAGCCCAAGGGCCACAGTGTCCCTGTGGTTCTACAAGGTCCTAAAATGCTTCCAGGAGAAATACAAGCTGCAGGACATGACACTAGCGACACTGTTGAACCACCACAAGATATGGGAGGTGGTAAGGGCAAGAAACATCATATCGCCCATGAGCTTACTACCTGGTGACAGCTCCATACTTTGTGGGAGTAAATGTTCCACAAAGATCTGCAGAAGGAGAACAGAGACGTGAACTAGCAGGCAGCCCACCGGGCACTCCCTACATGGGCATGGAAAACAGTGCAGGGTGGAGAGGTCCATCAAACTGCTCGAGGCAGACCTCCCACTGGAAGGCAGAAACAACTGACTACCTCTTCTGGGACTGTCCATTAACCAGAGAGGTGTGGAAGAAAGTATGCACACTCCTCCTGGTAGTGACAGGTTTTTGAACCCTGACCAGAGAAGCGGTCCTTTAAGGGCACTCAACCAAACAGCAAGGGGCCCCAAGAGTAGGGCTGTGTGAAGCTTCAGTCCCTGATTCAATTCAGTGGAGATCTGGCCTGATTTGGTGGCCAAACCTCCAAATCCAAATGGAATCAGAGGACCCTTTAATCTCTCTGAATTGAACTGGAATCCTTTGAGTCAATTCGGAGAGATTCAGCGATTCAGACATAGACACAGCTTTAAATGTTTTTTCTACATATCTCAAGATATCATGCATGATATCAGGCGGCTTGTGAATGCTGCGATGCTGGGGCACATGGAGTGTCCCACAGAAGTGTGGGGGGCTCCCCAGCATGCTCAGCAGCAGACCTGGAAGTGGACTAGAAGCAATTCCAGTCCACTTCTGGGTCAGCCGGAGAACGTGCTGGGTGCCCCCTTACGTCCCCCCTGGCTTGGCAACTCGTGCCACCTGGGTCTGGGGGAGCACTCAGGGTCTCCCCGCAGCCGACTGCTGAGCTGGGGGGCTGCGGGGGAAAGGGCCTGCCGCGCTCCCCAGTGGACCTGGAAGTGGACTGAAAATACTTCCGGTCCACTTCCAGGTATGCCACCAAGCACACAGGAGGCCCCCGCCTGCACTCTTGTGGGACGCTCCATCTGCCCCAGCATCGCAGCATTCACAAGCCATGCTGGTACCTTGAGGTATGTAGAAAAAACATTTAAAGCTGTGTCTATGTCCAAATCGTTGATTCTCCGAATCACTATCGAATCTTCAGATTCGGATTCAGCTGAATCGAGTAAGGGACAGTGATCCAAATCAACAAATCAAATCACTGCCTCCAATTCAGGCTGAATCTGAATCGAATAGAGCCTGCTTCACACATCCCTACCCGACAGCCCACTTCAACCAGTTCAACTCCTACTTCAGGTATGGCCTGTGGCAGGCCAGAAACCTACTCACAAACAGGCATTCAGACCCCACAGTTGAGGACTGTATTAAAATGAGGCTGAGTAAAATATACTGGTACTACAGGAAGACAGAAGAGGATGCCAGGAAAGAGATGGTGGACCTCATATGGAAGAGAGAAAACTGACGTAGACTTTTCAGAGGTACGCCCTCCGAAGAGAACAAGAAGGATAACAGTGACAACAGCAACTACAACAATGATGAATATGATGATGAGTAAAAGCACTGGAATGGTGATAGTTATGTGGGAGCGTGGCTGGATGGTGTGAATTTTGTAACAGGACTAAAACAGTTTAACTGTCCACATGTGTTTTGGTCTGTCAAGTGAACTACACTGGTCAGTTAAGTCTGATTAAACCATGTCAGTTAAGACATTCAACCAGGTTATCTTAAACCAGTTTCAGCCATTTCAAAATTGGTTTATGTGCACTGAGCTGCTTTTTTTTTTTTTTTTT
>NW_017729025.1:140921848-140923523 GCF_001723915.1 Gavialis gangeticus
TTTTTTTTTTTTTTTTTTTTTTTACAGGTTTAAACCAGTTTCTGATCACTTAAACTGGTTTATATGCAACTTCTGTCTCTAGCCTATAAGTCTCTAAGTGTGCCACACAATAATAAATTTCATAAACTCTTTATTTTCATTCAGAGAGAAAATATGACTCATGTTTAAAGTAAATCACTGAGTAAAATGGCAGTTTCCCTTGCATACAAAAAAACAACCCACTAGAAAAACTAACTCTTTTAGAGAACTATCACCCAAACTTATAGCCCATTACTCCTAAGAAGAAATACACATTTGTTTTTTTCTGCACAGCAGCTATTTGCTAAACAAGATGAGCATACTCAGCTATTTCTACTGGATTCAGTCCAAATGTATGCAAGAGCCAAATAATCTGTTTTCAGAGCTTTAACTTCCTGAGATGCCCTATGTAAGAGATATTTCAAAACATGTATAGTATGTATAAACAAGTACAGTATCTATTTTCTGCTTTTATTCAAGTCATGAAAGAAATATTTACATCCTTTTATTCAAACGGTTATGTACTTCTT
This sequence comes from Gavialis gangeticus, assembly GCF_001723915.1. Taxonomy (NCBI): domain Eukaryota; kingdom Metazoa; phylum Chordata; order Crocodylia; family Gavialidae; genus Gavialis; species Gavialis gangeticus. The sequence goes on from NW_017729025.1 coordinate 140,922,397, forward strand.
CAATGAGAGTTTATTCACTCTTCTGGAAAACATGCAACCCATTCTGTTATCTAAACCACTGTTAAATTTATACTCTATTGCCACTAATCTAACATGAAGGCAGCAGTAAAATGAGGCAGACTGTGGCCCCTGTGATCCAGTCAAAACACCAACTTTGTCAGAAAGCCTGTAGCCTATGGGGGACTGGTGCCTCCTGAGTCTGGGGGGGAGAGGGGGGACACCAGACCACTGACCAGGGGAGTGGGCGGCAGGGTCCCCCAGCATCCAATCGCTGAGCACGGAACCACCAGCGGCAAAACTAGAAGTGCACTTCCACCCACCTGCACATGCACCCCCTACGCGTCGCCAATGCTGTAGCCCGTTGAAAGACTGAACACAAGTTGAAGCCATGAAGACATAATGCAGGCCAGCTTAACTAGGTAGCAAGAGCAAGGCAAAATTCAAATCTACCCATGCATTAAAGATTACAACCTCTAAAGTTAATGTTATAACTCTTCATTGTCAAGGCCATGACTTGCCATTGGCTGGGGCAGTAATTCTCAAGCAAGGTGCTGTGAGGAAGTAGTTGTGGCAGGAGCTCATGCTCCTACCTGTCTTAGGGTTATTTGATAAACCTGAGGCAAGCAGGAGTGCCTAGTCCTATTGCAGTCTTTCCTGGTCAAACCCTGCATGGCATCTCCCAGAAACAGAGCAACATGGCAAAGGTAGAACTGTCCCACACACCTGTTTCTAGGAGGAGCACGGGAGGGAAGGGGCTGGATCAGGAAGGACTGTGGTAAATACAGGCCTTCCTGTCTGCTTTCTGGTTAACAGATACTCCTGATATCAGAGACCCCTAGAGGCAGAAGTGCACACTCCTGCCACAGCTGATTCCTGATCCGGCTGTGCGAGAGGCAAGTGGGATAGTTCCATGTGGTTTCATAGTTTCATAGATTTAGGGTCGGAAGGGACCTAGTAGATCTTCTAGCCCGACCCCCTGCCAGGGCGGGAGAACAACAAAACCCCAAAACAAAAACGGGACTCAAATGAGTCCAGCCAGGTAGGCATCCAGCCTCTTCTTAAAGACCCCCAGGGTAGGGGCCAGCACCACTTCCCTTGGAAGTTGGTTCCAGCTCCTAGCCGCCCTA
>NW_017729025.1:140923550-140924023 GCF_001723915.1 Gavialis gangeticus
TCAGCCAATCTGCAATCCATCTGACTGTGTAGGCATCTATGCCACAGTCGCCTAGTTTTTTAACTAGGATGGGGTGAGAGACGGTGTCAAAGGCCTTGCTGAAGTCCAGAAAGACTACATCCACCGCGACACCTGCATCCATGGCCTTTGTGACCTGATCGTAAAAGGCAATCAGGTTGGTCTGACATGATCTCCCCCTAATAAATCCATGCTGATTGCCCCTGAGCATCATTTCTGATACCAGCCCATCACAAATGTGCTCCTTGATGATCTTCTCAAAGAAGACGAGCACATGCCATGGGTCATGGCAGCAGCAACACCCAGAACCCCCAAAGAAAACTGAGATATGGAATATATAGAAAATGTATAAGTGTTATAATTTTCCAGGTACAGAATCTAATTATGGGAGGTTTGCCTTGAATTTGTCCCCTTTCCGCTGCTACAGCAGAGAAAATAAGTCGAGGGGGAGGGGA
>NW_017729025.1:140924121-140931184 GCF_001723915.1 Gavialis gangeticus
GGGGACTCTTTGCTCTCCCCTCCCCCCAACATTTTTTTTTTTTTTTTTACCTCTGGCAGCCCCTTCCCCCTCTCCTTACTGCCAAACCCTGTTCTCTCTGAGTGCATGGAAGTGAGTGGCTATTTTGCAAACAATAACCCTGAAATTAAACATGGCTATAGCAATCTGCATAGCATCCATTGACTTAGTTCATCCAGAATTAATGCATGTAAACTTCTTTTGAAACTGCTACACATTTTACCACAGGTGTTTCATAAATACACTTCTGAGCAGCCTTTTGGCACCTACTTATAGCCAGCATAAACCATGCATGACAGTAGTCCAAAGGCTCAAGGCTCACGATTTAGCACATAGTTCACTGGGCTGGGCCTCACCAGAGTTAACAGCATTTTAAGCCACGGTGAAGCACAGCACTGCATACAGTTCACCTAGAATCCCTCCATCATGCCCGTCTCAGCCTGGCGCATATGGTTAGTATGGGCCCTCCCTCCACAGTGACCCCACAGCTCAACACTGCTCTGTATGTACATATGCTCCAGATACCCTCCACAAAGGATCCATGTGCTAATTGGGCCCCACTCATGACTGGAACTGGGTGTTTTTGTCACAAGTCCTGGGATGCTCCAAAAACGTATATGCAGATGAAACACAAGGCAACCTGGTCCAGCTTCACCTCCTGGAGGACAAGGCCACACCAATCATATGCACCAGGCTAAAAGAGGGGGAAACGGAGGGATTCTGGATGAACTGTATGCAATGGCATGGCTCACCATGTCTTGAAACTGAATCAGCAGTGAGAGGAACTGTGCTTAATGGGCAGTAGCATACATCTTATTGAGATGGCTTACACTAACTTATCCTTGTGGCAGGTTTCCATCAGCAGATTTGTCCAATGTGGGCCATGTGTTTTATAGTCATGGTCAGTGCTGGCTTCATTGAAAATCAACTTCATAGTTGATTTCCACTGTTGAGCACATGTTGCTTTTGGCAACAGTTTAATGACAGTTTAAATGTATTTAATGTGATTTCCTTGTGTGTAATTATATGAGGAGGGCGTTTTTTCCCTACGAGGTGACCTCATCTTGTATTCAAGTAACTACGGTAGGTTTTTGGGAACACTTTAAGCCTTTGTCAATCATTTCTCTTAAAGCAGCAGTATTGTAAATCTCTGCATCTTTTTGTTAGTCTCAAAACCTGTCAATTTTCCTGTATACCAGAATAGGAGTTAGCTAGGTCATGATCATTTTCTGGTGTAAAGTAACCTACAAAGCCACACAGAGGAAATCCAGCCTTCTACTTGATGGATCTCTTAGTTTCCTATGTGAGGAAATTTCATAATACAGCTCAAGTGATGTTTACTGTGCTTTTTGAAACAAGTTTTCAAAATACAAAATGCAGTATTTTCTATTTAAAATCTTCATAGAATATTCTAAAAAGAAAATCAAGATCCCCACCCCCCTAACTTGTTATAAAAGTTATCAGATAAAAAACACATGGTAATTTTGTTAGCTACTGTTATGAGGTTACAGTATTTTAAAAGTTCATTCTGGCTTTATATTATGCATCCATTTTCTTCACTTAATTGAGTTTCTGGATGTAAATCAATTTTATTTAAATTAGCTCCGTGCTTTTTACATGTTTGCATGCATGAGCTGGTTTTAGATGATGTCCGTTATAAATAGAGTACCTATTAGATTAGTAAGATTTGTTTTGGGTCATTCCAGCCCCTCCCACCCTCCCAAGCATTTCAGTAAGGATAGCTACTACAGTAATCTGAACCTAAAGCTTACAAATACAAGTTCTGCCCTGCAGTATGCTGGTAATGCAAACCTGGGTTAATAGGGAAAGAAGAGATTGTTCTGTCACTATAATTAGGTTTTTATTATTATTTGTTCTAGTTCCAAATGCTAATTAAAGTCTAAAACCATAGAGGTCATTAGAAGAAAAGAGTAAAAATGTCAACAGCAGTGGGTTTTTTTCATTCCGTTTTATTTTGTAATGCTGCTGATGTGAGATTCTCCTTACCTCTGCTTCACAGGAAGAAGGTATCTTCTTTCAGTATTTGGTCAACTTTGGTATCTGATTTCACCAGGGACTTCAGCAAGATGTTTTATATACACAACACTGCCTTACCTAACTATGCCTGTTAACCCACACATTTATTTCTGTTTCTGATTTGAACTGTTATTCTGTCTTTGACCAACCTACTTTTCACAAGCGGGAAATCGTGGACATTTCAGTCAGTTTTTCTAGCCTCTACTTTTTTAAAGATGAATTTCTATTTGATTTTCACCCTGCCCTCACTCTTCTGTTTTCTGTAATAAGTGGTGATCATTTATAAATAAAGTCTTCTACAGTTTACTATTTGTTCCTTAAAAATCATCCCGGGCACTAGACTGAAAAGCATTAAGGTAGCCACTAGATAATCTATGGTATTTACAATCTACTAAGCATTTCTAAAGAAGGTGGTCAGTCTGAAGAGATTAATCTTTCTTCTTGGATGACAGTTTGGGGCTTAAACACAAAACAAAATGAAACAATCAAAACAATGCAGAAAGCCTCATGGCTTTTAACTCAAAACCACAAACCAAACCTTTACAATGGATATTGTTGTCCAATTATTTAATGGGAGCGGGGGGAGACCACCACAGAAAACACATATCAGTTTCTAATTTATTTAAAAATGAAAACTACTTCAGTAGACCCACTTTCTGGTGGTCCAGTTTCTACCACCAAAAAAAATTCTTCAAGATCCTGTCTCTCTGGTAATTCATCTCATTCAGGTTTTAAAAAATGAAAAGAGAATGAATGAGAATAAAAGTTGGACAAATTGTGGGGAAAGAGATTTTGTGCAAATAAGCAAGGACATATCCAGGTATTAGAGTTTACTGGGATGTGATTCATAATCAAATATTACAAATTGTTGGCTCTTTGCTACTAAATGCTCCCTTTGGTAAAGTCCCTTGATCTCTCCTGTGGAGACAGCCACAAAGAAACAAAGAATTAAATCTCATCTACTAGTAGTTGCTACACTACTGCTGGGCTCTCTTTAAAAAAAAAAGGAAAAATAACTAAAATAAGAGGAATATTTCCAAAACTACAGGAAACTATTATGGGGAAAATTAACACTTTAATGATGTACCCAGCAAATGGAAAGAGAACAAGTTAATACTTAGATGTTTGTGTATCATTTAATCCAGGGGTAGCCAACCTGCATCACATACACCACAAGTGGCACGAAAAGCCTCTATATGTAGCATGCAACAGATTGTTGAGGAAGCACTGGGCAAAGAGCACAGGGCAGGGGGAAGAAAGCAGAGTATCATATCAGACATGGGAGAGCACACTGGAAGAGCGCAGGGCTTATTTGTGACATGCCTGCCAAAAAGATTGATCCCCATTGATTTAATCAATATGCAAATATAAAAAGGGCCAGCCCCAGGGGTGGCCATGAGGCCCCCTGGTGGCTACTTAGCCCCTGTTTTACCCCAACTTTCAAGCATCCTCCCCTTCTGCTCTCCTGCCACACCTTGATGTTAACATGTATTTAGAAACCGGAGGCTGCCCCAGGGATCCCTGAGCCAGATCGCATCTACTCATGAGCTAGATTCTAATCACTCATCACTTTAAGGGCAATTTCACGGCCTCCTTGTCTCTCCTTTTAGCCATGCCCAAGCCTTGCAAATGTTACCAATCAATCAGCATTCATCAGTTCAGTGGGCCTTCAGCCCTGATCTACCTGACTCTCTCTCTTGGACCCTCTCTCTGGCCTCATCTCAGCCCCTCTCTGTGCTTCACAGCCCAATTCATCTCAGCCCCTCCATAGGCCCTGGGCTCTCTAGCCCCTTCTCTGCCCTGCTCCCGGGCTCTGGCCTCACTCCCAGGCCTCTATTTCCTTTGCCCTGTTTCTGGGTTCCAGCCTTACTCCCATGTCTCTGGGCCTACTGGAACCTCCACCACCCCTAAGTCCCACCCTAAACCACCTGCATTGCCACAGCCCTAAAGCTGTATTACCCACAGGCATTCTTGGATCCATCAAATGTCTCTCTCTGTAGCCTGCCCAGAAGCTCTTCTCATATCAGCCTTCAGAGTCTGACTGCCTGCTCAGCTCAGGCTCTGGGCTTATATAAACCCTAAGACTGGCCCCCTTCCAATCAGATGTCTCCTCTGATCACTGATTGAGCCCTCCCTGCAGCCTTTTTCTTCTTAAATTAACAGGCACCTTAATTACCCTGTTATAGCAAAGTACATGTGTATAAAAACAACAAAGCACACCTGCTCATTTCATTTTTTTTAATATTAACTTTTAAAGACATGACTAGTTTGATAAACAAGAAAAGTCATTATTTTCACTCAATTTAATAAAATCCCCAGAAACAACACTGGGTTATATAGAGAAGCTCACTCAGTAACATGGTAACTCCCTGCAAAATATATTAGTGTAATGATCACATCTCTATGGCATTCTCCTCAAAAAAACCCAACTCAACATTGTTACAATTAATGTTTTATTTCTGAGATTTGTGGGGCAATAATTTTTAAAACATAAACAGTTGTTTAAAAAGCAAGATAGAGTAAGGTGATCTAGCACAACATGAGACTCAAAAAGAAAGAGTATATTTAATTATTCATGTGGCAGCTTAGTAATTCCTCTACAAGAATTAAGATCACTTTTCGGTGTTTCTGTTGGAAGATTTTTAAAAACTATTCATTTGATTAATACTAAACAAAGTTACAGTTCTCCTGCTAAAATAAAGTCTTGTGTGGCATGTATATGTTAACCTGAACTTTGCATAAACACGTAAGGTCCAATTAGAAATATGAAATAGAAAGGATAAACTGCAATCAAATTCCACATGGCATGTCAGTAATGAATTTACCGTCAAAATTCTGCATAAATCGAGAAAGTAATCAAATTCCACGTGCACAATTCTTAATATTTAATAAATATTTTTTGCCTTTTTCTACTTTAAATAAAAAGGAAACAATTGCAGAGAAAAACAATGTTAACATCTGAAATGCTCAAGCATATTGAGAGAATTAAAAAAAAAAATCATCTTCACAACTAAGCACAGAAAGCATAACCCGTATTCAGAATCATCAGTTAAAAACCACCAGTCCTGGAGACGTTTAATGACATGTATTATTCAACAAATGCTGCAATGACTTAATAATGCCATATATTCAACTTACCTTTCTGCTCTCTTCTTCCCGCCTCCCATGCACACGCACAGGCACACTTCTCATGGGAAGGTTAGTTATGTTAGCTAATCCAAACAACAACACTGTTTTTGGCACAGTGGGTTGTTTTGTTTTTCTGGAAAATTGCCACTCACTGCAGTTGGCAGTCCGAACCTATGTGACTTGTATAAGACCTTTAAAAGCAGACACATCTGCACAATACCTTCTGAATGATCAAACCACTCCCCATCCTACCTAAACTGCATCTGTATGTATACAGAGACCACAGCATTTCATTGGTTGCAAAGACTTTCTTGACCAATATCTGGTTTTCTTTTCTTAATACAAAAACAAAATCTACTGCAGCATTTTTATCAGCAGCCTATATCAAAGCTTTAAGGTGCATGAGAGCTAATTATTTTTCCCTGTAAAGCACACAGATTTAGCCATAAGAAGGAATCTGTTCTGTGCATACAATTTAAATTGTAAGAATTAATGGAAAACAGCACTGTTTTAGTAATCTACCTACCTTTTTAGTCACTAAACCATATACTCCTTTGGGTAAGAAACTAAATAACCTAAGTTTATTTTTATATGCCAGGTGTTTGGGGGGTTTTTTGTTGTTTTTTTTTGCTGCCATAGTAACCAAATGCTATAGATGAAACAAGGAGAAGACTGTCTCTCTCCAGCTCTCCAGGGGTGATATACTGGCTTTATCAAATGCAGCTGCGCAGATTTAAAAAAAAACCAAAACAAAAAACAAACAAGCATAGGGAGGCAGACAGGATCAGACTGTCTTGTTTTATTAAATCACCATACACACATACACATGCAAACGCGTGCACACGCTTGTGTTTTGTATTGAAGTATTATTCTATACCTCCATGTATTAACATTTCATTCACAACTGCAATACCAGCAGTGGAAACATAAAAAATTTCTAAACAAACAAATGTTAATAGTCGGCACTAGAAAACATTTGAAACATGGCAATTGTGGCAATGACACATGAACAGGCTACTGCAACCTAAACAAAGGCTGGGATTTACAGTGTATCATCTACTCCCCAGTAACTGCCCACATACATACTCTTACCCCACAGTAAATGGAAGATGACCCACAGAGTAACAGCATGCACCCAGGCAGCTACATAATGGAAATCTTCACCCTCGCTTACCATGGTAACTTGTTTATGTGCCTAGGCAGCTGCATAATCCCTGTTTCTTCCTATCTGTACATATGTAAAACTAACTTTATAAAAATCAATGCAACCGAGAATGAACTATCCAAATAGCTAATATTCACCCCAAACATCACTTCATTGTGGAAACAATTTTAAAACAAAAATTTTAATATGTAGCCAGCTTTGCAACTGCAAGACTAATGCATATTTTCATCCTTATTTTAAATTCTACCATTTGAAAGCAGTGTCTTAGTGGACTTCAGCTACATGTACTATATACTTACGTCACAGGTTTTTCTCAAGAGTATGCACTTTACACTGGCCCCCTGGCAGAAGATAGACGCAGTGAACACCTTCCTCATCCCCCACGTCGTGTTTGTCCTAAGAGGCTCGGCGGTCCCCAAGACCCCCCTCAAGAAGGCGGACACCGAGATCCAGCAGCTGCTCAAGAAGTGGCTGCACCTGCCACTGCAGGCCAGCAACAAGTTCCTGCACATCCCCTACTGGCAGAGAGGCACCAATATCCCCCACATGGGAGACCTCTGTGACATCGCAGTGGTCACCCACGCCTTCCGCCTCCTGACCTGCCCGGACGCGACGGTAAGTACCATCGCCACCAGCGCCCTTAAGGAGACCGCCTGCAAGAGGATTGCGAGGCAGCCGAATGGACAAGACTTGGCCACCTTCCTCAGTGGCTTG
>NW_017729025.1:140936184-140937186 GCF_001723915.1 Gavialis gangeticus
CCGGACGCCACGGTAAGTATCATCGCCGCCAGCGCCCTGGAGGAGACCGCCCGCAAGAGGATCGGGCGACAGCCCACCGGACAAGACTTGGCCACCTTCCTGAGCGGCTCGCTGGAGGGCGAGTTCAGCCGAGACGGCGGGGACTTTGCCTCGCTGTGGAGCCGAGCCCGCAATGCCACATGCTGCCTTGGGAACCGTATCGGCTGTGCCTGGACCGAGGAGCACCGGGAGCTGGGAATCTCCCTGCGACCAGCCCTGCATGCCAACCGCATCACCGTGATGCCCCGCACGAGGACCTTCCTGGAGAGGTTCCTGAAGAACTCTGTCCGAAACAAGTATGCCGGCGACCTAAGGGCCAAACCCAACCAGAGAAAGGTCTTTGACATCACCTCGAAGTGGGACGCTAGCAACTACTTCATGCCCAGCAGGAGCTTCACGCACTTCAAGGACTGGCGCTTCCTCCACCGTGCCCGCCTCAACTGCCTGCCTCTGAACGGCCTCTGAACAGGACCGTGTGCTTTGGCCACCAGGACAAGAGGTGCTGATGGCACGGCTACGCGGCAGAGACCCTCCCCCATGTGCCAGAGCCTGGCAGCTCCGCCACAACGCTGTCCAGGACCGCCTGGTGAGGGCCATCCCGGCCGCGGCGGGGGAGATCTCTGTGAACCGCACCGTCCCGGGCTGCGAGAGCCAGATGCAACCCGACATAGTCATCACTGATGAAGAGGCCAAGAAGGCTGTGAACGTGGATGTCACCATCCCCTTCGAGAACCGGCACCAAGCCTTCACCAACGCCCAGGCTCGCAAGCAGGAGAAGTACGCCCTGCTGGCCGACACCCTGAGGGGCCACGGCTACGACGTGATGGTCGACACTCTCATTGTAGGAACGCTTGGAGCCTGGGACCCCAGCAACAAGAGCGTCTTGCGTGCCTGCCGCGTCTCCTGCTGCTACACCAAGCTGATGCGCTGCCTCACGGTGTCCAACACCATCCATTGGTCCCG
>NW_017729025.1:140942186-140943428 GCF_001723915.1 Gavialis gangeticus
CCTAGCTGAGCTCCCCTCCTCACCCCCATACCTCTATTGTTAGTCCCTCGCTCAGGCTATCTGTATTTCCATATCAGCTTTGTCATCTTTTTTCTGGATTTCCAATCCTAAACATTTACTAATAAAAGTCAATCTATACTTACATCACAGGTTTTTCTCAAGAGCATGCACTTTACAACTGTAAATGAGAACACCTGTAATTTTGCCTTACGTAAAACTTAAAAGAATGAGTATGTGTGTACACACGCACATGTGTTTGTGTTTTTAAATGCCCCAACTACAGTAGCCCATTGTTCAGCTTCAGGAACAAACTCTTTCACCTCAGGGCTAGGGACAGATGTTACACATTAACCCGTTTAAAGAAACTGGTTTAAGCCTGTAACAGACAGAAGCTGAGTACACATACACTAAGTTCAAAATGGCTGAAACTGGTTTAAGATAGACCTGGTTGAATGTAGTATCAGACTTAACTGATTTGAGTCAAATTGATTTATGAAACTTCTGTCCCAGACCCCTTCCTGGTTCAAGTTAAATCACAGTCCCCCAGCATGCTTTCTGGCCCTGGCCTGTGCTGTGCTGTCTACTCCAGAGAGCAGGGCTTGCCCCACCCATCTGCTCCCGAGCTAGAGCAGTGGGGGCTGGCTGACAAGAGAGGTGGTGGGGTAGGCCTGGCTGGGGATGCAGCCCAGTGCACAGGGTAGGGACTGCCCTCCCAGGCAAACCCTGGCTGGGGTCTGGGGCCGGGGGTTAAACACCTCTCCCCTTGCTCAAACTTACTGCTGGCTAAAACTGTGGACTACAGATCCCAGAGCACCTGGAAGCTGTCTGTCTGCTCCAGCAGAGATGGGTTTGGGGGGACAGGGAGAGTCAGGGACTTCCCCCCCTCAGGCAAACCCCGGCTGGGGTCTGGGGCCAGGAAGAAGTGTTAAACCCACTTTGCCCAGAGTACAGAGCTGCCCTCCCCAACTTACTGGAAGATACTGCTGGCTGCGACTGGACTAGGAAGAGAGTCCTGCTGTTGTGATTCTGGACTGCAAATCCCAGAGACTTTGGGGGCAGCAGGAAGAGAAAGCGAACACACAGCCCATGCTGGCTACATGCTAAAAATGGTGCTCTAGCACCCCCTGCCTTCTGGCCTGAGCCACTGCTGGCATGTGGCTGCATTTGCTGAATCAAAAGCAAATGTGTGTCTAGTTGTTTCTCAGTTTAATCTCTGCATCTTGCAAAGACTAACCAGCAAAG
>NW_017729025.1:140948428-140949021 GCF_001723915.1 Gavialis gangeticus
CATCCCCTTCGAGAACCGGCACCAAGCCTTCACCAACGCCCAGGCTCGCAAGCAGGAGAAGTACGCCCTGCTGGCCGACACCCTGAGGGGCCACGGCTACGACGTGATGGTCGACACTCTCATTGTAGGAACGCTTGGAGCCTGGGACCCCAGCAACAAGAGCGTCTTGCGTGCCTGCCGCGTCTCCTGCTGCTACACCAAGCTGATGCGCTGCCTCACGGTGTCCAACACCATCCATTGGTCCCGCAACATCTACGTGGAACACATCATGGGCCACCGCCAGTACTCCGACCCCACCAGATGAGCCACCGCCACTGGACCGGACCGGACCCAGAGGGCACCGCCTGAACCGCCCCCCACTTCACTTCACTCCGAGAAGATTCTTCGACCACAGACGACCCCGCTCCACCCGAAGAGGACCCCTATGATGAGACTATATGGACTGAGACACTTCCTCTGAACCACTGCCTCCACCATTGCAGACCATTGTAATGGGTTTGTGTGCATCTATCTCTGTTCTCTCTCAGCATTGTGAACCCCCCCCTCCCCTTCCCCCTTCCCCTTTTCCAGAAATAAAGACAAATTACTGCTCA
>NW_017729025.1:140949982-140963850 GCF_001723915.1 Gavialis gangeticus
GGCTGACAAGAGAGGTGGTGGGGTAGGCCTGGCTGGGGATGCAGCCCAGTGCACAGGGTAGGGACTGCCCTCCCAGGCAAACCCTGGCTGGGGTCTGGGGCCGGGGGTTAAACACCTCTCCCCTTGCTCAAACTTACTGCTGGCTAAAACTGTGGACTACAGATCCCAGAGCACCTGGAAGCTGTCTGTCTGCTCCAGCAGAGATGGGTTTGGGGGGACAGGGAGAGTCAGGGACTTCCCCCCCTCAGGCAAACCCCGGCTGGGGTCTGGGGCCAGGAAGAAGTGTTAAACCCACTTTGCCCAGAGTACAGAGCTGCCCTCCCCAACTTACTGGAAGATACTGCTGGCTGCGACTGGACTAGGAAGAGAGTCCTGCTGTTGTGATTCTGGACTGCAAATCCCAGAGACTTTGGGGGCAGCAGGAAGAGAAAGCGAACACACAGCCCATGCTGGCTACATGCTAAAAATGGTGCTCTAGCACCCCCTGCCTTCTGGCCTGAGCCACTGCTGGCATGTGGCTGCATTTGCTGAATCAAAAGCAAATGTGTGTCTAGTTGTTTCTCAGTTTAATCTCTGCATCTTGCAAAGACTAACCAGCAAAGACTAAATCGATTCAGCCTCAGGCTTTTTGACTGTCTGTACTTAGCCAAGAAGTTTCACTTTAGTTCTGTATTCCAAAACTACACTGGAAATATCATGAAAACATATTTGTAACCTAGTGTTACTTCTCAAGATTCCTTCATGTTTGTCTGAGGGACACAAGATCGATCAAGGGGGAAGCCTTGTCCAGAGGCAGACCCCAGACGAAAGTAAAAGAAGAAAAAAAACCTACCTGTTGCAGGGGTCTGGAGAAGTGAGGAGGCACGCCAGGGGAAACTGCCTGAGCGGTTTATCAGCCACACCCATCTCCAGCTGGAGCCAGGTGAAGTCATGAGGAGGCGTTACCTGGTGAAGGTAAAAATCGACCCCGAGAAGAGGGACAGCAGGAGCTGTGGGAGATCCCCGTGCTGGGGAAGACCGGCGGGGATCAAAGGAGCCAGCAGGGAGGCTGGCAGCAGTGACAGCAAGAGCCCGCGAGGGAGCTCCCGCTGGAGGCGGCAGGTGCCGTGACCCCAGGGCAGCAGCAGATCCTGGAAGGGATGAAAGAAACCCCGGCTGGGGTGAAGGCGCAGGTCCCAACCCAGGGGACATGCTAGTCTAGGGGCATTAGGACCAAGGGGAGCACGGGACTCTCCCTGTGGTTGCTCCTCTTCTCTCTTCTTTTTCTCTTTATCTCGTTTCTCTTGCAGTCTCGTCTTTAGTTCCTTTTTTCTTTCACTTTGGGTTGTTCCCAGGGCATGGGGTTTTCTGGTGGTGAGTGTACCGTTTGTGTTCTTTCTTGGTCTGATCTATTTTAGTTCCCTGCCTAAAACAGGTTAGTTTAGCATGCCATACCAGGTTGGGGGAATTAGACCCCATTGGAAGATGAAAGGTCATGTGAGAACGTGGCAATGACTGACAGCATCTGTCACAGAACGCGTAGGGTGTTGAAAGGGACAACCCCAAAGGCAGTGTCAGAGCCCGAGGCACTCGTCTGTGAGAGAGGGCACATAGGAATTGAGGAAGACATCAACAGGGGATAGCTGCAAAAGATCCTGAGACTCATCTCAAAGATTAGCATATGGCCGGGATGTAGGGAAGGTTGGAGCCCTGTGGACATCTGCCAGGACATGTGACAACTCTGGAGGTGTCCTCAAAGGGGACCCCCTTTGCTGAAGGACGATCCAAAGTCATGGTAGGCAAGTTTGGGGGATACCAGCTGCTCAGGCAAAGGCGGCATGGGAGTGAATCATCTAGCAGAGACGGGCACAATGTCTCTTAACTTACATACAGAAACGATGCTTTTAAATTGGTTTGCTATAGGTCTGGATTGAAATTCTGAACTCAAAAAGTATGCAACTGAAATTCAATTCAGATGCTGATTTCACCTGAGACAAATAGCTTTATTTAAAAAACAGAAGGAGCCAAACAACTCCTCCAGCAAAAAGGAGCCTAGGTAGGTCTATTCCAAGGCAGAGATGGTGAAAGGTGCAGACAAGGTGACCCTATGTACTGCAGAAGGTGCGGCCCAAAGGAACAGGTAAGGAAAGTGCAGCAGTGTTGAGTGCATACCTGGGCTCTGACAAGCTCTCCCAACAGTATTTATTGAGATTAGTTCTCACAGTGCATTGTTCATCCCCCATCTCTAATTGTACTGCCTACTCGAAATCATGGGAGACACAAGAGACCCAACTCTGGCACTCTGGGATCTGGAACATCCCAAACTCTTTATTTAGCAAAACATCAAAAGTGAAGGTAAAACAAGCAAAACAAAGATGCCAAAAAATGAATAGATGATGTTAGCATTCCAGGTTAGTCTGGAACCTTCTGCATTTTTGTGTTTGTACTTGTATTAATATTCAGTTAAAAAAATTCATTTGGATGAAGAGCAGCTGGTGCAAGCTGGACCCAGGCAATATCAAGGTTGAAGCTGGTCCAAAAGAGGAAATGCTGAAACACTAACTGGCAAGTTATCTCAACCAAAGAAGCACAGTACATATTTAAACTGGGGCAAACCTTTGTGGGTCACATTTCTCTTACAACTAAGCTTAGCTGACCAGGCAGCAACAGTTTTTAAATCTGCTTTTACCTCCTCCTCATTAGGAGAGCAGTTTCTGCATTTGTCACCGTTGGCTTTACTGTATCCAAAGTTCAATGTAAGGTTTATCTTATGTCCCAGGATGCCATGAACTCATGAGATTTGTATTCAAGGCTCACCAGTAGCTCCCAGTTGGCTTTTGATGCCAGTTTCAGATGTTGTTCTTAATCTTCAATTTGGATTAAACTGCAATTAAGGGATCGTATCCCAGATACACTGAAGATCAAATTTCTAATTATGAACGATGACAGCTGCACTTTCCTGACAGAAGACACACCACAAAGTCCAAGACAAGATGCAAAAGGTGTGTGTGTGGGGTGGGAGGGAAGTATTCTTGATCAATAGAACCTGGCTATGGAAAAAATTTCCAGAGCCTATTTATCCTTAGTAAACCCTGCAACACCTTCATCTTTGAGAAGATCTTTCCACCATAGTTTCATAGTTTCTAGGGTTGGAAGAGACCCGAGTAGATCATCTAGTCCGACCCCCTGCCATGGCAGGAAAGAGTAGTGGGGTCAAACAACCCCAGCAAGGTGTTCATCTAACCTCCTCTTAAAAACCCCCAGGGTAGGAGCCTGCACCACTTCTCTTGGAAGTTGGTTCCAGATCCTAGCCACCCTGACCATGAAGTAGCACCTCCTGATATCTAGCCTAAACCATAAACCACCCACAGCATGAATATCCCTTTTTATGAAGAGAGTTGGTACAGTGGCATCACAGGCTGCTTACAGATGTAAAAAAACGAACAAAACCAAAATGGTGCTTTACTTTAAATTGACATGTCCCTGCACCAAGCCCAGTGCATGCCTAATGTCTGTATAGATTGCGTGCTTCAGCTGGGCTTTTTTGGCACTTTTATCTAATAGCTGATTGAATCAGTTATTAGATAAAAGTGCCAAAGAGTCCTGCTGAAGTGCACAATTCATATAGATGCTGCAGAGCTGGGTCAAACTAATGTGCTGCTTCTTCCAGTAAAGTGCAGTTTGTTTAATTTTTTTTCACATCCAAAAGCAGCCTTAGGCTAGGGACAGACATTCAAAAAGCCTAAGCCTGAATTGATTCAATCTTTGCAGGTTACTCTAACCTGGCTAGGCTGAATCAGTTTGTAACTGAACAGACATCCCAGAAATGCAGGCAAATACCTGCAGTGGCTCAGACTAGAAGTTGGGGGGTACTAGAGCAGCCCTCCCTTCCCTTCTATAGTTCTGAGCTGAGGGGGGTGTGGTCAGGCCCTGGCAAGATGCTCTGATTAGGCAGACCCCCCACTTCTGACCAGCCCAGCAGGGAATTGGTAACACAGTGTTTATCACCCCGATAAGAAAACAGAGCAGCTACCCGTTGATTCTGCCTTTCTCCCATCTGTCACAGCATAGACCACAGCCAGGATGTGATCTGCTAGCTAATGCTGAAAGGTGTCTGTGTAAGGCAGAGGGGACTGGGAGGGTAGGAGGGTAGCAGGGGGAAGGCCAGGCAGATGCCTGAAGTCTCTGCTGAGTTCCAGCCAGGGAGCAGAGGAGAGGCACCAGCTCTGCTGTGGAGCAGAGAGCCCTACCCAGCCCATGCCAGTTTAAGTTAAATGAGCAAGGGGTCTGGGACAGACATTGCATAAATCCATTTCACCCAAATCAGTTAAGTCTGATACTATATTCAACCAGATTTATCTCAAACTGGTTTCAGCCATTTTCAAACTGGTTTACGTGCACTGAACATCTGTTCTGTTATAGGTTTAAACCAGTTTCTGATCAGTGAAACCGGCTTATGTGTAATGTCTGTCCCTAGCCTTAGAGACTAAGTGGTTCAAAGAGGCATGAACTTTCATAGGCAAGAACCGGTTTCATCAGATGTAAGGAATAGACACAAACTAGTCTAAAGGCCCTAGCACACATTCATGTAAAGGTGCCGTGGGATCCAATTCCCAATCCTAATGAGCCTTTTGCCATGCCACACATGCATAGCAGGCAGTATGATTTTGGGAATAGGATCATATCCCAATCCTGCCCTTTCTACTTGCCAGTCCAGGGCATGCTAGAATCCCAGTCTTCCACAGCACTGGGAAAATAAAAGCTGGGTGCCCACAGGTCCAGCATCAAGGCCGAGTGTCAACTGATTGTCAGTCTTGACCCTAAACTGCACTGGGGCCAGTTCAAGACTGCGGTGCAGTCCTGGGGCTGGAGCTGACAATCAGCTGCCTGTTGGCCCTGGGGCTGTGCCTACCACATGTCTTATTTAAGGCAACAGATAAATCAGCCTTAAAATGTTATACATTATATACAAGAACAGTTCCTGTATTTGTTACCTTTGGCTTCACTGTATCTTACATCAACTTAACTTGCAAAATACACAGCCCATGTTTGTATAATATAGAACATTTTTATGGTTGGTTTACCACTGGACAGTGCCTTAGGTTGTGTGCACATGTATCAAACTTGCCACAATTAACATTCTATAAACTCCACTAAAATTAAGACATTAATCACAGCATAAATGTAATGTATAGAGGGGACATAAGGTGCCATCCTTTCCTACCTTCTATCTGACTTCAGACTAACACAGCTAACTAATTTTGTTCTTACGAAGAGCCCAAGCTAACTCCTTGCCTGAAGAAAATCCCCAAAAGCAAAAGTACCATATACCCTAAGCAGAGTCACTTCTCGCAAATGGGAGAAGTTTCAGAGATTCCATGAAGTACTCTGTTGATTTCACCATTGCTATCAATTTTACATGAAGGGTTGTCAGATACTTTGGTTGCAAGGAAATGAGCAAGACTAGAACACTTTACAACAGATATAGTATTTCTTAGCCTCAAGTCACGTTGAAGGTATGCGTCTTTCAGGTTAAGTTGATGAAAGACCTTAAAGATGCATGTTGCAAGCATACTAATTTAATCAAAATGACACTGCAAAAATAATTTTCCTAGCTACAGCTTCTATAAATACCCCATTGCTCTCTTCAACCCTCCATTGATTTTCTTTCTTCACCACATCAAATTCAAATGATTTATCCCTTAGCTTAGAAGGTCCTTCACTACCTTACTCAAAATTACAGGGTTAAGTTGAGTCAAATCAACCATCATTTCCATTTGCAAAGTATGTCAGTCTTGAATGCCCTTTTAAAAATAAATCTTTCCATGAACCTCTTAACTTTTCTTCCTAATTTTTCCCTGGTGCCTGGAAGAAGCTTACAGACGTATCTGCAATGCCACCCCACTGACCTCCACTGGAGGTCTCCTAAAATATTTATTCTACCCTGATGCCTATAAAAAAATTGACAAAGGTTATGCAGTTTGCTGTGACCACTATTTTTTATGCTGACCACTATACTATGATTGCTTTTGCTCCATGCACCTGTTCACCTACTTGTTATATAATAGTTTGCATGCAGATTGCATGTTCTTGAGACAGGCAGACATGTACTGTCTCGTTATTTATGTTCATACAGCCTTTAGCACCATAGGCCTACATGTCAATATAAAAGTGTAAGCAGTCACAAAATATGTGAAATTATAAGAAATCTTACATCTAAAACAGGCTGCATCAATATAAGAGCTAACATGTCTAAAAGCAACCCAAGGATTTTGATCCATTTAAGACGCTTTTAGGGGCGTGTCTACATGTGCATTTAAGTGCACCTAAATTTAATGCACATTAAGCAGGTTTAGGCAAGTATCTACATGTGCAGGCATTAAAGAGCATTCACTGTGTGCTAACCAAACTCATAATTTAAAGTGCACAGGTTGCAGGTATGAAATTTAGGTGCAAGTAGCCTAAATTTGCCATTTTTAAAGCATATTAAGTGCATGCATGTGTATACGTGCATCCTAATGCACCTTAAAGAATCTCATGTAGATGCACCCTTTAAGTCCTTAAATGCAAATGTTCTTAAACATACAATTCTAGAAGCAACAAACAAACTGACAAGTTGGTTTAAGGATAAGCAGCAGCAAGCTATCCAGTTCACATCATTAAAGTCATCTCAGTCTAAGTGGCAGAAAAAAACTATTTAAAACCACAGGCTGCCAGTCAAAAATATTCTAGTTTTGAATCAGTCCAAACTGATTTTTGGACTTCCTGGTTTTAAGCACAAACAGACTTAGAACTGATTTTCTTTAAACTTGACTTGTTTTCTACATCTCACTCTGATTTTTAATTAAGCCATGTTTTAATCTTAAGCCAGTTTTGCTATGTTCCAATCTAAAACCAGTGTGGTTGGATTTGTAAAAAATGGAAAATATATATATTTCAATCCTGCTGATCTCAAAAAATATTAATTTTGCTCACTCTGTTTTCTTATAAATTCACTTACTGGCAAAGGTCAAGATCAAAACAGACCAGTTCAAGATTCTACATACACATTCTAGAAAGTCAGAAGTATATGAAGATAAACCATCACAATGGGAACTGGTAACTTTTGCTTTGGCAGACAATATAAAGATGTCACTGTAACATTATACTGTTTACTTTAAGGCCAGTTCTGTATATTTGGCATTTATTTTTACTTAAAGGTATTATTATTGATTCTAGTCCCTATTTAGGGAGTACCTTTTCAGTCTCCCTGCTATCTCACAAGCAAAGTTCAATTCATAACATATCATATACAAAGTTACTTAAAAAAAGAAAATTCTCAACACAGATAAGAATTGACTTACTCTTCTCGTAATAGGAACTCAATGTTTTCTGGAGAAATCTGCCCTGTCACAGGATGTCTAAATGTGGTGGTCTGCTGGTTATGACTGAAAGAAAAAAAAAAAGTAATTGAAGTGCTAAGCTCAATAGAAAATTAGGTTCTAAATAAAACAGAATTAACACTACTGTTAGTTTACTGTTGTTATTGCAAGACGGAATATATTTTTGTGATGTATTAAAGGGCTGGAATGTTTTGAATTACTTTCTCACAGGCTTGTTGAATCTGCCAGGAGTATGCTGCATTATGTGCTAACCCAACTCATAATTTAAAGTGCACAGGTTGCAATGTTCAGCAAAAAAAAAGACCCTGGTGTTCACAACTACTTACAATTTTAATGGTACCAAGTTATTTAATGCTAACCCAGGAAGGACACAATGCAATTTATTAAGTTCCTTAAAATGTGCAAGAAAAAGAATAGTGTCATTGAAACACTGGCTTAAAATCCTACTATATTTTTTAATGGGTTCATTAAATGAAACCTGTGGAAGGAAAAGACAATCTGTCATATGCATTATTGCTTGCTTAAAATTTAGCATCTTAATTTTTTTATCCTCCCAAAGTATCACATATATGATTATTTGTTCATTTTACAAGTCCTACACACAAAATATTTTAGAATTTCATCTGAGAAAAATGGAATAGAAATTAAATTTGCCCAATTTTATATGCTTTCTTCCAGAGCCCTGCCACCAGAATGCTTTGTTTTGCTGTTCTTCATGAATTACTACTGCACATTAATAGGTCTAGTACTTTGTTGATTTAAATAACCGCACAACTGCCTACTGCAAGAATATTAGACAAAAAAAATTGTTTCTGAAGACAAGTTGCTAGAGAAAAAAATTCAGAGTAAATCACAGCAATCTGGATTCTTCATAAGAAATGGAAGATCCTGTCATGCAATAAATATGTTCTGATCAGCTCTCATAGCTACTACACACATTGTTCTAAAGCCTTATGCAACATGCAAAAACAGAGCCTTTTTGTTTAACAGGTACAGTAAAGGTTACCACTGCAATGCCTTTATAAAATCAATGGATTTAATTAGTAAAACTGACTAATTGAATTTTAATGGATATACTATAAGCCAAAGGTCTAGTTACTAAGCTTTTTCATTGTTTAATGTTTTTAGTTAATGGTATTTAACAGTGTAACTGCCAAAACTGGATCTGAATACAATCAAACATAACAAATCATATAATGTATTATACATATTATAGCTTATATTTATCAGTTATTCAGGTACCTCATATATAACCTGCATATAGGAAACAAACTTAGTAATGCAAGAATAAGAAAAAGAAAACCTATTAAATGATTCATATTTGCATGAGCCAAAAAAAATTATGTTTTTTTTTTAAAGCAATTTGATTCCCCCCCACCCCATGACCCCATCAGGACCAAACCCATCTTCAGATATAATGTCAGAAAAAAAATTTTCTTCTCCCAAGTGAAACAGGCAAGGTCTATGAGGGTTTTTGCTTTCTTCCAGGTTTTTTCTTCTTTTCCATGGGACCTGGTCTTCTTCCCAGCATTATGGAAAAATATATTAACTTAGCAAGTTTCCTATCATTTGCAGTAACTAGGCATTGGCAGTGCCCTTGCCCCCCACCTCCCAATCCCTCCTCTACTTGTGGCATATTGCAGGCTTTGTTTTTTCTTCATCTCTGGGTGCTTTGTGGGGTCTGTGTGGATCATCTTGTGGGCCCAGCAGATATGGTTGAATTCAGGAGACTGCATTTGACAGCCCAGGAGGCGACTTCCTACGTCCTATGGTGATACCCAGTCCTATGTTCCTATGGTGACACCTAGCCACATGGTATTCTAACAATTGTAAAAATTAGTTATTTGGCAAAATGGGAATCCTCAAAAAACAGCTTGGCACTGTGGCAGAATGCCATCTCTGTCTCTCCCCAAACTCTGCTATCAGGCTGATGACCTATCTGACAATTTGGTTACCATGGTCACTGCAGAGGGCAGACACCTTTAGCCCCATTGGCTTCAGGTAACCCTGAGTTGTAACCTGAGCTGGATACATTCCTGAGGGAGGGGGAAACCTGCTCCCTCTGCCTACATGACTGGCTTCACACACCTGGGTTGGGTGGGGGCTTAAACTCCCAATTGTTCTAAGGAATGTCATCATGACTGGGAGGGGGCTACAGACCTTGCCAGTCTACCTGGCAACCAGTGATGCATTTCAAATTGGTTGTCTGGCAGCCAACAGCTGCTGGCCTTCATTGGATCAGGTAAATGAGGTCATAAGGTAAGGACTGCCCAGGAGGTGGGGCAGCAGCCATGATGAGAACTCTCTAAGAAGCTGGACCATCTGAAACTCACTCTCTTGAAACTCATGTTCAACGATCTGCTTGCCTCCAGAGGGAATCTCCACCTGCCTCTGGATGATACTTATGAGTAAGCTACTTGAGATCTAACTAGATATATAGCTTGCAGTAGCACAGATGCATAATCAAAGGCTACCATGCCACTCTTTGCTTTAAGGGATTTCTCTGATATTGCTCTACACTGTACCCTACTCCAAACCGACTCCTTGTAACCAGTAAAGTTCTCTGTACCTAGCATGTGAGATTGATTGGGAGAGGGTCTAGATTATGCCTTGGGGTCCCCCTTGGTTTGGCTGACTAAGGGAGGCCACTATTTGTGCTTCAGACTGAGGGAAGCACCCCAAGTTCTTGCAGTGGGTTAAGTACCCCTTGAGGACTGCTAGGCCTGTATTTCCCAGGGGGCACAGGGCCAGGATCAGTCCAGACCCTGGGTGGTGGCATCTTTACCCCCAGGCTTGCGGGTATGCTCCAGGAAGGGGGTCGGCCAGACATGATGGACAGCTTTAGGGAGGCTGGAAGGTGGTTGGGTACAGTGAGATGGGTGGCTCAGGGCAGGACCACCCCCTACTGGCCCACCACAGGCACAAGCTCAGAGGTATCTATTTTACCTAAACAAAAACATCTTCCCAATTTCTATACATAAAATTGAGTCCTTGTATACAAAGTGAGATGATAAAGCCTTTAAAATGTTGAACTTGAAATATAAACAGAATTGGAAAAAGCTGTATAAAAGGACATTCAAGAGTTTCAGTCTCTTCTCAGTTCATATCCACAACTGCTCAAAAGAGTTTCTGGGCCTATTTAAACTGAGGGGAAGTCTGGCTATTCCTCACCATGACTTGTCAATGGCAGGCCTAACAAGAGTCTATTTGGATTAGATTACTTCCTGTGGTACGATCCAGTCTTTCTTTTCTATGACCTTACAAACAAAAGCAGCCAATGAGGGCCCTACATTACTGAGGAGAGTTTTAGCTCAACCTACTATAACCATCTCTAAGCCTTAGGGCATTATAAACTGGAGGCAACACAATGGGCTTCTATTCCAGCATCATACTGTTTCCTAACCATTTCCTTCCTCTTACTTATAGTACCCTTTCTCACCTCCCTCTAAATGGTTTCAAATACTTAACAGTGGGACAGCTAAACAGCAAATTCAGACTGAATTTTTTTTTATCCCTCATCCCTTTACTTTTACTTCAATAATCATTGACATTTCTGTATGGCAACACTGTAGTACCAATTATCTACATAGTTATTATATTTTTCTCCTCTGTTTGGTTGCTGAAGAGACTGTAAGTTGGTTTGCATCTCTTTATGAGTAGTCCTTTTTGTATGTTTATAATGTTTAATTTTGGGATGCAAGTCCAGAGCATTGATTGGGTACTTACAGATGTACACTGAAACACTGAATAAATAAAACAAGCGGCTGCCAAATTCTATTTTCGTCATGAGGTTCAGGCAGTTTCAACATTCCTTCCAAACTTAGAAGTATTCTCTCCAGGCCAAAACTGAAGTAGTCTTAATACTTATTAGATCTTTGTAACTTCTGCAAAGGTTGCCGACAAAGGTATAATTGTGAAAGCAGTTTGTTTGATACCAACACCTGTTCACTAGGAATGGAGTAAAATCACTGAAACATTTTCAAAAGCCAAATACAGTAAAAGCTCTGTTATCTGGCATCCATAGGGTATGGGGGTTGCCAGTTAATCAAATATGCCGATTATACTTATCTCCAGCCTGATGGGTTGGAGGCATTTTTGCCTGTTCAGGCTGCTGTCCCTCCCGCCACGTCTGGTGCACCAGGGCTTTCACTCCCTGGCATCAGTGTGCCAGGGTACAGGGAGAGGGTCCCTGTGCAAGTTGCTATGCCCCAGGACGTGGTCCATGAGAAAGAAGTGGGACTCAGCTCGTGGCAGCAAAACCGGAAGTGCCAAGGTGGGACAGATCCTGGTTAACAGAGCATTCCTGACAGTAAAGTGCTGGATAACACAGCTTTTACTGTAAAATAACCTTCTCATAGTCCGTTTCAGTTGCTATCAACCCAGCATAAAGTCAATACTACACTATACATTGGAACTAAACTAGAACCATTTAGAAAATTAAGCAAGCCATTAGTATTTTCCTCACTATTTTTTTAAATCAAGAACAGTGTTTAAAATGGCATTAAGATTAGAATCATATGGAAAGGACTATGACTTTTGGAATGTTCTTTATATATTTGCAAACATGAAGGAATAGCAATGCTTTAGAAGATATATCATTCCTGTCATTCTACCCATTGACAAAATATAACAAACATGAAATTCTGTCCCAGTCTCACTCATTCTTGTCAAATATATCATCCCAACAGTAGTTTGGCTTTGGCAAGTATATCACAGAAGAGAAAGGATGCCAATTAATTTGTTTTCTTTTAGAAATTGCACATTAAGTTTCAAAGTCACTACACTTGCCTCATACCTTTCATAATTATGTCAAGAAATGTATAATATTAAAAATTAATTTCACACTGGTAGATTTAAAAAAAAAAAGATGAAACTTTTTACAAAAGCAGCTCCAAAAGTACTAAGGAATTGAAAACAGACACCGTACCACAAAAAATAGCTAGTAACCTAATAACAACTGTTTTTTTTTAATTTGAAATGTCTAAATGTATAAATTTACAACTGTTTGCTTCATCAGGTCCCTAGAGCTCAAGGAATGCAAGTAGGAACAAGTTACACATGAAATGGCAATACAATCAGCCCCCAAAGCTTCCACCATCTATTTTCATACCCAGTGATTTAATGCTTCCACAGCCTCTGTGAAATCCACACTGTTCCTTGGATTAATAAATTCCAAGCATCTTGTCTGAACATAGACTTGTTTCATATGGGATTGAAAAAGAATATCAATATGCAGTTCTGGCTAAAGAAAAAATACTAGTATATTTTAAGGCTTTTTTTTGTTCTGTTTACATAGCAAGCATATTGTAATGTCATATCAAATAGTATAGATATTCAGGAGGTTATCATGAAACTTACCTTTCACTTCTGAGTACAGGGTACAAAGAAAGAGACTCATCAAAGCTGCTCAGAGACACTGTGAAGCCCAACAAGCCTGAATCATGGCAGTCAATCACTTGTATTTTCACTAGCATAGCAGCAAGTAGGATACTTAGTTTACCAAATAAATTGCTATTAATCCGAGTCCTGCACAGCTTGAGGAGCCATTTGGTTGCATCATTTAAAACAGCAATTATATTCTTTTAGGGAACCAAACCAGTGTTATCCTTACATATCCCACTAGTCCTTTCATTCCTATTCTACTGAAACAAAATCTGATGTTCTAAATAATATATGAAAAATTCAGAAACCTATTACCTTTCAGAATATCCATTCTAAATGTGAAATATCTTTCTGTATGTCTCAGAATTCTTCATGCTTGCAGTTACAGGTTTCCCTCGCTTTATGCTGTACGTGAGTTCCTGGAAAATCGCACAACTTGAATTCACATAAAGGGAACCCACTTTACAATATAACAAACAGAGATACGTTCCAAGGCCTCGACTGTACTGACCCCCAGACCCATTTCTACACTTTTACAAGACAATTTTGGTACTCACCAACAGCAGACAGTACACACAAGCACAGGGTGGTAGTGAATGCTACCATAATAGGGATGACAACTACAGAAACACATATCGCAGACAATGAGCAAGAAGCACAGATCCACTATGTTTTAGTGCGCATCACTCGCACAATGCACTGCACAAAGCAGATGACTGCAGGATTCCACCATACCAATCGTATAAGACTGAATTTACCTCACATATAAAGAATTTTTGGTATACATAGAGCCATTGCATAAGAGCAAATTTGCACATACAGAACCCACATTAAGCAAGGAAAACCTGTATTGTACTTTAGCTGATGAATATTTACCAACACTTTTATACACAATTTTGTACCACTGTCACTTTATGTAACAATTTTGCAGAACTGCTTCTCCTAGAACACTCATGATTGTGTAAAAGGAAAAAGGGGGAAAAATTAATCATTCCCCACTGTCATCCCTGTTTAATAAATAAACTTTTAAACCACCAGTTGCTTTAAGCAATCCATTAAGAAAAACCTGGTGCTTGATTTCTTCAGTTTAGACACTGTGGAAGTTGCACAATAATGCTCTATTGC
>NW_017729025.1:140968850-140972076 GCF_001723915.1 Gavialis gangeticus
TCCCTGTCCACTATTAGCTTTCTTTGCAGTTGCATTATGCTGATGATTTACATGGATTTCTTTGAATCTGTAATGTTATAGACTCAGAACTTTCCATATGATACAGCTGTATGAGAATCATAGCTCAGCCTTCTATAGCAAGAGTTCTTCAAAATTAGGCATTACTGTGTTAGTTTTACAGTCCATAATCATGAAAACTGAAAAATGGCAAAAGTTCCTGGTTCCTAAGCCAATTTATTTTTTATCCATTTGGCACAACGATTTTTTAAAATTTACTCAGAAAATGAAAAAAAAACAAAAACAAAACCCAGCTGCTTGGAATCTTACTTTAGTTCTCTATTATAAAAATGAAAAATACTTTTGGCTGTGCAGGTTAAGAATCGCTCACATCATTTATACTGTTGTGAAAGGTAATGAAGTTAAAATACCTAGAAGCTAGGCAATTTCAGCCTTCTGTTCAAATCGCACAAATGAATCTATGTGGGCAGCCCTTCTACATGCACAGACTGTTTTGAAGGACTGAGGCTTTAACATGGCATCCCAGAGTTTTTCTATAATTTTGCATTTATGTCAACATTTCAATAATTAGCTTTTGGTCCTAACTGATGTTGACCTTTAATTTGAATCCAGCTTGTTTTATGCATTGTTTCTAGAGTTATTCAAAACCTAGACATCTGGATCTCAAGTACTGCCAATGAACTGATCGAGAATAAATCAAACAATATTAAACAATGCATAAATAGAAGAAAATTCACTCTGCCATGCAACAGCCTACTTTATACATTACTGCAGGCTAAAATGTCTTTGTGCTGCCTGACTACTTTATGTTTATTTTCAAAGTTAGAAAAAAAGTGATCAGTTATCTGAAATCCCTAAAATTCAGGGCAATAAGAAGAAGAGCATGTAAAGCATTAGAGCATTATTGTGCAACTTTCAGAGTGTCCAAATTGAAGCAATCAAACACCAGGTTCTACTTTATAGATTGCTGAAAGCAACTGGTAATTAAAAAGCTTAGTTATTAAACAGGGATGACAGTGGTGAATGGTTAATTTTTTTCCTTTTTCATTTTACACAATCATGAGTGTTCTAGGGGAAGCAGTTCTGCAAAATTGGTACATAGTTTCATAGTTAGTAGGGTCAGAAGGGACCTGAACAGATCATCAAGTCCGACCCCTGCCAGGGCAGGAAAGAGTACTGGGGTCAAACGACACCAGCAAGGTGTACATCTAGCCTTGTCTTAAAGACCCTCAAGGTAGGAGCCAGCACCACTTTGCTTGGAAGTTGGTTCCAGATCCAAGCCGCCCCGACAGTGAAGTAGCACCTCCTGATGTCTAATCTGAATTTACCCTCTGCCAGCTTGTGACCATTATTTCTAGTCACTCCTGGTAGTGCTCAGGGGAACAGGGACTCCCCCAATGCCTGCTGGTCCCCTCTGACTAGTTTGTAACAGGCCACTAGATCCCCCCTCAGCCTTCTCTTGTGGAGGCTGAACAGGTTTAGGTCCCGTCACCTCTCCTCGTAGGGCCTGCCCTGCTGCCCCCTGATCATGCGAGTGGCCCTCCTCTGGACCCTCTCCATGTTGTCCACATCCCTCTTGAAGTGCGGCGCCCAGAACTGGACGCAGTACTCCAGCTGCGGCCTGACCAGTGCCGCATAGAGGGGGAGGATCACCTCCTTGGACCTGCTTGAGATGCATCTGTGGATGCATGACAAGGTGCGGTTGGCCTTCCTGACTGCATCCCCACACTGCCGGCCCATGTTCATCTTGGAGTCAATGATGACTCCAAGATCCTTTTCCGCCTCCGTGCTGACAAGAGGGGAGTTCCCTAACCTGTAGGTATGGTGCCGGTTGTTCCTCCCCAGGTGCATCACCTTGCACTTGTCTGTGTTGAATCCCATCCTATTCTCATCCGCCCACCCTTGTAACCTGTCTAGGTCTGATTGTAGCCTGTTGCTTCCTTCTAGTGTGCCCACGTCCCCCCACATCTTAGTGTCATCAGCAAATTTGAACAGGGTGCTTTTTACCCCCTCATCCAAGGCACTGATGAAGATGTTGAACAGTGCAGGCCCAAGGACTGAGCCCTGTGGAACCCCACTGCCCACATCCCTCCAGGTCGAAAATGACCCATCCATCACCAGTCTCTGGGTGTGGCCCTCCAGCCAGTTGGCAACCCATTCGACTGTGTAGGTGTCGACACCACAGTCCCCCAGTTTTTTTTTGAGAACAGGGTGAGAGAGTGTCGAAGGCCTTCCGAAAGTCCAGAAAGACTATGTCCACTGCTACCCCTGCATCTAAGGATTTGGTGACCTGGTCATAGAAGGCCACCAGGTTGGTCTGACAGGACCTGCCTCTAATGAACCCGTGCTGGTTGCCCCCAAGCATAATCTCCCCTGCTGGCCCCTTGTGGACATGTGCCAGAATAATTCTCTCAAAAAGCTTACCCAGGATCAAAGTAAGACTAACTAGCCTACAGTTTCCCAGGTCCTCCTTCCTCCCTTTTTTGAAGATGGGAACCACATTGGCCCTCTTCCAGTCCTCTGGCACCACACCAGAGCATTACGTAAAGTGACAGTGGTGCAAAATTGTGTATAAAAGTGTTGATAAATATTCATCAGCTGAAGTAAAATAATTGCAAGCATGGAACATTTTGATACTTACAGAAAGATATTTCACATTTGGAATGGATTTCCTGAAAGATAATGGGTTTCTGAATTTTTCAAATATTATTTAGAACATCAGATTTTGCTTCAGTAGAAGAGGAATGGAAAGGACTAGTGGGATATGTAAGGATAACACTGGTTTGGTTCCCTAAAAGAATATAATTGCTGTTTTAAATTATGTTAACCAAATGACTTCCTTTTTAAGAGAATAGGGCTAATGGGTCACCTTGAAAGAATTGTTATTGGCCTGGTGGGTGCAATTCCAAATTGAAAAAGGTATCTGTGCCTAAATCAGCAAGGTGCTGCATCATACCAGTTCATCTATTCATTATGTTTAATAATCAAGTTAATAAACAATTTAGAGCAGTGAATTTTTGTTATTGTCACAGACCATCTAGGAGTCATTGTCATCTTCTGGACACTTTCTATAAAACCTTTTCTTTATTTTATTGGGAGCACTGAAAACAAAAGTAAAAGAAGTATTTGAAAAAATACATATATTTATAGTATTCTATTTAGAAGAGTGTATAATATATAGTCACTCAATATGTCTTTAAATGTATTA
>NW_017729025.1:140977076-140979314 GCF_001723915.1 Gavialis gangeticus
AAAACCTTTTCTTTATTTTATTGGGAGCACTGAAAACAAAAGTAAAAGAAGTATTTGAAAAAATACATATATTTATAGTATTCTATTTAGAAGAGTGTATAATATATAGTCACTCAATATGTCTTTAAATGTATTATCACTTTAGAAGTACACTGACAGAAAGCAGATCAAAGTCAATTCCATAGGAAATGGTATGCTCTACAAATTAGAAACATATATTTTAGTTTATTTATTAGATTTCTATGTCACACTTCCTAACAAATACTCAGAGCCTCTTGCACCAGGGAATAAAAACAACCTATAAAAGCAAGTAGAACATAGCTCATATTTTTAAGATATGTTGTGATCATCCAAAATTAAAAACTGTAGGGCATCTCTAGAGACAAAATGTGAAATCCTGGTTCCATTTAAATCAGTTTAAAATGACACAGACAAGAAAAGAGCCAAAGATTGAAACTAACAAGCAAAGAAATATTGACATGAATGTTTATGCAGATTGTCTTGCTCAGGAATCAGGAAAATTAAAGGATAATGCAGGTTTCTTTTCTAGTATGTGGGCAAAAACAGAACTTCTCATAAATGAATGTTACTTTAAGAAGCAGGTCTAAAAAAATCAATGGCATACACTTAGCAAACTACTACAACCCCAAGGATTCAGAAAAGCTTATTCTCAGTAGCTAAAAGGAGAACAGTACAAGGATGAATATATTATTATACCACTAAATTATTATAATTCTTAGCAGAAATACAGGCTGAAATTATCTGCTGACTCATAATAGTTTTAGTACAGAGCATCAGAGATTAAAACTACCAGACTGATATCAGTGCACAGAAAGCACATTCAAGTATCTTGAAAAAAGGAAAAGGCATGGTAAACAGTTCAATTTCAGCAAAAGAGGAAGATAATTCACTAAATGAGGGCAATTGCTAAAGCTGCCATCTGATTCTGAAAAAAACTGTCACTGTTTCCTTATTGCTACAGATTTAAAAAATACTAATTAGAAAACAAAACTGCCAAACTTCTGCCTCCAAATGCATACCAGAATGACAATAAAATGGAAAGAGAAAATATCTTGTTATCAATCATGACCATCTTAACTCAGGTTTTGTCTTCACTGAGATCATATTCTCTCCAACCTAGTTCCTCAAAATAGTCAAATAAATTCTCCTTAGGTTCCCCAAAACCAACCATTTATTCTGTCAGGCGCACCTAGTTGACATAAGCATTCAGGTGCCCAAATCCCATTTACTTTTGAAGAACTAATCCATGAACTTTGTCCAGGACATGTTTCTTAGTGACAGTATAAACAAAAGATATGCATTAACTCTTTATAGATGTAGTGTGGAGGGGATTAAGTCAAAGTAGTGTTAATATATCAGGGGGTCACTAATAAACCTTCTCTTTCATAGTCAGTAAAGTCTATGGCCCCTGCCTCATCATTGAGCCATAGCATTGCCTTTCTGCTGTTTTTTCAGTCTAGGCAATTGGAGTGGCAGATTGGATCCAGACTGTAATGCAGTTTCAGTGGAGCTGTGAGCCAGAAAAGGCATTTCCATTGGCCTGGGGTTCCCCTTCAAGAGATGGTCATGCTATCAATAGATGGCAACATTCTCCTATTCAAAAATAAATTACCTTCATTTTTCCACAACTAAATGCACAAAATGTTTAGGTCCAATTATGTCTATAAATCACACAATGGACATATCACATAAGTCACAAGCTGAAGCTAGCTTCCAAAACTGGTTCTCATAAATTTAAAAGCCCCTTTCATTTTTTTGAAATAATACTGCACTTCTACACCATTCTGCAGTAAAATAATTCAACCACTTTTCAAAACTTCAAAATTACTAGTGTCCTATGCTTTATGATCTATTAGATTTACATGCTGCACTTACCAAAAAGGTTTCATGGCAGCTTACAATACAAGAAAAATATAGAAACAGATAAAATATAGTATACTTTTACTGGATTTGCTTAAATCCAAGACAAGTTATTTTCCCCCCAGTCAACATGAGTGGGGGAAAGTCTTCATCTTAAGATCTGAGTCCTGGCCTAGGGCAGGCAGCAGCTCAGCTCTGGCTTTGGCTCCACCACCTGCCCCAGGTCAGAGTGGCTTACGTGGTGAGGGAAGGGGGCTCACAGCATGGACGAATGCATGGGGGACCACGTGGTGGAAGTGGGGGTACATGGGGGAGACCACATAGTGGGGATAGGGCATGGGGGAGACTATGCAGCTT
>NW_017729025.1:140979551-140999857 GCF_001723915.1 Gavialis gangeticus
GCCACGGCCACCTGTGGGAGCTCCCCACTTGTCCTGCCCCTGCTGCTGACATCACCATGGCTGCCTGCAGGAGCGCCCTGCTCACCGTCCCCACCCCCCCACTTGACACTGCCACATACCCCCAGCTCTATCTCTGCTTCACACTTGGATGGGCCTGGAACTGTTGCCACTGCTGCTGCCAAGCCAGGCTGTAGTGTGGCCAGAGCTGGCGGAAAGGCTACCACTGGTAACTGCTCCAGAGCAGGAGCAGAGCCACTAAAGAAGGTAAGCAGTGGGTGGTTGCAGGTGGTGGGGGAAGCAGGTGGTGAGGAGCAACAGGTAGCAAGGGGAAGCAAGCACAGGCACAGGAGAAGCAAATGATGGGGGGAACTGGCAGCAGGGGAGTATGTAGCAGGAGGGTGGTGGTAAGTGTCAGGAGGACAGGCGACAGGGGGCCAGGCACAGGGGCTGGCCCCTCACCACTAGTTTCCCCAGTACAGCCATGGTGGTGGAGAGGGGTGTGAAATTAAGATGACCCTCCAATAATTAGATTCTATATATAGAAAATTATAACAAATTTATCATTTCCTATGTATAGAATCTATTTTTGGAGAGTTTTCTTAAATTCAAAGTTGTCTTGGATTCAGGTCAATACAGTATTTTATTAACAAGGAGACCACTTAAATTTAGCAATACATTACACGGGTGTAGTTCATGGGGAAAAAAGCAACAAAACAAGCTACATAAGTAAAAATTCCATTACTGCAGCTGCCATATCCAAAATAAATCCTTACCAACTATAGGCAGGCGAGGTTCCAGGGAAGGGTGATACATGGAAAATCCTCAAACAACTGCAACCCATACTAGAAGAAGACCCCAATTCTTAAAGAGATCTTTCCAGAACCCCCCATCCTAGCCTTCAAACAAGCATCAAACCTCACTAACCTCATCACCAGAAGCAAACTCTCTATGACCCAAATCACACTGAGAAATGGATCCAGACCAGCATTCCCTCTAAGTTGTGTGGCATGGCCAGCTGCTCAGGTGCACTCATGTCACACTGCCAGGTACACCTGTGCGGCTGCGCGCACCGCTCAGCTTAGAGGGAACGTTGATCCAGACCATGCCAGGACAAGAAAGGCAAAACCTGCTAACATATCTCCAACACCCCCACTATAACTATAACTATAACCCTCACAACAGAACCATCACCATTCCTGAACCTTACAGCTGCACCTCCAGAAATGTTATATATCTCATCCAGTGCACCAAATGCCCTGAGGGAAAATATGTTGGAGAAACCAAACAACAACTGTGCACCAAAATGAACACACACCAAAAATCTATGAAAGACAAGAATACCCAACTACCTGTAGGTCCACACTTGTCACAGGACAATCACTCCCTTTCCGATCTCTGTTCTAATCCTCAAAGGGAACTTACAAGACACATTCCATAGATGAGCCTACGAACTGCACTTTATAAATCTACTGGAAAGAAAAAATCATGGACTCAATATAGACATTGGTTTTATGACACATTACAACCTGCCTAACATCTGATTCACCAGGTACCTGCCTAACAGCCCGACAGCCTCTTTTCTACCTTGTACTCTACCTTGTACCCCGTCTCCCTTCAGCCTTTTATTCCCTGCTCTTTTCTCCCTCCCCCTCCCCTCTTTTTGTCTTTCTAATTCTACCTATTTACATATTCCCTGACATCCTGCCACACTTTTAGCTTCTTTAATTTCTTGGAGTCTCAGAACAGCAGAGACTCCCCATGCCTGAAGAAGGGTGACTGCACCTGAAAGCTTGTCCAGAAAAAATGTTCAAAGTACTCAGTTGGTCCAGTAAAAAATATCACATCTACTCAATGTACCTTGCCTGCCAACACGGCTACAACCAAAAACCAAGCTAACCAACTATATACATTCTCTTCAATGCAGAAGTGAGAGTGACAAGCTTTAGTATTGTGTGAGTTTGCAGATCAATACAATGGTTTTGGTATCTAATACCAACCACTTCTGCATGCACTCTACATGCCCCCTGGGAAAACAGGGGTGGATGAGATTAATTAAAATATTTTATTTCATTGTTCCATGTAGATTTAAATTCCTTAACATCTTAACATTCATTTTTGACAAAATATTTATTTTTTGGTTCATTTTTCCCCAAAGAAGAATAATGCATAGCCAGTCTACACACCAACCCAGCCACCCACTGACATGTAAGAATGTATACAGACAAATGAGATCAAATACAAACCCAACCAGTTTTGAATATAAGTAAATCTACTTTTTCTCCAAAAGTGGCAGAGAGGTCTGTGTTAATGTGGCAAACAATACGAGTTCCATCTCTTTTCTCCTATGAATTCCTCCTCTCAATGATGTGCGGAAGAAGAGCAAACACAGCAAGCTTGACACTGAGGACAAAATGTCCATTGTTGTAAGACCTGATGAAGAATGCCTTGCATTCAAAAGCTTATCTAACTTAATCCCAATTACAGAGTTGGTCCAATAAAAGTTATCACCCTAAGAAATCCTCTCACATCTTGTTATGGACTAATATGAAGAGCTGCCAGCAGCTAAATCTTCTCACCAAGCCTTCCCACTGCATCTAAAAAACATTACTTGTTCTTATGGCCTGGCCTATTTTATAGCCAAAGACCTCAGTACTGATGCAACCACACTACATCCAAAAAAACAGTTCTACTTCCTATGGGCATAGCTAGAGCAAAAACAAGTGCAAACCAGCCTCACCAAAAGAAACAAAACATATTCTGAGTGGGGAGCCACTCATTGCTGCCAACAATTTAAGCTATTTTTTTCTGGCTGGCTCAGAGAGACAACACGCAAAATGCAGTCACTCGCTGAGAAGATGAATAACAATGATTTTCACTAACACTCCTGACCACATAGTATGGATTCAGCAATCAAGCCCCAAATACAATCTGAGAGAACGACAATTTATTTAGCACAAAATTCAGAAAGGTCATGAACAATTGCTACCAATTCTCAGAATATAAGCCCAAAACTATTCCCCCCTGGATACATGATTGACTGCAATATAATTTCCCAGCATGGCCCAAGAAAAGACGAGAGAGCATTAAACTGACCCAAACACTTGAGGCATATATATTCCTTCCCTCAAAAAATAATTTGTAGTGGAACAGTTTAAAAGAATGCCTCCACACTAAAGCTACGGATGCAACGAGAATTATACCTTATTTTAACATGCTACCTATATTTATAGAACATCTCATGGTAAGATTGCAGTTCAGGATCTTGCTTGTTATTGTATCATTTTTCCTTTCTGGGAAGAGTTATTCTTGACATGCTAAAACCAGAAAAATTGGCACTGCTTATTGATCTTTTTCCTCTCAAGTCTCTTTTGCAGGCTAAAGAACTGAGAACATTTTGACATGAGAAGATTCAGAATAACCTCTTTTAATCTTCTTTGAGAGACTATCACCACCAAGATAGTGAAATAAACAAGAGACAGGGTTCACTTTCGTTTTGTCTTTTTAAATCAGCAGCAATGGCAAGATCAAGAGTACCCATTATATTCAGAATTGCTCACAGGGGACAACACTAGCCATTAATACCTCAGCCACGAAATGACCGTTAACACTACGCAAAACCCATTTGTATTTAAAAAAGTGTATTAAAGTGAATTAAAGAAAACAACAAAAAATCAGCACAATATTCTTAGCACAACAATTAAATGTGAAAAGATCATTTATAAAACCACACATCTGTCTTTATAGGTCCTCAGTTGATATTTTCTGGCAGCTATATGTTTTAAAATTTCTGCTTCTGCCATTAAGTATTCCAAAATGTCACAAAAGTTAATCACTAAGTACCTGTTTAAATGCATTCCAATCAATGTTTTAAATCAAATGAAAGAACAAATGCTGACAGGATTTGGTAACGAACTTCCTTGCTTTGGCTGATTTTTAAATGAACTTTGAATGATTGAACTTAGAACCATTCACAGTAGTATTTCTTGTAAATATATACTTAACACCCTTGCCCCCATTTCCTAAATTTAGCAAAGGATAAACAGGCTCAGATACATTTCACCAGAAGCTTCAAACTATTTAGGAAAAAAATAACTTCAGAAATATTTTATGGTCAAAAAAAGGATTTACGTAAAACTTTTATGTAAAAAAAGGGAGCATCCATACATGACGCTATGTCGCCATAGCAATGCGCTACGGGATGTAGTGACCACATATGTCTACATGTGACCAGCAGCTACTTTGCTGTAGCGGCGTGCTTCCTCATTATAGCACACCACTACGGTGAAGTAGTGGCTAAAAATAACCGTGCACCTGGCATACAGTGCAGTATGGGCTGCTACAGCTCCATGTTTAAGTACTTCCAAAAGGAGTCCTAAAGCACAATGCAGTAGTAATGTTGCACAGGCATGTGTAGACGCGCCCAAACTGTAAAATTGATTAAGAGAAGCAAGATAATCCTAGGGATTATAGGTAAATACGGCTGGAAGTGGGGGTTGAAGTTTTCTTGTCCAGCCCCCTGCTCCAGGGAGGATTGTCCACAACTAAACCATCTCAGCCAAGTGTCTGTCCAACCTACTCTTGAAAACTGCAAAGGATAAAGTGTTTCCCCAATCTCTCTAGGTAGCTTGTTCCAATGGTTGACTACCCTTATAAGTCAGAAAAGTGCCTCCTAATCACCAGCTTAAACTTCCTTTGCTGCAGCTTGAGGCCATTGTTCTTAGTCTTGTCCCCTATGACCACAGAGAAAAGCCCATCTCCACCCTCTCTGTAATCACCCACCAGCTTATCAAAGACATCAAATCCCACCTCAGTCTTTTCTTCTCCAGACTAAATAGTCCTAACTCTTTCAGACTTTTTTCATAGGCCCCTAAACATTTTTGTCGCTCTCTACTGGACTCTCTCCAATCTGTTCACATATTTCATGAAACATGGGCCCAAAACTGGACACAATACTCGAGATAAGGCCTCAGCAGCACTGAATAGATCAGAAGAATCACAGAGAAGGCACGTCAGAGAAATAGGCCATTAGCTAGAGGAATTCCACATGCTTCAGGAAAGAAATAAATTTAACAGGACTCTGAGACTCATAAGCAGTTAGGACTATGTTAATAGGGGATGAGGGGAAGAGCGGTCAGCTTGAAGGTTATTTAGGGGACTATCTAGGAGACAGTCCTGCTTCTTTGGAGTATCCCAGGCTTTGGGATAGACCAAGTCCCCAGCAGTCAGGGCTGGGAGGATCAGCAGGAAGACTGATCTCTGGAAACACTGACAGGACTCTCAAGGCACATCCACACATGCAGGCATGTGTGCTTGCAGCAACTCAAATAGGAGCAGCACAAATTTGTGCCACGGATTTTTGCCTCAGCACATGTGCCTGGACACGCACTTTAGTGTGGGACAAGTTGTGCTACTTGGAGCAAAATGACCCTGCCTAGCTTCTCCTGGATCTGCAGCCAGATAAAAACCTGCCCTGTGCTGGCCCCAGCACTACAAAAAGCTTCCCTGGCAAGTAGGTCAGAGCTACTTGCTCTCAGGAGCTTATGGGGCCTGGTCAGTTGGTACCTGGGGCCAGATCCTTGTGCCAGCTGGACTGCTGAAGCAGCCCTAATATAGAGTTCCCTACACTCTCTACCCACTGCAGAAGTCTGGCAGTGGAGGCTGCTGCTGCCTGGATATGAGCTGCTACTACCTGCGACAGCATGTGGCCCCAAGGCTGCGTGCCTGCCAGACCTGGACGGGGACTGCATGGCCGCAAGACAGGTGTCTGCACCTCTGGGCCAGCTGCCAATGGGCCGTGGCTGCACAGTTAGTCTTTGTGTGGCACTGCTGCCATGTGTGCCCCCACCCTGTTATCTGGGCAGCTATTGCCTTCAAGGTGTTCTCAGCGTGGTAGCATGCTCTGAACTGTCAAAGCATGTCCTCCTGGCCCCAACTGGCTAGGAGGTCAGCCAACTCATTTGCCCTCCAGCTGGGCCCTGAGTGCCAGCTCTGAGCAGGGTCCTCCTCTGCCTGGGTCCTGCCACTTGCCTCACTAGCAGGAATCCTGGTGTTCCCTATTTAAAAACCACAAATTCTCTGATAAAAAAAATTCCTGCTTTAAAATACTTGAAAATCCATGTTCTTGCACAATTAAAACAAAAGGACATTATATATATTATATAGATAAAAAATTGAGAGCGAGAGAGAGAAAGGGATCAGTTGGGTAATGTTACTTGGAAGCCTACCAGTGTCTCTATCATCATACTAAAATAAATTCTAAATATCTATATGCTTTGATGTTTGCTTTTGGCTTTCTTATCGTAGAAAAATTAGAGCTCCTCTTGACCACTTCACTAACCAGGATGTGGGGACAGCTGCCCCTGCAGCCACAGCTCCTGCCTGGCAGCTGGGCACACTGGGTGTGTGATGGGGGGAAGTGAGGTTTGCAGGAGTGGGGTGGGAAGAGGTATGGAGGGATGTGGGGGTGGTGTGTGGGGGTGGTGTGGGATTTGCGGGGGGGATGTGGCATATGTGGATGGGTGTGGGGGGTCCACCACACAACCACCAGCCCCACCCCCTGTGGCACCAGCTGGGCCGTGCCCACGGCAGCGCTGCCAGACCCATGGTCTACGCAGGGAGAATGGGCCCAGCTGAACCTGATCCGACTCAGCACAGCACATTCTGGTAGTGCACATTTAGACAGGACCAAGACATGCAGGTTCAGGATGCGTGGCTCCTGTCAAAAGGAATGCACTAGCTGGGCAGGGCACGCCAGGTTGCGTTGAGCCAGGCCCGTTCTCCATGAGGGTCAGGCAGGGATGCATCATGGCCCATTGTAGGCACAGCAGTGGCACTATGCCTACAATGGGCCATGGCGCATCGCCGCTTGACCCTCATGGAGAATAGGCCCGGCCCACCCAGCTAGTGCACGCCTTTGGACAGGAGCCGCACATTCCAGAGCTGCGTGTACTGGTCCTGTCCAAAAGCACGCTAGCAGGCCATGCTATGCCAGGCCAGGTCGGGTCAGGTCCAGCTAAGCTCATTCTCCCTGCA
The DNA here is from genome assembly GCF_001723915.1 of Gavialis gangeticus. NCBI lineage: Eukaryota > Metazoa > Chordata > Crocodylia > Gavialidae > Gavialis > Gavialis gangeticus. Next base: position 140,986,584 of record NW_017729025.1, read on the forward strand.
GAGACCACAGGTCCAGCAGCACTGCCGTTGGCACAGTCCAACTGGCGCTGCGGGGGGAAGAGGGAGGGAGTGCCCCCCCACAAATCCCACATTTCCCACTCCCCACACACCCACCCCCACAAATCCCCCCAGAAGCTACTCCATCCCTGCTTACCTGGGACAGTGCCCAGGGCCGGGTCCCGCCGCAGCCTTGCCCTGCTTCTGCTTGACCCGCATGCAAAGGGTACATGTTGGGGCAACAAAAGCACCATAGAGATGCCTGGCCGGATACCAAAGCATCTCTGGAGGACCCACCACCAGTTTTGCCTCAGGGCACAGTCCTGGGCCATACCCTGCCCCATTTTTTCCCCCAATTGCGACATACTGTCCACCTCATATAAAAGTATCCATCAGGGTAGGAGATCATCTGGTTTGGCTGGCTGCACAGATCTCGAACAGTTAGTACCAAACCGCAGACTAATTACGGTTGGCATATGGATAAGGCATAGGGGAGGAGGAGCCCCAAGAAATGTCCATACTGAGCGCACCTGAAGGTGGTCCATAACACACAAGGAACCTCCCTTATTTAATTTTAAAACCAAGACATAACAGACAAGCAGGAGGACACCTCCCAAGGGGAAAAAAAGTGTTTAGCAAACCAGAGTGCCAAAACCAGTAAAGGCCTGAACTTGGGTAACATGGTCCCAAGCCACCCGAGAGCTGCTGGCCTGGCATAAGTGGATACACTTGCACTTTTCCAATCATCTGAGACCTTACCCAACATTTGAAAGTTCTCAGAGAGGATATCTAGTAGCTCTAAAGTGTTTGGTAATAATTTCACTTGGACCAACTATATAACCTATCATGTTTAAAAGCTTGTCTAACATCTTTCCCAACCATAATAAACCCAATAAAAATATTACCAAGCAAACCCTGATTTTGGCTTATTCCCTGGACCATAATGGCTACAAGAGCACAATGACCCTACTATAAAATGAACCATGTCATATTTGACTGGTTCATATTAGTAGTATATTATGAGGATGATAGTATTTAAGAGTATATTTCTCTGTGGGAGCAGCAAGTCAATGTAATATTAATAGTTGTCATTTTAAATATTTGAACCATACAACTGCTAATAACTTCCATCTTCTAAGCAAGACTAGACCCTGAAATACCAAAATTACTTTAATAAGTACTGATGAAACATTGTTGCAAATTGTATGCTGTTGCATAAAAAAAAAAAATCAACATATTATGATTCAATTAAAACTTTATATGGTTCCTTTAATATCAAAGCACAAAAGGGAGTTAAAGGAAACAAACAATTTTTCTAGTCTCTTTGCTGGGTATATTCCTATTCATTTTTTAAAAAATATTGATATTAATCACATTTGACAGTTTTGCTTAAAATTAATACAGCACATCCCAATGCCCCTGAAGCGAATCTAAAACACAAACCTAATAAAAGTTTACTAACAATATGCCATTCACATAAATGCCCCCTTATGAATTTCTAGATAAGCCCCTACTGTATACAAAGAAAAGATTCTGATTTATGGCATGAAGTTAAAGCAATAATTATTTCATGTACTAAAAAGACAATACAAATACTCTGACTAACTTTCCTATCCAGATTAAATTTTGGCTAATTAAATTATTGGGAAATGTCTAGTTCAATATTGCATGTGCACATATTCAAACTTAAGATTCTTAAAATTACAATGGGATCTCAATCATCTAGTCAAGAGAATAACTTTGAAGGGAAATTATTCTTATAGGTTATTAATGGTATAACAATCCAGTTCTGATGTGGGGAAATCCTTTGTAGGCTGAGGTTAAACAGAGAGAAAAATTCAAATTTCTTAGATTCTTACAACCTTTCCAAACAAGTCACAAAAATATAGCAATTGAATTAACTTGAAGTATTTTGTCATTTTTTGTTTAATCTGAAACATGTTAAGATACGAATATGGCAACAGATAATTACAAGACTGAAGAAAAGATATATTTCTAAAAAAAATAAAAGGTAAACATGAATTCACATTTGAAGTGCAATATGCTATTTTCATTAAACAATTATACAGAACTCATCCTTTCTTTCAACTCAGGAATCCCATATTCTTTTTTTAAAAAGTGAGTCATTTTAAACCATTAAAATATTTTACTGTCACAACAGCTGCATTTTCTTTACTAGTTGTAACATACTTAACTGATTCTACTAAACTAGCAGGTGCTTTGAAACTCTGTCCTCGTAACTCACTTGAAACTGATAAATCAATACCTTTTTTCATTATCTACACCCCAAATCCATTATGAGGTACAAAGGACTACATAGTTATAACACCATATATATATATAGCTACCGTAAAATCTCTTCATGTCAGTTCAAGGTTTTTTTGTCTAAGTATGTGGACAAATCTGACAAAAGAAAATTTTATGTTCTGTAGACTCTTGGGTAAACGTTTTTTTTCTTGCAAGTGATCTCCTAATAAAATGTAATATACTTTTAAAAAAATCACAGAAACAGAATCACAGAAATGCACCTTTGGAAGGGTCCTCAAATGATCTAGTCCAGGGGCACTCAACCCCTGGTTGTTGGGCTATATCCAGCCTACAGAAATGCATCATAGAATCATACAGGGAAATAGGGCTGGAAGAGCCCTCTTACAGCTTATTTAATCCAACCCCCTGCCTGAGTTGGATCATCCCTATCCACACCATCATCTGGCCAGCTGGACTCCCTATAGCTCTGGAAATCTGGTGGTAGGGAATCAGTGACAACATTAATGGCCACTCTCCTGCTGCCAAATTTCCAGACGCAGAGGGAAAACCTGTGGGTGGACAACATGGCTCTGTATGATAGACTGGGTGGGTGGGATTGACAGGGCAGGGCCAGCAAGGTGTGGGGCTAGATTCTGACATGTGGGAATCCATATTGGGGTGCATGGGGCTGGACCAAGGAGGTACAATTGCACCTGATCCAGTTGCACCATAGAATCATAGAAAGTTAATGTTAGAAGGGACTTCATGAGGTCATCTAGTCGAACCCCCTGCTCAAAGCAGGACCATCCCCAACTACATAATCCAAGCCAAAGCTTTGTTTAGCCGGAACTTAAGAACTTCCAAGGATGGAGATTCCCTCACCTCCCTGGGTAACCTGTTCCAGTATTTTACTACCCTCCTAGTGAGAAATTTTTTCCTAATATCTAACCTAAACTTGCCTTGCTGCAACTTGAGACCGTTGCTCCTTGTTCTGTCATCTGCCACCAGTGAAAACAGTCTAGCTCCATACTCTTTCAAACCCCTCTTCAGGCAAGTGAAGGGTGCTATTAAATCCCCCCTCAGTCTCTTCTCTAGACTAAATAAGCCTAGTTCCCTCAGTCTTTCCTCGTAAGTCAGGTCTCCCAGCCCCAAATTATTTTTGTTGCCCTCCACTGGACTCTCTTCAACTTGCCCACATCTTGGGGGACCCAAAGCTAAATACACTACTCCAAATGGAGCTTCACCAGTGCTGAACAGAGAGGAATAATCACTTCCTTTGATCAGCTGGCAACACTCTTACCAATGCAGCCCTGTATGCCATTAGCCTTTTTTGCAACAAGGGCAAAAAAATATGCTGTTGGCTCATATTCAGCTTATTGCCGACTATAAACCCCAGGTCCTTTTCTGCAGAGCAGCCAGTCAGCCCCCCACCTCTCCTGGTGCATGGGATTGTTCCATCCTACATACAGGACTTTGCACTTGTTGAACCTCATAAGATTTCTTTTGGCCCAATCCTCCAATTTGTCTATGTCACCCTGAATCCTAGCCCTACCCTCCAGCATATCTACTACCCCCCTCAGCTTGGTGTCAACTGCAAACTTGCTGAGGGTGCACACTGTGCCATCTTCCAGGTCGTTGATGAAGACATTAAACAAAACCATCCCCAGGACCAACCCCTGAGACACTACACTTGATACCGGCTGCCAACTAGAAGCCAAGCCATTGATTACTACTCTTTGAGCCTGAAGCTCCAGCCAGGTTTATATCCACCTTACGGGCCATTCATCCAGCCCATACTTCCTTAGCTTGCCTGTGAGAATGTTGTGGGAGACCATATCAAAGGACTTAATAAAATCAAGGTATACACATCCACTGATCTCGCCACATCCACAAAGCCAGTCACTTTGTCATAGAAGGCAATCAGGTTGGTCAGGAATGACTTGCCCTTGGTGACTCCATGCTGACTGTTCCTAATCACCTTCTCCTCCAAGTGCTTAAAGATGGATTCCTTGAGGATCTTCTGCATTATTTTTTCAGGGACTGAGGGGGGCTGACTGGTCTGTAGTTCCCTGCATCCTTTTTCCTTTACTTAAATATGCGCACTACATTTGCCTTTTTCCAGTCATCTGGGACCTCTCCAGATCACCATAAAGTTTTAAAGATGATGGCCAATGGCTCTGCAATCACATCAGCCAACTCCCTCAGCACCCTTGGGTGCATCCCATCTGGCCCCATGGACTTGTACACATCCAGCTTTTCTAAGTAGTCCCTAATCTGTTATTTTACCACTGAACTCCCCAAACTGTGCTACCTGGTTACAGTAGTCTGGGAGCTGACCTCACCTATGAAAACTGAGCTGAAGAAAGCATTGAGCACTTCAGCCTTTTCTGCATCCTGTGTCACAAGATTGCCTCCCCCATTCAGTAAGGGACCCACACTTTCCCTGATTCCCCTCTTGCTACCGACATACTTGTAGAAACCCTTCTTTTTACCCTTTACAGCTCTTGCTAGCTGCAACTCCAATTGCACTTTGGCCTTCCTGACTTCATCCCTGCATACTCAAGCAATGCTCTTATAATCCTCCCTATTTATTTGTCCAAGTTACCACTTCTGATAAATTTCCTTTTTGTGATTTAATTTACTGAGGAGTCCCCTGCTAAGCCAAGCTAGTTTTCTGCCATACTTGCTAGATAGACTGGCCCTGTTGCGTTCATTGGGCCCACGAGGCCAAAAGGTTGAGCACCTTTATCAAGTTTAACCCCCTGCACTGAGGACGATGTGTATTTACAGACTATCCCTAATGGATATCTGCCTAGCTTAGTTAAAAAAACTTCCAATAAACCTGTACTTTATGAACTTGCAAGGAAAAGTTCACCTGGGTGCAGAGGTTCACACATGAGGTTGTAATAAGAGTTATAGTACAAAGCAATCATGTGAAGGGTGTTTGCATTCCCAGAACAGTACTGTGCTTTGTCAAAATGGGTGAGTCAAAGGGGTCTGAAGATGCCCAAAGTGGCTATGCAGCCAGGTATATCTAGAAGCTCAAGAAACCATTTACAAGACTCTGTGAAGGAGCATCCCTAGCTTGTCACCTTGCATATGAATTTAAATAGCAAATTCCATCCTCACAACTCCTTCCCTTTTTCCACTCCCTAGAAGTAGGAAGTGGCTGCTATCTTTCACAACAAGCCAGTAGATAAGACTATGTAGAAATGAAGTATGAGTTTAACTGGGTAGGTGAAGCAAGGTCCACAAACTGCATGGCCAAGAGGCAATGCTGCAAACTCCAGGCTACAGAAAACTCCTATATACAGCTGAAATAATAATTGCATTCTTTCTATACCTACTTGAGAGGCATGGTGAGGTCATGTTCTGTGCATGTTTTTTCTTTAATCCTGTTGGCAGCTCCACTATCCTGCCTCCACTGCAGTACTCCACACTAGCCAACATAAAGCCAAGGTAGATAACACTTTCAAGGGTGCACTGACATCCTTGCAAAGTTGCTCTGTCTACAACCCCCCACACAGCTCTAGTGAAGGACTTAAACAACACAGAGTGTCAGAGAAACACGTCCTTAAATAAGAGCTTGTCCAGATAGCTAGCAGAACTACCAATTGAATTAAAAAGCCTCTCACCTTTACAGTCCAGGGACAAGTTGTTTGCCACTTCCCTGAACATGAACAACGTAACTGAAATACATTACAGTATCAGTCAACTCTTTGATTTTGCTAGGTAATCACCACTAATGTTTGTCTTTTTTTCCATATCCATGGATGGAGTGCAGAGCCACACACGAATCAGGGCAGTGTTCTGTTCAACATATCTCACTACTGCTCTGACTCATTCTCTATTCAAACAATATGTGGGCAAAAACAACAGCAATAAACCAGCCTTAATCACTGATAGAGATTGAAGAAAGGACAGAGAGCGCAGGCCAGCTTTAGGAGGTAGAAAGAAATTCCATAGCTTGTTCAGATCCTGTTATTAACTCCTTTCAATGCTAAACAAATCTCCATCAGGCAGCGACTGAAACTTGGCAACTCTGTAGGTAAAATAACTTTTTCTGAAATAATATTTGTTCTTTGAGTAATTGTTTAACAATAGATTACAACAACAAAAATGCCTTTTTAAAAATAAAAGTTCCTGCTTATACAGGACTTAACGTTTTCAAGGAACTACAAGTAGGCAACTATTGATCCTTCTGGATCATGACACATGCATGAGAGGTCACCAGGACCTTTGATGTGTACACCTAGGCAGAAGCATGGATGAGTCCAGACCTTCCCATCCCCACTTTAGACAATTAAGATAGAATCAAAAGGCCAGACCAAGTCCAGACATTCAGTAACTTGATAGCTGTAGTTGACTAGGAATTGAATGTGGGTCTTCCTCATAGCAGACAAGGATCCTACCACTGAACCACAACGGCAGGTTAAGGAGCTATGAAACCATTAAATAATCCTTCACTTGTCTGATGAATTAAGAAAAAATTATCTGTAAGTACAGTGACATTACAAATGATTTACAGCAAAACTGTAACAGAGTTGCAGAAACAGAATTAGAATTTAGGATTCCTGATTTCCCCAGTCCTATGGTCAGTTGACTAGACAATACATACATTTTACTGTTATTTTTTACATCTTAAAAGTGTAATATATAAATATCTATAGAACATATTTACTTGTATACCATATACACCTGTTCCCCAAAAATTAGCCCTCCAAAATTGAGGTGCATGCCTAAAGTAGAAAAGGTGAATTTTCTTTACTGGGGTAGAACCATGGAGATACTGTGCTCTGATAACTACCACAATGGCTCCAACTTCTCTCTGGCCCAGTAAGAAGGGGCAGAGTCTAGTGTTAACCCTCTCAATCTCTAAGGAATCTGCAGTAGCTACAGGGTGAGCACTTGGCAGCAACTGATCTGGCTCAGGGCAAGTGAGCTGCTACATGCAGTCTGTAGTATCTTGATGAGGCTTGTGGTGGGGAAGCAACTTTTATTATTTACAGGAACTCATATACTGTTCGGGAAGGACAGGGAGAGGAGAAAAGAAGGAGTTGTTCTTTATGTAAAAAAGCTGTATGACTGCTCAGAGATCCAGTATAAAACTGGAGATAGGCCTACTGAAAGCCTCTGGGTTAGGGTCAGAGCGAAGAGCAACAAGGGTGGTGTCATGGTCGATATCTGCTATAGACCACCAGACCAGGAGTAGATGCGGCTTTCTTCAAATTGCTAGGAGTTCCTGTATAACAGGCCCTGGTTCTCATGGGGACTTCAACCACCCTGACGTCTGCTGGAAGGGCAATACAGCAGTGCACAGGCAACCCATGAAGTATTTGGAGAGTGGTGGGGACAATTTCCTGGCATAATAACTGGAAAGGCCAACTAGAGGCCATGCTCTTCTTGATCCACTGCTCACAGACACAGAAGAAAGGAAGGAAAGAGAGCAGCAGAGTGAGGACCCTGGACTTCAGAAAGGCAGACTTCAACTCCTGAAGGGAACTGATGGACAGGATCTCCTGGGAGGCCAAACAGAGGGAAAGGAATCCAGAAAAGCTGGTTGTGCTTTAAAGAGACCCTACTCAGGGTGCAGGAATGAACCATCCCAATGTACAGAAAGACTAGCAAGTATGGCAGAAGACCTGCTTGGCTTAGCAGGGAACTCTTCAGCTAGCTAAAACACAAAAAGGAAGCTTACAAGAAGTGGATACTTGGGCAAGAGTATTGTTAGTCATGTTGGGAAGAAACCAGGAAGGCCAAATAACAACTGGTGTTGTAGCTAGTAAGGGACATGGAGGGTAAAAAAGTGGTTTCCTACAAGTATGTCAGCAATAAGAGGAAAATCTGGGAAAGCGTGTGTGCATTACTGAATGGGGGAGGCAACTTAACAACAGATGATGTGGAAAAGGCTGAAGTACTTGATGCCTTTTTTACCTCCATCTTCACAGGCAAGATCAGTTCTTAGATTACTGCATCTAGCAGTATAGTTTGGGGTGGAAGTGACAAAAGAACAGGTTAGAGACTATTTAGAAAAGCTGGACATGTACAAGCCCATAGGGATGGATGCAATACACACAAAGATGCTGAGAGAGTTGGCCAATATGACTATAAGAACTACTGGCCATTATCTTTGAAAACTTGTCATTGGGAGAGGTCCCAAATGATTGGAAAAGGGCAGGTATAGCACCCATCTTTAAGAAAGGGGAAAAGGATGTGGGAACTGGAGACTGGTCAGCCTTATCTCAGTCCCTGGAAAAATCATAGAGCAGGTCCTCAAGGAATCCATTTCTAAGCACTTGGAAGAGAAGGTGGTTAGGAACATGGATTCACCAAGGGCAAGTCATGCCTGAACAACCTAATTGCCTTCTATGATGAGGTGACTGGTTGTGTGGATGCAGGGGGAGTACTGGATGTGATATACCTTGACTTTAGCAAGGCTTTTGATGCCATCTCCCACAACACTCTCACAAGAAAGCTAAATAAGTATAAGTTGAATAAATGGGATGTAAGGATGTCTAGATCATCAAACTCAAAGGGTAGTAATCAATGGCTCGATGTCTAGTTGGCAGCTGGTATCAAGTGGAATACCCAGGGGGCTGGGTCTGGGGCTGTTTTTTTTCCTTTCAATATCTTCATCAACAATGTGGAAAATGGGATGGAGTGCACTCTCAAGAAGTTTGCAGATAACACCAAGCTTGGGGTGAAGATAGTAAGATATGCTGGAGAGTAGGGCCAAGATTCAGAGAGACCTCAACAAATTGGAGGACTGGACCAAAAGAAATCTCATCAAGTTCAATAAGGACAACAAGGTCCTGCATGTAGGATGAAAAAATCCCAAGCACCGCTACAGGTTTGGGACAAACTGGCTAAACAGCAACTCTGCAGAAAAGGACCTGGGTGTTACGGTAAGTTGAATATGAGCCAAGAGGGGGTCCTTGTTGCAAAGAAGGTTAACAACATACTGGGCTTTAGTAGGTAGGGCTGTGTGAAGCTTCAGTCCCTGATTTGATTCGGCAGAGATTTGGCCCAATTCAGTTTATGGAGCATTCCACGGGAGCGTGGGGGGTCCCCGGTGTGCCTGGCGGTGGACCCTCCCCCTGCCCCCCAGCTCAGCGACTCATGCCTCCTGGGTCTGGGGGTGCACCTGGGGTCCCCCCACAGCTAATCACTGAGCTGGGGAGGCACAAGGGGGGTCTGCCACAAAACATGCAGGATCCCCCTGTGCTCCTGTGGGACATTCCATCTGCCCCACCATCTCAGCATTCACAAGCTGTGCCTGATACCTTGAAGTATGTAGAAAAAACATTTAAAGCTGTGTCTATGGCTGAATCACTGATTCTCCAAATCAGCATTGAATCTTCAGATTCAGCTGAATCGAATCAGGACAGTGATCCGAATAAACAAATCGAATCACTGTCCCTTGAATCAGGCCAAATCCAAATTGAATGCAGCAGCTTCACACACCCCTACAGATTACTTATTTCAAGGTTGGTACTAAGCTTAATTCACCTGCTCATTTGACTCATCAATAATTAACACTGCATCTTCAAGTGGGATGCAGTTCACTGGTAACAGCATGATTCACAGGACCTGTGCTTCTCTTAGTAGGGTCACAGACCCTATCATCTTATTACAGTCAGCTTCTTTAGCATCACTGTCTTTTAAAATCTGAATTAAACCATGATGTAAACAGGCTTAAAAGAGCAAATGCAATTGGGAAAGATTCCACATGCCAATGGTCATTTATCTTGGTGTGACAGGAAGGCATAACTGTACATTCTAATGCAGACTATGCCGTGAGATAATTCAGAAATAGAATATTTTCCCTAACAAGATGAAGTCTGGCAGAAAACAAGACAATATATTCTCATTATGTTGTGAAATACGGAAATTCTCTAGGTTTTAAATCTAGCATTCTAGAAATTGCATATTATAATTTATAATTCTTAGATATATTTTGAATAGCATTTGTTAGCAAACAGTATGCAAGGGAAGCATGCATATATTTTGCACCCCTGACATGAACAGCCTGCACTGAAGGAGCAACTCCAACCTTTTTGTCATCAATAAGTGACTGGGGATCTGTTCCTGCTTGCCCTAGACATCCTTCATCCAATGGTATTTACATTGACTTGAATGGGAATTTCGTCTGAGTAATAGCTACAGAATTGGCATAAAACTCATATTATTCATCCAACAGAATGAGGACTGAGAGTTAATATGAAACAAATCAAACTAGGACTAGATTTGGAAATAGTATTATTATTTTTATAGGTGGAAGTTTGAAAGAGAGCACTATAACTAGACAGAAGGTTTCAGCTTCAGTACATCCTAGAAGGACAGGAAGGGAAGACAAGACAATTATCATCATTAATATGAATTAATTTAAAAGCCAACTAAAAAGCTTCCAGTGGTGCTAAGATATTTTATAACTGCAGATGAATCTTTCTGGGCAGAGCTAGAAACAGTCATGGGGGTGGGGTAAAATAGTCAACCCAACCTGTATCATCGTCAAAGACTTCACTCTCCACAACTAGACTCAGACTGAAGATGACAGTTCTAGCAAGAAACGGTGTCAAGATGTCTTCATGCTCCCTAATGAAGTTTAGTGCTAGTTAGTTTTTTGTTTTTCTATTAAAGATATTCTCATTTCTACAGGAAAGTCAGCTTCATTTCTATCTGAATTCAGGAAAATAAAAACTATTTCTATGAGCACAGGCAAAGCAAAGCAAGACAGGGCAAGGCTTAACAGAATATCAGTTGCTCTCAGTGAAAGAATGGTAGCTTTCATTTATCAGTGTCAGAGCATACACACAAGCAGTTATTTCAGGGCAGCTGATACACGGTAAGGCACCACCCTTCTCTGCCTCACAGTAATGTGTTTGTGTGCTCCTGCCCTACAATTCCATTGATTTTTAGTAACAAATTATTCTAGTTCCATTCTTTGCAGTGGGAAGTAGAAGCTCCATTGACAACAGTGAGACTATGCATATGAAAAAGCCAAGTAGGATTTGCCATTAAGGGTTAGATACACACTAAACATCCATGTGGCTTAAATACTAGATGTAAAGGAACATCAAAAGGTCAAGAATGTTAACAGATAAGGTGTACATTGTGCTAATGAAACTGGTGTGTATTATCAATGTCAATATGTAAACTGTTAATTTTGACCCCTGCCTACATCTTGAACCTGGTGCAATGGAAAGAAAAAACAAACAGCAGTTTGATGTGAAGCAAGAATGAGGAGTCATGTGAATGAAAAGCATTGTAACAGGGCATTGATGAGTAAATTGAAGGCTTCGGCAGCACTTTTCTTTTCCATACTTCTTATTATTATGTCTGCTTTTGTTACCTTTAGAAAAACATTAGGCATTACTAGTTTATGAAGATGTTCACGTGGCATTTAAATGTGACATTTAAAGTTTATAATGGTGTGCAATACTAACTGTACCACCAAGACATTTATTAGATTTATACACCAGAAACAAAGTGTTGATGCAGACATACATCATCATTCATATACAGAATTATTTCGAACGCATTACAGTTCTAAATCTTCATTATCAAATCCCATTTCTAGAAACAGTACTCTGTTATATGCAGGATAAGAGTTAATTTTGAGCTATAAATTATATTTTATTATGCACACAACTCTATATATTTTTTTAGACAATTTGATCACTTAATATTTCCTAACTATTCTAATAACTTTAGAGATATGTAAAGACACACAAACAAGTTACTATGAGTTATGTAAGTTTGCATTTATAATATGGCCCTTTCAGGTCACATACTTTGTAACAAGTGTCCTGAAAAAAATTAAAAGAATACAATCACTTCAAATAAAAAAAATTAGAAATTGTATATATAATATGTTATCTTCCTTGTTTTTCCCTGGATTCAGGAAAGTACTTGCACAAAGTCCATCCCCTATATGGTACAGAATTTAAGCATGCTTAATTTTAAGCATTAATTTCCTGCATTTGGGCCAAAAATGCTTTTTCTCATCTCTCACTGGCAGAAAAAAAATGGAAATAGCCAGTAGAGAATAATAAATATGCCTCTAAAATATCAAATTGTAGTGAATGTTTGAAAAGTAAAAAAGAGACTAGCAACAGTTGTTATCTGACAGTAATACAAGACTCTAGGAAATTAAAATCCAGATACCTCTAGCCAGTCAAATGATGGAGGTCAGGTACAAAAGTAATACTTATTGTGCGATAGTCATACAGAGTGCTCTACAGCTGTAACCGAACAGATGGCCAGGCCACACAGTGTGCTATAAAAATGGCAGATCTTGCTCCAAGATAAACCTAGATGGATGTGATATCAGACTTCATCACTGTAGGTTAGAACGCCATAACAAATATCTGTACCACATCCCATCACAACTCACAGTAGGTCTCATTCCGCCGACATCTCATGAAGCACTGCAGTCAAACCTAAGCTAGAGCTCGTCTCCTCTGAGTGCCAGGCCAGTCCTGCCTCTAGACTTTCAGTGATCCAACGCAGCGAAGACCCTGTTTCCAACCCCCCCATAGGTGTGCTAGGAGTGTGGCCACAGTGTGTAACCTGTGCAACCTGTTATGAGTCTCTGTACACTGTTAAGTACCGTGTCAAGCTTTATAGTGTACAACTTCTGGACCATACAGGAGCACAGTAATCTGCTGGGGCATATATCATTGCAAATGTGGTGGTTCTGAGCACTTTGAAGTTGGCACACCATGTCATGCTGGCTAAACATCTTAAGGTAGATCCCCATGCAGAGACTTTACTGTTGACCTTCTGAATATGAAGTTTGTAAGTGCGGGAAAGGTCTAATGTGACTCCTTCGTAAGGTGGGGTATGCTCATGGAGAAAGATATAGTTGCCTATGTGGCAGAATGCCACCTCTGTCTCTCCCCAAAAACTCTACTCTGTGACAATTTGGTTAATATGGGCCCTGCAGAGGACAGACATCTCTTCTCATTAGGTAACCTGAGTTAAATACATTCCTGAGAGAAGGGGAAAACCTGCTCCTGCCTACGTGA
>NW_017729025.1:141004857-141007317 GCF_001723915.1 Gavialis gangeticus
AAATACATTCCTGAGAGAAGGGGAAAACCTGCTCCTGCCTACGTAACTGGCATCACATACCTGGATGAAGGGCTTACACTCCCTATTGTTCAAAGCAACGCCAACCTGACTGGGAGGGGACTAGAGACCCTGTCAGTCTGCCCAGCAACCAGTGATGCATTTCAAATTGATTGGCTGGCAGCCAACAGGTGTTGGCCTTGATTGGACCAGGTAAGTGAGGTCATAAGGTCTATATAAGTTAAGAAATGTCCAGGAAGAGGGCAGTAGCCATGATGAAAACTCAGAGAGAAGAGCTGGACCATCTGAAACTTGCTCTCTCTCTAAACTCATGATCAATGAACTGCCTGCCTCCAGAGGGACTCTCCACCTGCCTCTGAATGAGACTTGTGAATAAGCTACCTGAGATCTAACTAGATATATAGCTTGCAGTAACTCAGATGTGTGATCAAAGGCTACCCAGCCAGCCTGTTTGCTCCATGGGATGTCTTTGATATTGCTCTACCTTGTACCCTATTCCAAACCACTCCTTGTAAGCAATAAAGTTCTCCTTTGTACCTAGCGTGGGAGAGGGGCTAGATTATGCCTTCGGGTCCCCCTAGTTTGGCTGACTAAGGGAGACCACTATTTGTGCTTCAGTCTGAAGGAAGCACCCCAAGTTCTTGAAGTGAATCAAGTACCCTCAAGGGCTACTAGGCCTATGTTTCCCAGTACCAAGATCAGGCCAGACCCTGGGTGGAGGCAGTGCTATCCCCAGGCTAGAGGGTGTGCTCCAGGAAAGGGGTTGGCCAGATGTGAGGCACCCCCAGGGAGACACTCGGAGCCTGGAAGGTGGTTGGGCGCAGTGAGGTGGGTAGCTGAGTGCAGGAGCACCCCTTACTGGCCCACCACAGCCTACTCTAATATTCAGTGTGGTATTGGCTTGACAATTGTCCACATGGAAGATTGATGACATTGATTTACTGGTGCTCCTCACCTATCTTGTGCCTCTCAAACAATCCCTCACCTCTAACCCCCATACGACCACCCTGTAAGGAAGGTATGGTACCTGGCTCAGTCTTCCCTACTGTTGTTGGGGGCTTATCCGTGTGTGTTACATTGAGTGGGGCCATATATTTGGGTAACTGACAACTGACCACCCCATCCCTCAAGGTCATGTTTCTTTCCTGAAAGAGGCCAGCATGTTTACCTGGATCCACCTGATAAACCTTAACCCAAACAGACCCCGATATATACAGAAAGCTTTTTTCAAACCCCGCAGCTAAGGTGTAACCAACTGGTGAAACTGCACATTTTTGCTGGTGATCCTCTGTATACCATTTGGCAGAGAAGCTACGAATGAGCACTGCTGCAGGTAAGGCACAACAGAAAACAGAAAATCTCTTTAGTAAACCTCCCACCCCCTCCCTCCAGAGAAGACTCATCTCTCCAGGCCCTGATGCTTGGGTTTTCCAGCCCTCCCAGATCCCACAGCAGGGAAATGGAACCCAGGTGTCTAGGTTTTCCCAGCTGAGATGTGGAATGTAAGCATTCTGTGCCATGGACAGCACTGGGTCAAAAGGAGCTGTGTAGCTTTCGGACCTGGACAGGGGAAAGGTCCTGGACAAAGGATTTACCATAGATCCCTCAATGTATCCTTTGTCTGCAGGCTCTGCATTTGTGCACAGTTCTGGAGTCCAAGATGCTAGATACAAGATGCTTGCAGAATACCAGAAATATGTGCATAGATGATGCCAGTGACATGAGGACCAAAAAGGATCCTGGATGTGGGGCATTAGAATGGACAGGTCAGCGACTGCTTGTTTACACAGTGCCATGGCATTATAATGAACTATCCAGGCCCAGGAACATGCTGCAAAAGTCCAAGAACAAGTCTAAGAACAAGGTCTATGGATGGCCACCTGCTGTCTGAGAGAGGTCACCTGTGCTGCTACGGAGCTGAGAGCTGCAGTGCCAGGTTAGGGTGGTTTATACACAGGGTAAAAGACCAATTAGGGATCTATCTATGACACCCCTGCATGGCATCAGTGCTGCCTCCTGTGGAGAGACCACTGCCCTCCCAGGCAAGAGTGGTGGGGCAGACTCTCTGGGGCCACAGCCACGGAGAACTGGAGAACCCCAGTCCAGGGACTCCTCCTTAGGACAACATGCCTGAAAGTCCCACAGGGTGGGCCCTGAATAACAGCCAAGGTAGAAGGGGAAAAGGAGAGGTGGGGGGAAGGGAAAAGGGTGCCACCAGCCCACCAAGCCAGTGGGACCACTGCAGGGAAGTGGTGCAGCCTCTGCAGAGATAAGCTGCTCCTGGGCTCTGGTCCAAGTTTCAGAGTGGGCAATGTTCCACATTTTTTCTTTGTTATGCACACTAAAAGTTTGATAGCTGCAACATTTAGTTAAACTGAGCGGTGGTAGTTTCGCACATGGCATTCTCCCTCCCACCCTAAGATTTGTATTAAGTTGAACCCC
>NW_017729025.1:141012317-141014607 GCF_001723915.1 Gavialis gangeticus
CCGTCACTGCCTGCCCCACCCTACCCAGCCCAAGCACAGCTGCCTCTGGATCAGCCAGGGTTTTTCCCCATTCTCTCAATGTTAACTAAGAAGAAGATTCCAAGTTCCAGAGTGGGCAACTTTGCACAGTTTTTGTTTAATAAACACTCTAAAAGTTTGGCAGCTTCAACTTTTGATTACAATTAAGCACATCTCTTCCTAGCACCACATTCCTCCACACACAAGTGTGTGCCCCTGGGGAGGATTGGAGAGCAAGAGGGCAAGGGGGATAGTATGGGTTGTGGGCACAGGGGCCCAGGGCAGGACACCCATGGCCTGGTGCCAGGGCAGGGGCACTCAAAGCCCTCCAGCCCAACTCACCCAGGGAAAGGTCCCAGTTCACATGGATGAGAAGCTCCTCACAGCCAGGGCTTCACAGATCTGGACAGCCTGCTGTGGTCTAGGGCCATCACTATCAGCAGGGGGGCAGGCAGGATACAGGCATTTGAGACACATGCACACATACAGAACCCGGACATCTAAGGAACGTGTACACACACACAGCACAGGCATCTCAGACAGACGCACACTTGGCAGATGCAGGGTGCACTGGGCAGGCATGCACAGGAGGGCCAGCTGATGGCTTGTGGCCATTACCAGCCTCTGTTGCATCAGGTCCAAGTGGGTGGCCATGATATCCCCAGCAGCCAATCAGGGGAGGATCAGCCATTTTGCTCCATTCAGGAGCCTTTGGCAGCCCAGGTGTGCAAGAGCCCCCTTATCTACTGTGCTTGTGCCATGCAGCTGGGATATGAGTGCTATCCCCCTGCCCCTCCCTCCAAGGGCTAATGTGTGTTCTGCTTCCTCACAACCTAAACAGGGACATTCAGCATAAAGCTCAAAAGTTAGAGTGCTTCCACTGTGGGCTTCTTGAACACCTGTACTTAACCTCTGGTACTTGTCTACACTCTTGTTACAGAGAGGCTTGTCTGTTGCTGCCAAACTATGGAGCAAAAGAGACTACACAGTAGGTCCTCAGCTTGCAGATAAGTAATTGTTTTAGGCTACTTCATAATCTCTGTGGAACATTATTAGAACCAGCAAAAAATCCAGATTCATCATTTTTAATTAGCTTTAAAACAAAAAAGTTTTATAATTTAATGGACACAGTCTCATCATAAAAACAGACCATTCCTACTATCATTAAAGGAGAAAGTATGAAATCAAGAACTCTGGGGAGCAAATGAATACTTATCTACGGTAAGGAGCCTCATACAGGAGAAACTAAGAAACCTACTGCTCTATTACTGCGTCTTGCTCAGCACAAAAGTAACTTAATTTTCCTTTAATTCATTAATATGCATATCATACAATTGGCATAATGTACCTAAATATATCTCAATAACTTTCTTTTAAATCTTACTACTTCAGTGGCTTACAAAATGTGCCCTTCATATATCCATTGAGATCTCTGTGGGCTTGGCTCCCCCTGGTCTTTAGGTGGAGATGGGTAAGAAATTATGATATAAACCTGAGGTGATAATTAGGGTGATAAAGATATTTTACAAAATTGTCCTACACCCTAAACTGTACAGCAATCAAAAGCAGTTACATAACTCTTGTATACTGTTTTCACTTACTTACTCAGCTTCAACAGGTCGAATGGAGCCACGCATAGTATTAAGCCTCCTTGTAAGTAGAAAATGTGGCTTCAAACTCCTTCTGGGATTTGAGAGCCTAGAACCTTGATTTCCCACTTCCTCAGCAAGTGCTGTAAACCCTAAGCTACTGAGCAAAAGTGGGCACTACTGTTAACTAGAGGTGCACTGATACATTGGTCCATACCATATTGACAATGATAAAAGTTGACATGTTCTGCAATCATCTTATTTTGGCTGATGTGGCTGATAATGTCGCCAATAAATGTCACATGCATGTGCAACAACAGCATGCATGCAGCCAGCCCGGCACCTTGGAGAGCAGTGTCCGGCTGGTAAGTCTGTTGCGGAGGAAAGAGACAGGGGAGGAAGGCAGTTCGGGGGGGGGCAATCAAGCCCCCTGTGGTGGAGGGAGGGAGTGGGGCTGGGCATGATACAGAGCTGTGAGCAGTTTGTCCAGGTGCACAGGGAAGAGGGGGTGGCTCCCACCACTGCATGCATCCCATGGCAAGCCACAGGGGGCACAAGTCCCCCAGACCTGTGCATGGGGCAAGGGCAAGCTGCCACTGTGGGCTAGGGCTGGGGACAGAACTGAGCTCTTCCTGGTGGGGGGGCAGGGCTGGGGCGGGTGGTGGCGGCGGCACTGGGGGGGG
>NW_017729025.1:141014923-141019908 GCF_001723915.1 Gavialis gangeticus
GGGGGGGGGTACCACCCTGTAGCCCCCCCGCCTCCTGGTGCCGCTACTGCTACCCAACCCAGCTCAGCCCCCCTGCCAGGAAGAGCACAGTGCCATCCCTGGCCCCAGCTCACAACAGCAGCCCACCCTTGCTCCACAAACAGATTCAGGGTCACATACTCCCCATGGCTCCCCTGGCGGTGCGTGCAGTGACAGGAGCCACTCTGCCCCTGACACCTCCCAACCAGTCGCTCATGGCTCCATCCCAGCCTCTCCCTCACCACATGGGCCTTGAAGTGGCTGTTGGACTGTGAGGTTATGTACTCACTTAAATTAGTCCCTTGCTTGTGAGCTACTAAACAAATAAGTAAATAGCCATCCATTCATCTTCAAGTGAATTTATACCTAAGGCCAGGCTCAACAAACAAAATCAATTATTTTGCAACAGTCTCTGTGGGTGAACTAGGATGCCCACTGATGTTTGAGAAAGACAAGTCTTTCTTTGGATAAAGCAGGATCACATTCCTAAGACCAGATGTTTAGTTTTTTTCTTAATACTGTCAATACTGAGCTAAAATGTATAGACACTCATTCTTGGAACATATAATTCTGTGTAGAATATATAGAGAGGAAATAACTTTCTTTAAAGGCCTACTGGATTGTGAAAAACTACTACTCTGCTCTTCAGATAGTGTGTAGAACCTCATTCTACAGTATTTTCACTTAATCCATTATCTTAAGCTAAACCACCCCAAGCATAAAATTACAAGCCAGGAAGAAAATGATATATTTTATTTTCAAAATAGCCTTAGTTCATCAATGCTTTGGGGAAGACACCTGAAATTTGGCAAAGGAAAGGATGGTTCAGGCCTGAAAATGTTTAGGGTACATGCAGATGTTTGCCACACCTGGTCTACAATCATGCAGTTTGCTTTAAGCTGTGTGATGGGAGCAGCATGTATACATGTCTGCACATACCATGCATCTCCAACAAAGTTAATGTAGATGTGACCAAGTTATACATTATTGAAGAAATGACATTGCACAAAATCAGAAGATCTTGTTCCACATTTCTCTTAATTTTCTGAATGTCTCAGTTACACCATGCATACAATCAAGCCTCACCAAGATTCCTGTAATATTATGTAGTCACAATAATTCATCCTAATAATTTGTCATTGCTTTTCTTCCTAAAAGTCCAGAAATTGCACCAGGACCTGAAAATGTCTAACACATAGTTAAAACCTCTCATGGAGGATATGCAGAGAGAATAAAGATAGAAATATTGTCAGCTAGCAAGCTTCCTATAATGCTGGACTGATAGACAGTTGTAGCATAGATATGAAGGTCCTAAGTTTGAATCCCACGCAGATGTGGACTTATTACTTTTACGTCACACAAAACCTGCCCTACCCCCTTTTGATAAACCTAGGAAGTGACAAAAAGTAATTCTGAACTATTATTAAAATCAAGGGTATGAAATTTTTGCTGCTAAATTAACTGAATAAAACTATACAGAAATGTACCTGCATTGAGATTAAAAAACTTTGGCCTCTATAAAGGAGGTGTAATCATCAAATAGCATTTACAATATTTTCTTCCACATTAATATACATTCATAACATTCTTGATCATACATGAAAATCTTTTATATAAAAGCAATACTTTTTCCACAAATAATTCAGCAATTTTTTAATTTTCCAAATTATACTTTATAGTCTTCACATGGCTGTAAGTGCAATGCAACATTAAAAGGCATAACATTGCCTATATCCTGAAATGGGAGAGTCAACAATCTGGAACCAGCCCATGAAGAGCTTGTATTGGGTTCACAAAGCTGGGACAGCAGAAGCAGATGGCAGCAAGGGGAAATTAGCAGCAATCAGTAGAAGTTGCAAGTGGCAGCCCTCCCTGGGAACAAACTGCAGTAATTTAGCCCACTGTCCCTACAAGGTTACCAATCCCTCTCCTGGAACAATAAATTATACTTAACAACTGATCTAAGGTAACCAACTGTAATTGTAAAAACTGACAATTTTAAAAAGATTTTATCAGCTATCTGTTCCTAATTATCTATTTGCTCTTCCTGAGCATGTACTGTATTGCTGAAGATGAAGCAATTAGCAAGGATATTTCAGACACGATCATCCAAAATTTGCTGCAATAAAACCACCAAGACAGTGCTCCTTTACACAAAAATATTCCATAAAAGTGATATTTTCTAAAGACCATTATAGAAATCTGCAATCTTGTCCTTCGTGTCCTTCTGAAATATTATAAATGTTTTTATAATATTCATTTGCAAGCTGTCACTCAAGTGTCACCATGACAACAACCACAAAAGCTTTCCTTCAGTAGAAAAGACAACAGGGTTTTTAATTACTGCCATTTATTTTGCTGACAGTCTGAATGAAAACATTAACAAAATGTTACCCTAAATGAAAAAGCAGCAAACATTAATTTAAGATTTCAAGAATAACCTTGCCATGTACGCATTAACACAAGCTTTCTTCCTCCGGATATGTACTTTATAGCTTTTCATAAATTAACATTTAACATTTTCTGTTTACCAAACATTTTTGCAAATCTCAATCTTAAGATGTCTATTAAAAGTCTTCTGATGCCATTATAAAAAAGTTTCATACGTTTGCTTAGTACAGATTCTAAAAATGTTAATCAGGAACTCATTTGTCTGCATAAATATCACTATCTAATAGTTAACTACAAAAGCATGCAGGTAAAGCTATAAAATGTTTGTCCTCTCTTTGTCCCAAACACTGAGTCAGACTTCAGCTTGGCTGTTGCAGAGAGGAAGACAAATAAATGCAACTTTCTTGAAAATACTTATATTTTTTTAAATACTGTATACATTTTTAAGGGAAAAAAAGATTTAATTTATCCCATCCTCAAAATCTTTAGTGCTGAATCCTGCAAAAGCTTTAAACACTACCGTTATTCATTTGAGCAGCCTAAGGACTTCATCAGTTGCGAGTAAGAGGGTAGTGAACTGGACTCTGCAAAATGTTTTTGATTCCAACATAAAAACACATAAAGGTATAGCAGGAAGAATTCCTGGTTTAGATTTCCCCATGGATACTATCCTGCACATGTGACAGGAGCTACTTAATCTAACCACATGAGAATGATTTACTTTAACAGACTGGCAAATGGATGCAGTTTGATCATTTCACATTTTGTCACTATTCACAGCTGAGGCCCTCACACAGCACAACCTATTATCGGGCAATAATATTTCAGAAACATTTGGAACAGCACGGTAGGGCATAAACGGAAGGAAAACAAACCCATTACAAGGCTTTTGTTCTAACCCAGTAATCTATCCCCCACGGTTCTACTAAGACATGTGTAGGAATGGAAGATGCCAGAATCTGAAAATAAGTACGATCGAACCCAATTACAAAGAAACCTGGTGTTTATATAGGGTTTACAGAAGAATAGTTCAGTGTACAAATAAGAGAAATATTCAATAAAGTTAAGAGACTACAGATGTCAAACAACTTTACAATTTAGGATATCACTTACTTTAACTATAGTCCTCAACAAAAGGTCTTGTGGTTTGATTAGACCACAAATACTGTTAACATCACCAGGTAAATATATGACTACTCAGACTTTGTGAATTTATACATACATACTAATAAAATGTTTTAAAATAATTATTTAGGACCCTTCCCCTCCTATATACTTTGATCTGGAACACATCATTGATATTTATACAGAATCTCTCTATACCCATGAGAGAAACTTAAACATGCAGAGATATAAAGATTGCACATAATCTTCTTTGTGCATGTTCAGGCAATACTATGAACTGTCTTGTGCCCTTTATCTAAACAGTGAACTGAAAAGAAAGTATGGTTGGGGCAGATTAAAACACCGGTGCATAGCTGACGAGGGAAGAAATATCCATGAATCATAGAACCAGGCTTCGTTGACTCAAGAGCCTCCAGAGGCACAGCAAGCAGGTTCTATACGTTGGGTACCAGCAGCAGCTGCGATTCTCATGCCCCCTTTAAGTGACCATCCAGAGCTGGTGCCCCAGTCACCCACCCCTAGTTACACTACTCAGAGTCACTACCGCATTTGGCAGCAACTAGTGATTTTTAGGAACCCCACTTGTGACATAACAAAAGTGCCTCATTTCCAGTGGTTCTAACCACCTGCCCTCGAAAAATTAGACCCTCTAAATGTGTCAGAGATTAAGTTCCCAAAACAAATCACCAATCACCTTTGAAAATGTAGGCATTTTAGCAGTTAGCTGGGGTGGAAGGTAGAATGTAAAACAATGTGTTGATTTTATGGGCAAACTATATTGGATCTAAGCTAGGAACATCACCAAAAAAGGAAAACGAAGGCATGCAGGGTGGTCAAAAATATACTGTAGATGTGAAATAACATGCAATTCAGTCCAAAAAATATATATGTGGAAAAAAAATCTGAAACTTGGAGATTCAACAAGGGGAAGATATTTAGGGAAATGACAATGCTAAGACAGGCTATACTTGATAGAAAGAAGCAAAACAAATATTTGCAGTGCAGTTTTGGACAGAAGAAAAAAGTCACCACAGTTTTCAGTTGAGCAATAAGACTATAGTGTCTTGTTGTCATTGATATTATATCTGAAATGCCATGTTCACCTCTGGACTCTCAATAGTATAAAGATGTCAACGACTTGCCAAAAATTTAAAGAGCAGCAACAAAAACTAAGAGACTGCATAGACTATTGTAAACCAAAAGGAGAAGGATGAATTTCATGCATGGAATATAGCCACCTGCAACTATCTGAAAAAAACCCCTGTATAATTATTAATGGCAATATAGTGAAGGACAACTAAAGGTAATAATACCTTTATTACAATAAAAGAACAGTTTATATGGATAACAGAAATCTTCACAAACACTCCAGTTTGTTATAAGCTAACAACTGTTGAACTGCATCCCAGAAGAGCTGGTTCATACCCTTTTTTTTTGTGGGGGGGGGGGGG
>NW_017729025.1:141020010-141040246 GCF_001723915.1 Gavialis gangeticus
AGAGAGAGAGAGAGAGAGAGAGAGAGAGACAGAATGCACTAAATACATAATAATCCTGAGATGAAAGAAAGTAGTGCACAATAACTTAAGCCACCCCCTCCTCCCAACATTTCATGTCTATAATTTTACATATTCTTGGTTATCTGGAATACTTTATACTGAGAGATCACCAATATTTCAATTGGAGGCTCGCAGATTCACTGGATGCACTAAGAAAGATTTACAGAAAGTGAATGTATCATTCCCAGAAAACTCCACACAATTTCTGAAAATTTAAAATTTCACCCTCAGTTAAAAAGGGCTAGGGAAAGTAGTGGGAGAATATCAATGCTTAGCCTCTGTACTTATGTTGTCCCTCTTTTATCTGCATTTATGGTCTGGCAATGCTGAATGCTCATTTTCTTTCCAAGCTACACAGTATTTTACAAAGGCATATGGCATTTGTACAATACAGCAAATTTTTGAAGAAGATCATCAAAGTTAGAATAAAAGTACTTTGAGGACATTCTACACCTTTTAAAATGTAACTGCTGAAGGACGCTCATGTGAATAACAACATATGGGCATGACCAGTGTTTATTTAATTCGTATGGGCAACTACATTATAGAAGCTGGTGATCAAATGATATATGGAATTTTATCACTAATTTTGATTAAACTAAATCTTGCAGAAGGACTAGATAGCTCTGGGGAATTATTCTGAGTCATCAGCTTGAACTCAACTCGGGTTAGTAAACATGGAAAGTCAGTCACCTAATGGCTATATAAAAGCCTACCTACATAAAGCATTAATGTAATCAATTCAGTTTCTTAAGGTGGTATCCACTAGGGCTGTATGAAGCTTCAGTTGCTGATTCGATTTGGAGGAGATTCAGCCCAATATGGCGGCCAAATCTCCAACTCCGAATCGCATCAGGAGCCCCATTAATCTCTCCAAAATGAATCAGAAGCCTCTGATTCAATTCAGAGAGGTTCGACAATTTGGATATAGACGCAGCTTTATATGTTTTTTCTACATACCTCAAGGTACCAGGTGCCTCATGAATGCTGAAATGCTGGGGAAGATGTAGCATCCCACAGGAGTGCAGCAGGGTCCCCAGCTTATTTGGCTCGGTTCGGTGACTGGTGCCTCCTGGGTCTGTGGGGGCACCCCAGATCCCCCCGTGGCTTATCGCAGCCCACTTCCAGGTCCACCGCTGAGCACACGAGGGGGGGGGCCTGCACTCCTGTGGGACGCTCCATCTGCCCTGCCATCTCAGCATTCATGAGTACCTCAAGGTATGTAGAAAAAACATATAAAGCTGTGTCTATGGCCGAATCACTGATTCTCCAAATCAGCACTGAATCTTCACATTTGGATTCCACCAAATCGAATCGGGACACTGATCCAAATCTGCAAATAGAATCACTGTCCCCCAAATCAAGCTGAACCCGAATCAAATATGGCCCGCTTTGCAAACCCCTAGTATCCACATCACAAATATTACAAGTGCTATCAGTTAGCAGGACCACAGCAAAAAGATCCAAGACCTTCTCGCCACAGTGACTGAAGTACCTTCCCCTATACTATCGTTGGTTTCTGAGAGCTAAAGTTGAGACATGATGTAAGAAAGACAAGTGTGCACTACTGCTGCCACAATAGACATTTGCTGTGAAAGTGTGGTGAATTGTGTTTCAACAATTAAAAAAAAATGGATTTTTCTGGTGCATAACAAGCAAAGCAGTCACAATTTAAGATGCATTTTAGGCAGGTATCAGAATTTTGCCATTAGCTTTAAGAGCAGTAATAACCCATGGTAAAATTAAGATAATGCTTAAATCATCTCTGTATTTTTTTTGTTTGCAAACAGATTTATTTCTAAAATGTTTTAAACTTTCTCAATAGGTTGAATGAATTTAACTGTAGGTGGTCTCAGTCCTGTGAAAATCAACTGCGGCTTTATATCGCGCAAAATGAGAAATTCTGGAAATTCACATACTTGAATAAAAAGACCATTATAAATCTGCACACTGCGTACAACCTGATGATTACCTGAAATCACACTATCCACAGATATTTCAAATGTAAGAACACTGTTCCAAAAAGCCATTTTGCTGGCTATCACTGTGCAAAATTTGACATATAGTTCATCTATAAAGCCATACATACAGACACTACTACTTACATAACTCAAAAATATCTCATTTTAGTTCATGACTATTCTCTGCTTTGTTCTGAAAATCAAACCTTGTTCATTAGAAATCTCAGATTATATTTGTAGCATAAATCATTTTTATGCTGGATTCTTCATACGCTTTTATCAAAAAGTTTGTTTTGCAGAAATGAACCTAAATATTAACCACATTTTTAGGAAGTGATCCATTAAAAATGAACTAAAGATTATTTGCTGAAATCTAAAAGCTCTTTTGTTTGGCAATATATCTAGGACTATCACACTTTGTACTGTATATAGGACCATTCTGTTTCTATTGTTACACAACACTGAAAACATTAACTGCAAAAAAAAATAGCAAAAACCCTCACTAAAGCCTGCACGATTTTAATATTTGGTTTTTGCTTTCAGAAACAAGAGCTTCCAGATAATACAGTAAGATTAAATTATTCTAATCTTAGTATCCACTCCATATTCTAAGGAATTAACTTCTAAAGTCATTGTTACCTGATTCTCAGTAGCAATCTTGCAAGAAAAAAACACACCTCACAACTCATGATGATCAGTGTGTTACACAGTAAAAAGAAGCAACTAGCAACCACAAAAAATAAAAAAGGCAGATGAATAGCTTTAAAATCATGTATATTTTCAACCTCTGCTCATTTACCCTGAAGTTAATACTCTGTGACAAAAAATACAAGCACAATCCTGCCTCTTTTCAACAAAGCAATAGTGAAAGAATGGAACAAATTTGCAAAGTGCTTCCCATTCTTTGCATTTCTAATATTGAATTCACAATTTCTTTGCCCTTTTGTCCTGCAGAGGTATTTGCCTCACTAGTGCATTCATACATCTTCCGTTTGTTTGCCTCCTTCTCTAGTAATCCCCTTTGGCCAACACCTTCATGACTAAAGTGTAATTAATCTTATCCAGCTTCAAAACAGACCTTCAAGGAATTAATTTAAAGGAACTGCAATATCAAGAACAGAACAGTTGTGAATGCTAATTTCCTCTAGATGATTTCCCATAGTGGCTGACAGATTCAGTCATATATTTCATATATATATGAAAATAGATGACTACTAAATACATAACTATATATACATAGGCACTAATACTCAGAATTTTGATCTAGTGATTAGCAATAGAGAACATACTGTTTGAAGCAGGGACTAATGACTGCCTTCATTTTCCTCCTGTACAGTGCCACACACTACTAGTATTTAAATAATACCTTCCAAACGCTGGTACAAGAAATAAAAACCGAATAACCCATCTAAATTCCACCTAGTGCCCCTTTTTAAAACGTCCAAGTTAGACTTCAAGGCTAAGTACAGACAGTCAAAAAGCCCAAAGCTGAATTGATTCAGTCTTCACAGGTTAGTCAAAGCTGTGTAGATGGAACTGATAAGCAAATGAACAGACATTCATATTTGATTCCAGAAATGCAGCCATATGCCTGCAGTGGCCCAGACCAGAAGCCAGGGGGTACTAGAGCATGCCTCCCTGCTGGGCAGAAGCACACAGCTTGGGATAAGGTTAGCCCACCCATGCAGCAAGAGGGGGTTTACTGGGGAGGTGCAAAGCATCCTGGGATGCTGGAGGACTGGGAGTTAACTTGACTCTGGAGGACGGCTGGGACAGAACTTCAATAAACCAATTTAACCTAAATCAGTTACGCTTGATACTACATCCATCGAGGTTTATCTTAAACCTGTTTCAGCCATTTTGAAAGCAGTTTACAGGTGACTATGGACCAGAGGTGGGCAACATACAGCCTGTGGGCTGGATCTGGCCTGCCAACTGACTGGATCCAGCCTTCAGCTACACCCATGGAGCTCTGTATGGGGCTGAACCCCACCCACTGCTGTCAAGGGAGCTCATACCGCATTCCCGGCAGCCCCAGCGCCAACCAGTGTGCAACTTCTGATGGGGCTGTTCCTAGTGTGGCTGCAACTGGCCAGATGCTCCTCTGCTCCCCTTACCTCCAGCAGGAGCAGCCAGGCTGAAGCTTCCCCACCCCTGCCTACCTGCCCAGAGTGGCGCAGCAGAGGCAGAAGTGGGAAGAGTCATCATCACTGGAGGCAAGGGGAGCACAGCAGCACACAGCCAGCTGCAGCCACACTGGAAACAGCCCCAGCAGAAGCTGCATACACTGGCCAAGGCCAGTAGGGCTTTTCTGTTCCCCTCACCTCCAGCTGCAGTTGCTGCTCTTGTGCCTGCCATGCTACTTCAGGCAGGTGGGCGGGAAGCTTCAGCCAGATGGCTCCTGCCCAGTGCATAGAGCTCCAGCTCCAGCTGCTGGCTGGCTTCCTCGCACTGTGCCCACCTGCAGGTGACTGCTCATTGTGCTGGGCGGGTGGAAGGCAGCTGGGAGCTGGAACTCCACAAAGAATCATAGAAGTAGGGTCGGAAGGGACCTTATAGATCTTCAAGTCCGACCCCCTGCCAGGGCAGGAGAAAAAAAACCGGGCTCAAATGATCCCAACTAGGTAGGCATCAAGCCTCCTCTTAAAGACCCCCAGGGTAGGAACCAGCACTACTTCCCTTGGAAGTTGGTTCCAGATCCTAGATGCCCTAACTGTGAAGTAGTTCTTACGGGTGTCTAATCTAAATCTACTCTCCAGCAACTTGTGGCCGTTATTCCTTGTTATGCCAGGGGGCGCTAGGGGAAAAAAGGTCTCTCCCAAGCCCTTCTGGTCCCCCCTAGTGAGTTTACAGACAGTCACCAGGTCCCCCCTCAGCCTTCTCTTGTGAAGGCTGAACAGGTTCAGGTCCCGCAGTCTCTCATTGTAGGGTCTGCCCTGTTGTCGCCAGATCATGTGGGTGGCCCTCCTCTGGACCCTCTTAATGTTGTTCACATCCCTCCTGAAGTGGGGCGCACAGAACTGGACACAGTACTCCAGCTGTGGCCTGACCAGTGTTGCATAGAGGGGGAGGATCACCTCCTTGGCCCTGCTAGAGATGCACCTGTGGATGCATGACAAGGTGCAGTTGGCCTTCCAACTGTGACCTCGCATTGTCGGCCCACATTCTTTTTCTGCCTCCGTGCTCTCAAGAAGGGAGTTTCCCATCTTATAAGTGTGCTGCTGGTTACTACTCCCCAAGAGCAGCACCCTGCACTTGTCAGTGTTGAAGCGCATCCTGTTTTTGCTAGCCCACCCCTGTAACCTATCCAAGTCTTGCTGCAGCCTTTCCCTCCCTACTAGTGTGCTCACCTCACCCCAAATTTTGGTATCATCAGCAAATTTAAACAGGGTGCTTTTCACCCCGTCGTCCAAATCGCTGATAAAGAGATAGAACAGCGCGGGCCCAAGGACCGAGCCCTGGGGGACTCCACTGCCCACTTCTCCCCAGGTTGAATATGACCCATCCAGACTGTGTAGGCATCAATGCCACAGTCACCCAATTTCTTAATGAGGATGGGGTGGGAGACAGTGTCAAAGGCCTTGCTGAAGTCCAGAAAGACTACATCCACAGCAACACCTGCATCCAAGGCTTTTGTGACCTGATCATAAAAGGCAATGGTTGGAGGATCTGCCCAATTGAAGTTTCCTGCCTGCCCACCCAGAGCAGTAGTGCACGGGCAGAAGTAGGAGCAGCATCCACAGCTGGAGGCAAGAGCAGCAGAACAGCCCTGCCAGCCTTGGTCAGTGCACATCTTCCAATACAGCTGCTCCCAGTGTGGTTGCAGCCAGCTGGGTGCTGTTGTGCTTCCCCCTCATCATTCAGTGACAAAGTGAGCCCAGCCAGCTGTAGCTACACTGGGAACAGCTGTGTGCTGGCCAGGGCCAGGGCCAGCAGGAGAGGGTGGGAGTATGGTACTGGCTTCCCTGGGCAGGGCTTGCCTCATGTGGAACACTGCAGAGGCAGCCACTGACCAGGTAAGCTCTGTAACTTGTGTAAGCACCCCTAGTGCACTGAACTTCTGTTGTATTACAGATTTGAACTAGTTTCCAATCACTTATACTGGTTTATGTGTAATTTCTGTCCCTAGTCTAAAGGAAAAAACTGGAAGCTGGACAAAAAGCATTTATGTCAAACAGGGCGCAACTACACAAGACACTATTGTGCAGTAGTTTTGCCGGACACTAACCTTGATGTACCACTACAGCACAGTAATAACAAGCTACTGCACAATAACAAGCTACTGCTCATTGCTACTGTGCAGTAGCATCTGAAAAAAACCGTGGGGGGTGGTACTGCATTGTAACGCCAGTTACTGCGCTGTCATTTAGTACTTGGCTATGCAGGTACTAAATGACTGCACAGTAACAACTGCACAGTCCGCTGCTTGTGTAAATGCAGCCACAGTTACCTTGAATTCCTGTAAGAGGTAAGTAACCTTCACTTCTTCAAAGGGCCTCTGCACATTCCTACTTTTGGGAGTCTGACAGGCAGTACTGTTCCCTCCAGACAGCAGGATGAATATTTCTAGTTAGGGACTGATTCTAAGCCCTTCCAGAACAGAAACAAAAGTATACTCAGCACCTTCTGCAAAGCAGCATGTAGCCCAATTTTACAGGTGTTGGGATATGACTGCCTGATCTTTATTCTTTTTCCTGCAGAAGATATTCAGTCTAGATGTATATCTGCATTATGGGACCTACTTAAGGAAGCTAAGATGCATGGCTCAGTGAGAAGGAACCTAAGGAAAAGTAATGGCAAGTTCATGAATAAGATTTTTTAACTGGTAGAGGAAATGGGGAACATTTACCATTGGTTTCTAAAGTGAACTTTATGAGCTAAGCATGTACTAGACCAAAGACTAGCATCAGTATAGGCTTGCTCACCAAAGGATAAATATTCATTTAAACCCTTCTTTTTAATGCATCATGGTTAAACACACTTTTGTTTGACTACGGGATAAAAAGTTGAGATGGCCAAGAGTGTAGTTGTACAAACAACATGGAAAGTCCTAAAGATTTCAGGTAACTTCAGGCAATTATTGATTGAACAGGAGCTGAGGTTTTGCTTATATTGTCCCTTTTGTGTGCAACCAACCATGTCTACATTGTTTCCCCAGCACTACCAAACATGCTACCAAAAAGGGGTCTAAAAATGCCCTGGTCCCCTGCCCCCACATGTGCAAACCTGACTTAGAAAGGTATCAATGAAGCTGTTCCAGGGTCACTCTCAAGAAAAGGTGTAGGCAAATGCCACTGGAGTAGCTAACCCACTGCATTTCCAGGTTTGGCATAAGCAAGCTGGAACAGGTGGACAGGGTAGACTTGCAAGCAGCAACCTGGCCCCCTCAGCAGCACAAAACAATGTGGACTAACACAAAAAGAGAGCCCTTTCCACTTAAGAGCAGAACTGCTTCTTGAACTTTAATACAATTTCCTGTACCTTTTCCAAAACAAGGATACAGACCTTGCAAATGTATTAAAAATGTATGGGCTTACAAGCAGACATAGATAAACTCTTTGTGAGATTCACCTTGATATCGTCCAGACTTGAACATGCAGAACAAACTTAGTTTTCCTCAGAATTTTCTAATTTGAGGAACTGAATTACTTCCCCAGTCTGACTGCCCACTCCTGCTCTGAAACAAAACTTTGATGTTTGGCATTGTCTTACTGCAATAAATACATAGAAAAAAAATGTCATTTAGTCCAGAGTGACCACTTAAGTTGACTGCATACAGTCCTTGCCTGCAAGGAGAAATAATAAAGGACAAATTCAGTGTACTATGCACCACCCCCACCACAGCTATGCCACTACTGGCTGGAAAGCACTTTCTCTGATTCAGCTTTAGGACAATTCCTGTAGGACTGCAAATAATTCCTCAAAAAATCACTGAATGCAGATGAGGGAAGAGAAAGGATTTAGGAGTTTAGCAAGTCCTTTTGCATAGAGTGCTGAGTTGGAGCTTTTACTTACAAAAATTTAAGGGACTGTTACTTAGCTGATTCTTGTCATGAACTTTCCAGCCCTTTCTGGGGTAAGTATGACCAACAGCTCTGCTAGACTCAATAGGGATCCAGCTAAGTTTGAATATCTGAACTCATATGTAGGTCTGGAAATTCAATAGGCTAGCATGCATGGCACAAATAAAGGATCTCGGCTTGATTCTTCTGACACGCACAGTTCCTATAGTGTCTATAAGGACAGGCCTCCTTTTGCCCCTGCCTTTCTTCAGTGATCTTTTAGCTTGAAAGGCTGAAATCCAGAATTGTCATAGTGCTCTTTAGTTTTGAGGCTCTATTCCTTAAGGTAGGGATATCAAACATACAGCCTTTTGGCTGGACCCAGCCTGTGGAGGTGGGTTATCTGGGTCACAAAGCGTCTCTCTAGAACGATGATTCACCTGCAGATCTAGCCCACAGGGCGTCTAGCCACCACATAAGGCCTTGATTAATGTTGTCTTCCCCCTTACCCACAACAGCATTTCCATGTACAAATCAACAGCTGGGCAGTAACATTAACTCCCATGTAATGGCTGTAGCAAATGTGGCCTGGATCACATCTGCCTGTCAGGGGGGGTACATGCCCCCTGTGCCCTCCCTACTCATTGTCTACACTCCCTGGAGCCCCCATTTTCTTACCTTTCTTTTCTCTGTCTTTAAGCAACAAAGATAACCCCTCTTGTGCTTCAAGAAGGAATCCCTTATCCAAACAACACTATACCAGGTATATAGGTATGATGAACCTGAACCACTGTAATCACTACATAACCAGAAGAAATTGATAGCTCAGAAGAAGCATCAAATGGCTCATGATGTTTACAGAAAGGTTTCAAGCATGAATGAGATGGCCTTGGAATTAGAACAGAGTGAAAAATTCCTAATACAGCCTTGGCTCTCAATATAATCCTTTGTTCTGGCTCCAGCTTTCAAGTCTTACAGGTAACCATTTGATTTTTAGTCTGCTGAACTACATACTGCAGAACCTTAGAAGTATGGATCTTAAGGATTGGCTCTCTCAAAGGCCAACATGAGTGTGTCTAGGCATTTACATTCACAGACCGATCTTCACAGATTCATAGTAACCAGAATCTTACGCTTGGCTCCAGTCATAGACACCAACAGCTTTAACTGAACTTTATAAAGTTTATTACAACTTTCATAGGTCAGAGCAGAGTCTTACTTGCAGGCACTTAAAGAGTTCTGCATGTCAGAGCCAAGGCTTAGATACTAATGATTCCTCCATCAGCAGAGCTTGGAGGCTATTACAATTCTAGTATCTGCTTTTGTAGATAGAAAATAATGCATATATGCATATCACAAAATGAAAAGGTGAATGACTAAGCAAAGTAAGTGTGTGTGCATGTGTGTGCGTGTGCACACAACCACAATAGGGCAAAAGGCACATGCTTTGAATCTCAGTTTCTTGCAGTCTTTGTTTACAGCAGGGGTCTGAAATTCACCTCCTGCCCCAGGATGGATCAGGACTACAAGGCTCTTTACGGGCTGGATGCAGCCCAGGGCACAGGGTGGCTCTAAGTAGAAGCAGCAGGAGTTCTAACCACCACCATGTACCCCATGCTAGAGCTAGTGCTGGTGTCACTAATATGTATTTTATGCTGAGACAAGAGGTCCTGCATATAACACGGGGGCTAGGGACAGAAGTTATACATAAACTGGTTTAAGTAATCAGAAACTGATTTAAACCTGTAACAGAACAGAAGCTCAGTGCACATAAATGGCTGAAACTGGTTTAAGATAAACCTGGTTGAATGCAGTACCAGACTTAACTGATTTGGGTCGAACTGGTTTATGAAACTTCTGTCCCAGATCCCTTCCTGGTTCAAGTTAAAACATAGTCCCCCCAGGATCCTAGCATGCTTTCCAGCCCTGGGCTGGGCTATGTTGTCTGCTCCAGCACAGAAGGGTTTGGGTGGGGGGAAAGAGGCAGGTACTGCTCCTGCTGCCCACCTCACCGCCCCCCCACCAGCAAATCCCAGCTGTGGTCTGGGGCCAGGGAGGGGAGGTTAAACCCCACTTCCCCTGAGTACAGAGCTGCCCTGCCCTGCTAAACTTACTGAAAGTTACTTCTGGCTGCAACTGTGGACTACAAAACCCAGAGGCACCTGGAAGCAGAAAGTCAGTGATGAGCAACCCTACAGAGCCCTGCTTCTGTGCTGCAACTGCCAGAGACCTCGAGAGCAGCAGGAAGAGCTGAGCACACAGCCCATGCTGGCTAAGTGACAGAGAGCCATGTTCTAGCACCCCTTAGCTTCTGGTCTGAGCCACTGCAGGCATGTGGCTGCATTTCCTGAATCAAAAGTGAATGTATGTCCAGTTGTTTCTCAGCTTAATCTCTGCATCTTACACTAACCTGCAAAGACAATCAAATCAGCCTCAGGCTTTTTAACTGTTTGTACTTAGCCATGGTGACAATGGCTTTGACTCTGGCTCAGGGCATCAGGTGGCAGCAGCATCAAGACCAGCAGCTAAGGAGCTGGGTCCGTGGCAGAGGCTATGGGCAAAATGACAGGAGGGCAGGGCTGTGTCAGCACTCGCTCACCCTTCAGCCACTGATCAACATGTCCATTGGAGCCCAAGGGCCCCAGGTTCTGCCGCAGGGCATTCCCTCCTGGCCAGCCCCTACAAATTCTGGTGGCCTGCTGGTAGCCCAGCAGGCTGGATACAGCAGCTCCAGAGGCCTTATGTTTGATACAACTGGTTTTACAGTTTGTCAAACCAAGAGTACCAAGATTCTCAGTTAATAAAAAACAAAAAAATCAAGAAAATTATGAGAAAAATGAAGAAAAGGAACCTTAACTAAAGCAGCAGCACAATAAAATTATCTGTTCTGATAAAGCAGGGGCTGGTTTGTGGTCTACCTGCTACTGCAGCTCAAAGGAACTAAAGCACACCTTGTGTTTCTTTTGTAGCTCAGCCTTCCAATAGTCTAGAAAGGTCAATCAAATGGACAAAGCACATCAACATGCACTGCTTCTAGAATGTTCCACCAGTCCACCCAAGAATGAGAATGCATTTTTAATTGAAACATCCCTTCCCAATGCCTTTAATAATCCAAGTGCTGAAGCAGTGCACTACGACATAAGACAAGATTGTAAACATTACCTAGCCTATTTTGATTGCTCAAATACAAAGAAGCCCAACATTCAATAGCTTCTTTAGTAGAAGGGACAGGGAAAGCTAGATTTGGAAACCAGAAAAACTATGATATTTAGTCAACTCAATTTTTAGCATCAGATGTCCTGAAAATTAAGGTGGCTTGACCCCTGTGAAGTTTTGGAACCTGAAATGTAGCAAATCATGAGTTAGCAGGGGTGGAGTGGGCAGAATAGAATGCAATGCTAAATACAAAAGAATGAATTCAAGTGCCATACAGAAAAGCAAAAGGAAAATTTACATTAGCAATCCCATGGCAAACTTAAAAAAAAAATTCCACCCTTCTGAAAGAAGGCAGGCTTAGCATACAGCAGCAATAAAGCCACAGGAGGGAAACACTTTGATACTGACTGAATAAAGTAAAAAGACTCTTGGCAGGTATTAATAGATCACCACTGCTTTTCTTAATTCCAACAATTCTGAATTAAGATCTGAAAGTTACATGTTCTTTCAACAAGTTGATTGACTCAGGCCATAGTACTGAGTGTTCTATATGTAAAAAGATTTGGTATTGAGGCATGCCAGAAAAAAGTAAGAGAGAATATAAGACAACCTATAATGTTTCTACATTAGGCTTTTATTATTAAAATTATTTAAGAATGACCTTAAATACCCAATAAAGATTTCACTGTATCTTTTAAGCCATCCATTCAAAAATCTATTGCTCTTTTATTATCATAGGGCAGAGCACAGAAATACAGGAATACTGATGCTTTGTGGACATTTTTTTAAAAACAATTCCAATTAAAATCTAACTCATCTATAATATGCATGTATTTCTTTCTCTTCAATAGCTTAGACAATTGCATAACATCTTTTTGTGACTCATTTTTCTGCTTCTCTGACATACCATCTGGAAATCTCCACCACTTACAGTGTACATATGCAAAAACAAAAGTACAATCAAACTGAACCAAAGAGTTTGGAACTAAAGACTATGCTCTACCTTACGCTTCTTGTTTTCCCCACAGGCTGATTCTGTTGCACTGGGGATTATTAGACAAACAATAAGAAAAATATGCTCACAACTCCTCTTCAAAAGCATAAAAAGCAGCTAAAGCCAAACTGGGCTAGATAAAACGTAAACATCTTGAAAATAAAGCAAAAAGGGGAATCACTCCAAGCTTCTGTTTAAAATGTACTGAATCATTTGATAGTCAAAGTACTAACTTCCGTACTATGATATACTATTTGAATTTTTACAACTGTCCTGAAATCTCTTTTCTGATCAACATCAGAGAGAGGATGAAAGAAAATACTACCCAGTCAGTCATTCTCATGACCTTGGAAGTGTGTGAAAAATAAGGATGGTCACTTGAATGTGATGTAATGAAACAAAAGATCCAAGAGAGAGATTAAAGGGGAGAGGAATATGATACAACAACAAATATCTGAACATCTGTATTTTTCAGAGAATTCGAAGAGGGTAATATTGAGGTGAAGGAGTCCATAAGAGAAAGGTTACAATAATCAAACTGAGAGATGAGGGATAAACACAAGGATGTAATAGAAAAGAAACGTTACAGAGGAAGAAGCAGCAAAGTTTGGATACCATTTACATTTGGGGTAAAAGAGAGGACTGTCAAAGATTACTCCCCAGTAAAACACATGATCGTCAGCGATAGGAAGAATCCTGATGCTGTCAAAATTCAGAGTGAGGTAATGGAGAGTCTTTGGAAAGAAACATCAGGAATTCAGCTTTTTTCCATAATAAAATTACACTGACTGCGATATCCATGCGATGTCAGATGTAACACTAGATAGAAAGACGACAAAATTTGACCAACAATTCAGAATTTTGGTTGAAATTTAGTTGGGAAGGAGAAAAATCAATATTTGGGCTGAAATAAAGGTCCACAAGCATGTACTTTTGCATTTGTACCCCTCATCTGCCCACTAGTTCCCATGTCTTCTGGCTCACTTTTGGAGTGGATAAGCCACCTTTCTGAAAGCAGAGAGGAGTATAATACTGTCACTAATACTTAATAAGAACCAGCAAGAAAAGTAAGGAGAGATACAGGGAGGTGTGGGTGGGATGGTGTGAAAGTGGGAATGGGAAGGAATCTGTGCCAGTCTTTTGTTCCCTCCAATTTATGTTTCTTGCCACTAGCTACAAGAGCCAAGCCATGGTCCACACTGACACGTTGGAGTAAAAAAACTAGTCAAACAATGATTATTACCTTCTCCTCCCACATATTCTCTAAAGTCATAATTCTTTGTAATTTAAATCCCCTCCAGTGTAACAGTATGCCTCCAGTAAAGAATTTACTATTTCCTATTTGAAGTTCTGAGCAGATGACGCCTTAAACAAAAAATAAAAAGCTGCTAAAAACCCTGCTATAATCACCAGTACACTAGCAACAAAATAACACCTGTGCTACCTGTACTTGCAATCATTTGATCAAACTGTATATTACAGAAAAATGGACTTTATTTCACGCACAGATTTTAGTTCAGGATCCCTTCCATGGCAGAGTGCAAGGAAGCGGAAGAATGAATTTAAAATGATATCAAGAACTTTGATTACACCAATACAGATAATGCAACATTTCAACTAAAAGTGCTCAGTTAGGCTTGGTTTCTCTATATGAATTCCCATTACAAATATTTTTCTTCTAGAAACATTCCTCACCTGAAATACAGGACCTGTCACAAGTAACTCAATTTCAGCAATCAGTCTCATGGTGGTCAAAATAAATGAAAAGTAAAGAAGAATGAGAGGCACTAAGTATAAAAATCACAAATCAATTTAAATAATTCATCGTTTCAATGATTAGTTAATATTGCTGCAAATATAACACACATCATAGCATCTGTCAGAATTTCCCTATTCTCAATTGATGTTAATACACAATATTTTATGACATTTTAAAATATTTTCACATCTGAATTTCAATATGAACTTTGATTTAAGGTTGTACTTTCTAATTTGCAATATTATTAAAGGGCAAGCTGCAAATGATTTCCATGCAAACTTCATACTTGGATTCTAATTTTGTTTGACCTGATCAGATGCAATTAGTTTCCACAGCATAGATTTTTCAAGGTCATCAACCAAATGCTGTACAAGTTACATTACTTCTCAGTTTCCTTTAACCTAGAGGTGGGCAAAATACAGCCCAGTGGCCAGATCGAGCCCATCAAGGCATTTTATCCAGTCCACAGCAGGTCCCTCAGCCCTGCCCAGCCCAGGCATGGGGGGTAGCCTGGGCCACTGAGTGTGCAGCAGGGCAGGGTGGTGCAGCAGCCAGACTCAGCTTCCCAGCTGTCCCTGTGGTGGCAGCTCACTCTGCCCAGCTGATGCTGCTAGCATCTCTGCTGCTGGCAACAGATCCAGCTCTGCTGCCCAGGCACCCCAGCCCACCCACCCCACACCCACTGTCAGAGGCATCAGACACAGCAGGTGGGCAGGTAGGGTCTCTATGGAGACCATGACCCATACAGACAGGGTGTGCTTAGCTGGGTGGGTAGGATGGAGGCAGGTAGGGAGCAGTGTCTGGGAGCAGGATAGGTGGGCGGAGGCTGAAACTGGGATTGTAGGATGGTGAGAGTGCAGAACTAGGGCACAGGACAGAGCTGTGATTTGCTCCCTGCACGTCCTTGCCTGTGGAACGGCACCCAGAACAAGGATGTGTGGAAAGCAGATCATGGCTCTGCCCCAGGCTGTCACCATGGCTTGATCTCGCTCCCAGGTGCTGCTCCCCCTACCACTCATGGCCACATCCCATCCACCCTGCCCCACACCAGGCCAGGTCAGGTCAGCACCACCCTTCTGGACCCGCAACAGCTCACCAAGACTCCTCAGGTGGCCCTCCAGCTCAAATAACTGCCCAACCCTGCTTTAACCCATGGAACATGTTAGCAGGGAATGTTTTCTTTATGTAAACTGCCATTAAGCATGAAACACTGTACAGTGATACTTGTAATATAGTTCCTTCTCTTTTGGGGGCATACATTCATAGAATGAATCTGGAAATTTTGAAAAACTCAACATATAGGGTGCGTGCAGACATTACACTTAGATCAACCTAAGTAGGGTCCTAAAAATAGCCCTGCCCAGGCTATTTTTAGCTTTAGAGAGTTGGCAGTGCTGCTGCTGTGCCACCCAGCTCCTTTTCCCTTCTAGGCCAGCATGCTGCCTCTCCAAGCTGCTCAAATAGTGTTTGTGCTCTCTTCATTTCTAGTTAAGATGCATCACATAGCAGATGGGATGATCTCTTGAGGTCCCTTCCAGCCTTACTTCTCTGTGAGGATGGAAGGAAAAATGAAGAACAGAAGTAGACACCTTGCTTAACCTTATTAAACAGAGGGAGAGGTAGAAGGGGGAGAGGTAGAGGGGATTTACCACATAATATTAAAAAAAAAAATCTTACCTAATGCTATTTTTTCCAAGGTAAGCAACTGATAACGTTGCTACAGGAACAGTCACATTAGGCCATGCCATCTTGCTTAACTTCCTGTTTCCCCTCTCATTAAATCACACTTATACATATTCCTTTTCAGAAATAATAGAGTACCTAGTTAAATCTATAATAGCTTTCTTCACTAGAGCCCCTAAAGCACAGCAAGAAAAAGGGAATACCTGGAAAAGTTTTAGCTCACTCTCATCTAAAAATATTTATGTACTTAAAAAGCACAAGAATCCATTTTTGGCATTTTAAAATAAATACATCATTTTGTAGGTCTTAACAACATTAAACAACTACTAATTCCACACAAATGTTCTTTGTTGTGTAGGTTTATGCATCCTGTAGAACAATGCTTACGTGCATCTCAACTCCTGGTCACTTCGTTAAGAGGAAAAATAGTTGAGATGTACATATATGTACAATTTTACACATTCTGCAACAGATTTGGAAACAAGATTTCAAATGAAGCATTGAAAAAAAAGCTGCATCTCAATAAGGTATAGTGCTAACTATACTATAAAGCAATGGTGCCTAACTCATTGGGCCTACAGAACTCCCCAAGAGTCTGGAAATGTGATGGTGGGACAAGCAGTGGTAATATTAATTGCTGCAGCTCTGGGACCTATGGCAACTAGCACTGACACCAATCTCCTACTGCCAAATTTCCACACCTGTGGTGAGCCTCGAGGCTGGAAGATATGGTTCCACTGGTTGGATTAGGGCCACAGGAGAATGTTGCACCTTAGCCAAAAGACTGAATTAAACTGCTCAAAGATGCAAGAAGTGTTACAAAACTGCGTTATGTATTACTGTATTACTTTGGCAAGTGGGATATTTTATCCCCTTGTCTCATTGTCAAACATGTATTATTGATTGCTACTGAAACCAGAAAACTGATTATAAATACTGGAAAATGAAACTAATCTCTTTCTCTCTCTCTCACTTGCTCTCAGTTCTGAAAAATCATGAATAACTACATTAGTGAAGCACAATGGTGAATTGCAGTGTTACAAAACAAGGAGGTATCTTTTAGTTACTTTTTTCCATTGTCTTACAGTTCAACTTTGTTTGTACCAGGCCCCATTTATAAACATTGATAGCCAATCCTGACCCAGTGCTCCTCACTCCCAACCCGCTGCCCTCTACCCCCAGTCCCTGCAATATGTGGAGCAAGAGGTGGGTGCATGGGGTAAACGAAGCCCCAAGCAGCCCCTTGCAGGCTGGAACTGTGCCGGCCTGCAAGGGAAAAGCCACGGTTTCCCACGTTTTTCTCCTTTAAAGGTTAATCTATTTTTAAAGTCTGTTGATCAATTTTTAAAATTTGTTCACAATCATTTTGTATGCTGTTAAGACCCATTTTTTGGGTCAAAATCCACAGGTTGAGAAACACTGTTATAGTTGGCAACTGCCATTTAGCTAAACTGACTGTTTTTTACACTCTTTAATTCACATCGAGCTTGTCAACTAGGCAAGGGTGGGTGGGGACCCACCTTCAAAGGAACAGGAGCAGGAAAAAACAAAACCTTTTCAGATATGTACTCTGATGTTGATTCTTCTCCCTTTTCCATTTGTAGTTATCAACTCCATGTTACCAGTTTGTCACTCTCTTACAAATGGGTTGCTTATTCAACATGATGATAAGGCGGGGTATGGCCTATGTCTCTGGAGTTTAAAAAACTGCATGGGTAAAACTGATTCACAGAATTAAAAACTTAGAGCCCCTTCTCCTGAGGGAACCATCATTTTCCACTAAGTAGGGTTACCATATTTCTCGTTTCAAAACAGAGGTGCTATGATTGTGGGGGATATACCCATGCCCTGCCCCTGCCCCTCACTCCCAAACCACACACACCCCCCGCCCTGACAGCGCCCTTCACTCCCCACCCACAGCCCCTTGCTCCCCCCCAACCCTGCTGCCCACATTACTCCTTGCTGCCACCAAAGAACCTTCTCTACCCCCTTCCCCCATTGGAGGGGCAGACACCTCCCCTGCCTCCCTGTCCTGCTGCAGCCCTGGTGCCAGCAAGCTTCCACCCCCCTCACACACCCATCCCCTCACACACCACATGCACACACTCCCCAAGCTCTGGCCTTACCTGCCTGAAGCTGCTGTGACTGAGCACAGAGTACATGATACCCCAGACTCTAATCATTCTACCCTCCACCCCCACCCCCCAGACCCAAGCACAAGCCAGGAAGCTCCAGGGAAAACTTCAATGCTGAGCAAAGGCAGAGAAAAATCCCGGACATTTGTTGATATTTTAAAAAACTGCCTGGATGGAGATGGGAGAACCCATAAACAGACATGTCTGGGAAAACCTGGACATGTGGTAACCCTACCACTAAGGTCAGACAAATTAGTAGTAGCACTCAATGCTCCTGGCCCCAAAGGAATCCTGAGACGGGCAATACTCCTTTCCTTTAAAGCCAGCATCAGGCAAACTTGACTAGAGGTGGGATTCTGATTCCAATAAATGCCTGATAGCACTTTGGGCCTAGTTAAATGAAAGAATAAAGCATCCCTGATAAGCCGAGAAATGTTATCATGCTCTGCATTTGATCCCTGAGAAGAGCTCAGGACTCTTGGCCATTTGGACAGAATATGGCCTCGCCTTCTTGTCATTGTTGCTAGCCCAGGGTCCTGGTAAGTAATGCCTCAAATTCAGAATATGCTATGATTATCAGTGCTATTATGATACTATGATTATACCATAATAATATTATGACCGCAACAGGTCTTTTTTTTGTTAACAAATATCCATTAATATTATGGAGGCACAGATACTTGCACAGATACTGAAGTCAAGACTGAGCTGAATTTGGCACTTACATAAACAATTCAAGCCCTCTTTTGCTATGTATGAAGAATATAAGTAGTGCATTTTCCTAGAATTACAGCTATAGCTCATATACTACATAAATTTTCTGAGAATATATGCATTTAATTGATAATTTAAGATTAATCTGAAATAGGCTCTTCAAGAAATTAAGTACCATCAAAGTTGTTTTCCTTAATAACATTACTGTAGTTAAATCTCAACAAAATCTGAACCAGAGGCAATATCTGAAAGTGATCTGCACTGATACTCTTCTAAACTAAAAGTTCAACCTTTTCTAAGGCTGGCAAATAAGACCTGTCTCAGGAAAACAATTTTGAAAAAGAGCAGTTTATCATCATTTATTTTCAATGGTACTACGATCACTAGATTCTCACAGCCAACATGGTTGGTCCACACTTGTCCTCTTAAGTATCTCCTGAGGGTGCAAAATATACTATTTTCACTAAAGTAGCTTGTAACAATGGGAGGCCATTGGTTTCCCTGCTACAGGCAGTCTGTGGTCTTTATCCAACTGAGGAAAATGAACAATGACAGTCAAAAAAGCACAATTTTTTTTGAGTTTCTGAGAAACGAAAAAGTTTTGTTCTTGAGTTTCCCTGAATTATGACCAGGAAAATCAAACAACCAAAGGTAATCAATAAATGTTTTCAATTACTATGCATTGTACCAAATCTAGTCAGTAGGAAAACAAAAAGATGAAAACCCAGGTTTGCATTTGGGATCTGGGTGGACACTCCAGCAGTTTTGCATTACTAGAGTGTTAAAACAGCTTCAGAAACCCCAAGTTCAATTGGCCAGTATATTCTGACAGCTCCATGTGGTCTTAAATACCTAGTACATGATAACAAATTTGTCCCTAAAAACTAAAACTAAAGAAGCAGTTTAAGGCTACTTCTCAAATACTGGGACTATAAACTGCTAGCATTCTATATGAGATCCTGTTTAGCATTCAGAAATTGAAAATATATATCAGGATTTCACAGACCATAGATTCCGTGGGGAAAAGATTCTCTTTTCATGATGTGTCTAGAGTGCCAAATGTAATGAATCCTCTAGTTGGGCTCCTAAAACAAAACTTGAACCATAAGGAATTTGTAATTCATCTCAAAATTCATCACCCAAATGCCCTTTACTCTGCTGTATAAAGATTCTGTAAATTGCAATGTGGTTCAAGAGTTAAAGCTGAACTCCTGAGCAACACAAAGTTACCATTTACAGCTAGCTGGTCAGAAATCTGCCCCAATTCTGGTACTCAATGGAGTAGACCAGGGGTGGGCAAAATATGGCCCACAGGCTAGATCTGACCCATGGAGGGACTCTGACCAGCCCAAAGCTGGTCCCTCAGTCCCACCTGACCCAGGCATCATCTGGCCCATAGCTACTTCCAGCCACGCAGTGGAACTAGGGCGGCTCCTTCCAGTTGCTGCCACCAGCCCCAGCCTTGACCCCAGCCCTTTGGAAACTGGTGGGGACTCATGTGCACAGCCGTGACCTTGTCCCACCCCACACCAGCTCTGGACCTGGCCTGGCAGGAGTGCACCAGCTCTGGATCAGCTGGGAACCGCGTGCACAGTCCCAACCCCAGCCTGCCTTTAACCCGTTCTGGACCAGCCCGCCCACAGTAAGTGGCAGTGCCCAGGCAGAAGCTGCTGCCAAGCATGGAGGAAAAGTGGCTGACCCCCCTCACCTCTGCCAGATTGTTCTTGCTGTGGCTGCCTGGAGCCCATGCCTAAGCTGCCCTGCGGCTCATC
>NW_017729025.1:141045246-141057849 GCF_001723915.1 Gavialis gangeticus
CCCAACCCCAGCCTGCCTTTAACCCGTTCTGGACCAGCCCGCCCACAGTAAGTGGCAGTGCCCAGGCAGAAGCTGCTGCCAAGCATGGAGGAAAAGTGGCTGACCCCCCTCACCTCTGCCAGATTGTTCTTGCTGTGGCTGCCTGGAGCCCATGCCTAAGCTGCCCT
This sequence comes from Gavialis gangeticus, assembly GCF_001723915.1. Lineage (NCBI taxonomy): Eukaryota > Metazoa > Chordata > Crocodylia > Gavialidae > Gavialis > Gavialis gangeticus. The sequence goes on from NW_017729025.1 coordinate 141,045,414, forward strand.
GTGGCTCATCTCTGCCACCAGCACCACCTCCAGGCTGCCCAGGCATGGGTTCCAAGCAGCCACAGCAAGTCAGGCCCAACAGTGGTGATGGGGGGAGGCTGTTTTTCCCCTGCACCCAGCAGCAATTTCTGCCCAGCCACCACTACCCATCGTGGGTGGGCTGGTCCAGAGCAAGTCCAGGGCAGGCCAAGGCCAGGGCTGTGCGTGCAGGTCCCAGCTGATCCGAAGCTGGTCTGCTCTGGCCAGGGTGAGTCTGGCGTGGGTATGGGGTGGGCCAGGGCCATGTACTCAGCTCCTGCTGCCCACTAGCAGCAGCAGCAGTGGCAGGGAGGAGCCACAGGGCCCACAGGCTCCAGGTTTGGTGATCTGTTATGGGGAGGGGGGTGCTGACCCATCTGAAATAGCTCCCCAAAACTGCCTATGTGGCCCATAGGCCCAAATAATTGCCCACCCCTGGTCTAGAATCATTAATGTATCTTTGCCACCTAAGAGACTGCACAACTCTGAGGTGCGTTCAGTGACCGACAAGTCTGCTCTTCAGGGACAATGAAACTAGCTACCAGAAGGATGAAGAGAAAAAGCAAAGCAAAACAACAAAAAAAACTTTTTTAAGGGACAGTCCAAAACCATGGGACAAACTACAGGAAATGTCACAAATCTCATCATCTTCTATTCTAAATCCAAGGCATACTCATTTGATTGAACCATTACAAACCTAAGCACATGGAACAACATAGTCATTTTTATTAAAACATTCAGAATACAAATCCAAGAATCAAACCATACTACACACACACAGGTTTGCTCAGAGAAGACTATGAGCCACATTTAATAAGTATTGGTCATATTTGGCCAATCTGGAAGGTGCCCAGATAGTCAGGGCATGAGTGGTAAGAAACCTAAATATAACAGCATAACTGGAATCCATCTACACAGCCAAAGATAATCTGCGTTATTCCTTGGAAAGGGAATTGACAGTTTTAAACTCACTACTTTGAAACAAGAGATCTGACACTATAGATGGTCTCTTAAATGCACACACATGCCTCCACACATATGCACAATCAACTTGACAGCCCTAGCTATTAAAAAGATTGACAATGTCTGTGTATTTGTAAGAGGCCCTTCTTGCAAGCGTTCCAAGAAAAACTTGGTTGCAAGTTGCAAAAGATTTAGTGAATTGTGGAGCTGAACTCATGTGTTAAAACACATGCAAATACAATTTAATGGACCTCTTTAAAGGTGTTTTTATTATGTACAACAGTAACCTTTATGTAAGGAATCAAACTTACAAAATAGCATCTGAATTAAAATACAGAGGAAATATATTACAAGGGGTAAGGTATTAGAAGTGAAAAGTCAAAGGTTCATGAAAAGGGGAATGAAATCCAGTGACTCAGTCTCCTTTTTCTCACTGTCACTAGTTATAGTGTTGAAAATTGGTTAGCGGCACATTCATCACAATCACTATCACCCTTACAGTTTATACTAGATATTGGGTGAATCAGCCATTCCAATCAACAGGAACTGATAAATTTGCCCAACAGAATTATGACAAGGATGAGTGCATAGGCTGTACTCTGGGGAAAAAACAAAAGGCTCTCCATTAACTGTTGTCTGTTAAATGTCTATCTCCCTTAATTACCAGATTTTCCATGCATGTAGCAAGAAAAGGTTAGAACCAAAGAGAAAGCTTGATAGCTTCTGCTAAATCTGGGCAGTGGAAGTAACTTCCCATCACTAGTGAGCCTTGTAAGTGTTAGATTCTAGCAGTCAAGGTTCTTTGGGTAAATCTGATATCTTTTATTAGACCAACTCAACTAGTGCAAAAAATTCTTCTTAGCAAGCTTCTGGGTACAAACACCCTTTGTCAGGCTGAGGAAGCAGTAGTTCTAATGTTCTGTCCTTGTGGCACCTTTAGCCATGGTAGATGTGAAGTGCTACAGAGGGATTTTCTGATGACGCAAGAAAAAAGGACAAAATATACAAGACACACTGGAACCATTTTTTAAAATCACATAGGAAAGTGTTTAAACTTAATTTCTTCAACAAATAAAATTGCACATGCACTAATGTACTTATGAATTATGTTCATCATTACTCTTTATGAAACACTGATACCATCACGCGCAATCATATTTTATAGATAAATCTTTGCCAGGTAAATTTTCTGGGCATGAGCAAGTTAATAATTAACTTACTCTCCTACACCATTCTTCAAACACATTACTAAAAGATGAGTAACAGCACAGAGCCTCCCAGTTCAACTCAGGTTTTCACTCCTTTTGTCATTCTTGCACCATAAAGAGGCAGGGAGTTCTGACTTAAAAGACTGCATTCCTTCCCTAAGGTGTGCCAGAAACCTGAGCTCTTTTAGCCACTGAAGACTAAGTAGTAACACATTTACTTCAATTGTTATGCAGCATATTGCAGCCTTTTAATACTACTAAGAGTGACTTAACATCTTTTTAAACTTCAATCCTTTCAGTATTAAACCATTTTACAAGACTTATTGTAAAAAAAAAAACAGTTGGATGCAAGGTAACTACTAAAGCCTATTCACAACCATTTCACCTGTGCAATTCTTTTCTGTAGGCTCTTCTGTTTTGTAAGCATAGCCAGAATTGTGAATACATTCCAATTATTCAGCATGTGCTTCACACCAAAAATGTTTCATGTGATCAATATTTACTAGAAATCTATGTGAGAAGTCATAATTTTCAACGAGGTAAAAAAAACATCTCTCACCGGTAAATGACTGAAAGGCATGAACCATTTAGAAAAAAAAAATCTGTGGTTGCAACTTAATTGTTCCAAGCTGCAGTGCTCTCAAAACATTTTTTGTTCTCCCTAGATCTCAAACAAAACCTTGACTACCATTCATATAACTTCCTTGCTTAAAATGAAAACAGCTTAACATGATAACAGTTCAGTCACGCTCCAAACCCTTCAAAATGTTTAGAATATTTCACTTCCTCATTCTTTAAGTTCGTACATTTTCAGACAACAAAGCAAATGATAATTGTCAATACAAAAATAGGCACTGCTGTACGGTTTTACATAACTAAATGCATTAACAGAATGAAAAACCTTAAAACATGCACATTACCTGTAAGATACCTGATAGAATGGATATCCTGGCAGAGGAACAGAGTTTGAAAAACCAGACGGACTTGACATAGCTTTCATATATAGTATCCACTTAAATTGGTTTCATGTTCCATATGCTAAGCCTTTACTAAAGAATTAAGTACAAACATCCATCTGTAAGCTTGTTCAGGACCTAACTGAAGAGAAACCGAATGCATATTGAAAGGTCTTAAAATTCTGACTGCATACAGACTGCCACTGCTTCCTTCTCAACTGCAAAATTCCTAAAAGCCAACACCCTCGTGACATCACATGCTACAAAATTACAAACATGCAATCATATCAGAAAAGAGAAGGAATAGTTTGTCTTTTCTAACTTGACATAAAATCCTACAGTACATTTTTCCTTGCAAAGACCATGCGAGTAAAGCTGGGGAGAGAGAGAAAGAGAAAGGGAGAGAGACCTGCTATCTTAAAGAGCAGCCTTGGTTTGGCAAGCAGCCAGCAACCAGCAGAACTTATTGCCAATGCTGCAAATCCCTCCTATCAGCTAATGAAGATCAAGACTGCAGGTGAAACATGATTTTAGCTCCATGACAAGAATTCCCTTGGAAATGCATACAATGCCTATGACCTTGAATTCCTTTTTTATTTTTAAATCTCAAAAAAGGATCAATTCAATGAAAAGCTACAGTTTATATCATCATTTTATCAACCACATCATCAGTGTACCTATACATTTTAGTAGCATGAGAAATCACTGTGAATCGCCCTCTGCTTAAAAAAGAAAAAACAACTAAGCTAAATAGCAGAGGATTTTTTTAAAAATCACAATAACATTCTTTAAACTACTAAACATATAAGCAAAATTAGTTGTCTTTTCTTCAAAAATGTTTTACTAAATTAAATACAAAGAATATTAAATAGTTACTACATTGTAGCAAAAAAGAATGCTACAAATATTTACTAGGGAATTAATTTACAATTTTTTGTGGGGGGGATGTTGGGAGGGTACTCCTTGAAGGAGAAAACAAAAGCTGAATTAAAAGAGAAGAAACAAATCAATGTAGTAAAGCTCTTCATTGTGTCACCACAATGGCTATGCTCAGCATATTGAAACCATATAATAATATTTACATTACATTTCATAAATAAGCTGTCTTAATGGCTAGGGACAGACATTCAAAAAGCCTGAGCCTGAATTGATTCAATCTTTGCAGGTTAGTCTAACCTGGCTGGGCTAAACTAGTCTGCAACCAGCCAAACATCCCAGAAATGCAGGTACATGCCTGCAGTGGCTCAGGCTACAAGCAGGGGAGTGCTAGAGCAGCCCTCCCTTCCCTTCCACACTGCTAAGATGAGAAGGGCATGGCCAGGCTCCAGCAGGACACTTATTAGGGAGCCTCATCCCCTCCCCCATTGAGCAGGGAATTGATAACAGTGTTTGTCACCCAATCAGAATACAAAGCCCCTCTCCATTAGTTCAAGCTTTTCTTAAACAGCTTTTCCAAGGAAGGAATCAGTCTCCCACAGCACAGACCACACCCAGCATGTGGTATGCTAGGGGAAGCCAGGCACATGCCTGCAGTCTCTGCCGGAGCTGCAGCCAGGGTGCAGAGGGGAGGGGCCAACCCTGCTGTGCAGCACAGAGCCCCACCCAGCCCAGAGAGCATGCCAGGATAGTGGGGGAGCCTGGTTTAACTTAAACCAGCAAGGGGCCTGGGACAGACATTGCATAAACCGGTTTGACCCAAATCAGTTAAATCTGATACTAAATTCAACCAGGTTTATCTCAAACCAGTTTCAGCCATTTTCAAACTGGTTTATGTGAACTGAACATCTGTTCTGTTATAGGTTTGTGTGTAATGTCTGTCCCTAGCCTATATAAATATTTCCATTCTTGTTTTAATAGTTTTGAAAAAGGAAACATATGAACAATTAATCATCTTGCTTTGGCTGCTAAGAATATTTTAGGTTATTAAATTGCTGAATTTAAGGATTATGAATTATGATTTATAATCACTTTATTATCAGCTTGCAAATGAAAAAAGAGTAATCACTGTTTACAGTAAGTTTCTAGTCAATTTTTCATTTGCATTATTTCTAAGACAATAGTACAAAGTTTGGATTACAAAGTTTCAGAGTAATATTTCAAGATGATCTTTGAAGGGGAAAAATGGGCATAATAAGAAAATAGGGCTGAAAGGGACCTCATGAAGTCATCCAGCCCAGTTCCCTGATCAAGGCAGGATCATCTCTGACTAAATCATCCCAACTAAGGTTTTATCTAACTTGCTCTTGAAGTTTCCAGAAATGGAGATTCCCCAACTTCTCTAGAAAGCCTGTTCCACCCTCATAGTCAGAAAGTTCTTCCTAATCTCCCTAAATGTCCTCTGCCACAATTTGGGGTCATGGCTCCTAGTCCTGTCTTGTACATCCAAAGAGAAATGGCTACCACCCTCTTTGCAATAGTTTTTCAGGTCTTTTAAGACTGTTATCAAATCACTCCCTCAATTTTCTCTTCTCCAGACAAAACAATCCTATTTCTTTCAGCCTTTACTCTTAAGTCATGCTTCCTAGGGTATTTTTTAATCACTCTCTGCTGGAATCTTTCCAACCACATCTTTCTTGAAGTGCGGGGCCCAAAACTGTATACAGTACTGCAGGCAAGGCCCAACCAATGCCAAATGGGGCAGAAAAAGTAGTTTCCCTTGATTTACAAGTAACAGTCCTGTTAATACAACCCAGGATGCTGTTGTTTTGTTTTGTCTGCAACAAGAGCATGATTGCCTCATATTCATCCTTCATACCTAAATTCTGATCAAGTACAGTATTTCCATACAAAACTTTTTTTTCCACAAGGTAGATTTCTGTAACTGTAATACAACCAAATATTTCAGAAAATGTTATATTTAATGGGAAAAACGGCTTTCAGAGCTGCTAGAAAATGTCACATCTTCAGAGTGCCTCAGCCAATAAGACCTTGGTCAAACGATATCATGTCATCACCCTAGTGACCCATTAGGCAACTGAGCCTATTACCAGGCCAGTTCTTCAGACCTCTTCATGATTACACTCAGGGTTCGAATTACAAGGGAGCTGGGAGGGGCTGAGCCCCACCCCCATAAAAAATGAGATTCTCCCCCCCTCATAAGATTTGAAAATCATAAGCTGGGGGGGGGGGTTCTGATTTTATAACGGTATTGTGATGGGCAGCCCAATTCTTTTTGCAACCCCTGCCACCAGGAGTCAAAGTATAATTCAAACCCTAGTTATACTGGAACTTAAATTTCCTCACAACAGCCTTTGGGGAAGGAGACCACAGACTTCATTGCCTTGGTTACCTTGTAGTCTAGCCATTGTCCATGACTAGGAGCCAACTCCAAGATCAATTCTCCCTTTTTTAAAACATGCTGACAACAATAAACCCAATACAGCCATTCAGAAGCAGTCATTCAAGTTAGCATATAGAAAAGAAACCATGAAATAACAAGTTTGATTAACCAATTCTTATTTGCAAAGGCCACAAAGTAAATAACCCTGTAAGCAGCCCCAAAGCTCTATTAGACAAATACACGTATGAAAACCTTACAAAGCGGTCTTTTTCAGTCATGTCTCAGAGGTTAAGAATCTCTCTAAAAAGATGCTTGAATGTATCAAAGTCTGAGCATATCAAAGAAACATTTGCATCAAACAAGGTCACATAAACACACCCATCTTTCCTTTAATGCACAAAGGCTCGGTATACCAAGGCCAGGAGCCACTGGAGTCATTACTACTAATTTATTATTACCCCATATGCTTAACAACCATTTTGCTTTAAATTCTTGATGTTTAAAGAAATTCCTCTTCTTTATGCTGACTTTGACTATATAATAAAAACATTCTTAATTCCCAATTAATACTTTGGTGAAAAGGAATTCAAAGCAGGTTGTGTTCTTTACACAGTGTTCCTTAGTGTGTTAATGGTCTTACACACCTTTTGGGAGAGTTCTATCCCAAGAAGCTAATGAAAACATCACTATTTACCATGATAATATCACAAGTATTGAAAACAACAATAGATACACAGTAGTTAAAATTCTTATTGGAAAGATTCTACATCCTTCTCCTGGCTGAGAACATTTTCATTCCATATTCTGCTGGAGAAAATAATTATGCGTTTAGTTGTTACTAGACTACAAGCATGGTATTCTGGAGTCCTGGGTCTTGCTACTGACTTGCTCTGCTATTTGGGCTAAGTCACTTATCTCCTTAGTGCCCAGTTCATCCACATATATAATACTTGCTGAAAACAAAAGTGTGCTGTAAAGCTAAATTTTTGTAATTAAAGTACTGAAGTCTTCTGATTGAAAGGCAGTAAAAAAGGTAATATTTTGAGGAATAAAGATACTCAGAATATAGCATTATTTGTCTACTTCCCACTTTTAACTACCATACCAAAGGCAAACAATAGTTATTTTATTAATTCCAGAATTTTAAATTTAAGAATTGTATTGCTTTGCCACATTTTTTTATTTATATGAACTTCACATTTAACAAGGGCTAGATAAGGATACATAACATTTAAATGCAAGTCCCCCAAAAAACTGAAATTGAGATGCATTTTTTTTAAAGATGTGTGCTTCCATTACATTAGCATATTAATTTAGTATTTTGAAAGTGTTTTCCTTTTGGAGGGAGAGAACTGGAAGGTGGAGACTCTCAATGATGATGCAAAAATATTTCCAAACTAAAAAATATTACAAACAAGCTACACACACACACACACACACACACACACACACACACACACACACACACACACACACACACACACACACACACACACACAACTATTATAAGCATGTAGCGGGGCCGGGGGGGGGGCGCACGAGGAGCGCACACACACAAACTGGCCCAGTATATTTCTAACCTATTTAATCATGTGTACTTCACATATACAAAACTACTTCCTGAACAGATTTAGTTGCCAAATATTATAGCAGCTATAGAGATCAGTAAGTTTCATTTCAAATATGATTGTGTTTATATGTTCTTGTGTGTTTAAAACTGGTAACTAGTGCCAAGCAAGGTAAACGTATAATAGAGAGAGATCATTTGACATGCTAAAAAGTGTTCTACTATAGTGCTTGAGACAAAATAAGGCTAAACAAACCAAATAAATCATCTGGTCCAGCTGGTATACACTCAAGAATTGTAAATGACGTTAAAAATGAGGTAACTGAGCTTCTAAAGGGGGAAAAAAATCAATATCTCTTTAAAAACAGCTACTATACCAACTAACTGGTAAACAGAAAACATTGTAACTAGATTTTTAAAAGGGCTTTAGGGATGACCTCAGGTGCTACAGACCAGTAACATATTTAGTAAACTGGTTGAAGGTGAAAATGTAACTAAACTCTAAATTAACTGTGTCAGCTCAGGAAAAAGGATGAGTTGTCTAAAATTATGCCAGCAAGGTTAAGCTACTGTCAACCTGAACATATAACGTTACAACATATAAAGAATGCAATGGAGAACACAGATATTTTTATAATGTTAATATAAAAATAAATGATTTCTCCTAAACTGGAATATTCATTTCAGGACCGGTCACCCTCATCTCAAAAATAAAAATAAAAATTCAGAATTAGAGGAGAGTCAAGAAACTGAGACTACAAAAACCTAATAACGGTTACATAATATTGAAAAACTCTCTAAGAGAAGATATCAAGATAGTTTCATTTAAAAGGAGACTTTGCGCACAAAACAGTGAATGGTATCACAGAGACTGTCTCAAAATACATACGGAGACAAATCAGTGACACTGAGAGATGACAGCAACTGTAAAATGGATAAAAAAATATTTTTCCTTACAATGCATAATTAAACTGAAACTCATTGCAAAGGATGCTCATGAAGCCCAGAACTCCTTAAGATTCAAGGATTAATTGGACACTTATATGGACAGTAACAATATTCAGAAGTAATCATAGAAGAAAAACTAAAAACCAAAAGAAAGCTCTAGAGAAGATACAACATCTGATACCTTTGGACCCTTGGTCACCACTAGGAATTAAGAGTTAAGAGAAGAACCCCTCTGGGAGCACATTATCCTTCATCTGTCTATTGTGGGCTTTCTTCCACCTTTCTCTGAGGCACCTGATGCTAGTTACTGTTGAAGATAGGATAGTGGACTAAATTTACCAAGAGACCTTTGCTCTAACAACCTGGTTACATGCTTTGTTACAATTTTTGTCATAGTTTTCAGAAAATCATATAGTCAACAACAAAAGAAAAACAGCAGTCTGAAGAGGAAAACAAGACCATGTGGGTGAAGATAGTACAATGGGGACAAAAAGGTGGATGGGAGAACTAAGATTACTGCTATGATTTCTCTCATTTCAGTGACTCAACCACACAGCACTTTGGGGCTTTGTTCCAGCATGCCCTTCTCTTCCACGTGGGCAGTTAATAAGCATAGTGTATACATTTGAGTCTCCAAGCACATAAGAAGGTAGAACAAGAGCAGCGAGTTATATTTTTTCCAAGATGCAGCGTCAGCCAGGTCTTACAACTTGGGGCCCGAAGAAAAGCTGGCTTAGTGTTTGTTTTTCTCCCCCAACCTGACTGATATACTTATTTAGCAAAGTTATTACAGATCCACAAATACAGTTGCAAATGGATGCATTTTCAGCCTTCCAAAGAAGCATTTTAGCATTGAGAACCATAATTTCAAGACCTAAAAATGGGATTCAGTTCCCCAAAACATGACTATGTTTAAAAAAGTAGGACCAGAGAAGTCAGCCTAGGTGACAGAGGTCAGAATGAATACAGACAAATAATAATAAACTTCATACCATTTTAAATTGGTCCAATTATGCTTGGGCTGTTAGGCCAATGAAAATGTGAGTATGATTGTATCAAATGCTAAAAAATATATGTTATCATTCCTGCCCGGAAGAGCTTACAAGCTCAAACAGGAAGGAAGGATGGAACCCTTAATAAGACCATACAGCTACATAGGCGACTTATGATCATGGACACTTCCAACGAAGGAAATTCTCTGCTTTCTCCATTTCTGAAAGTAGCATGTACCATATTTCCAGGAGTCTTTCCAACATACACTTGCATCAAGAAAATTAATTTAATTCACTTCAAACAAAGTTTAGCCCACAATAGTTACACTGTCTCCACTAATTATTTACCTCATACTTAGGTGTCCTCACATACTCATCACTTGCCCAAAAATTGTATTTTAGGGTAGTGAGCATGTGATATTGTTTTCCCAAATGTCTGTCAGCTGGAGTACAAATGCTCTCGTTCTTTTTCTTATGTCAGAGACACAATGCCAAATGATGGCTAAGTACCCCTTCTTGGACACTCACCTGATTGTGGTCAGGTAATCCAGTTGCTGGATGTTGAGGTACTTTAAGTCTACAGAGTCTTAACTGAATCTGGGTACTGCCTCCTCTTCAGGTTTCTAGGCTTTCAGGGGGGAGACTCACTGTCTAACATCTCTCCTGAGAGCTGCAAACTACAATCCAACTGCCTGCCTCCCGGGTTTAGTACAGACTTCGATTCCCTGCCTGCTCCTGTAAACAACATCTACAACAAGAATCTCAGCGAAGGTGTGAGGCTTTTGTTTTAGAGTCAAACTCTGAGCTTTGAGCCACATGGTTGGTTATAAGCAACCAAAGCACAGCAGCTTTTTGAAAACACCACTGCCTTACTTAAAAATGACAGAGCGTTAAGTTACACCAGCCGTTCCAAAATGAACGTCCATCTGTGGCCCCATCAAACCCCGGGGACCTCCTGGTCAACCTCCTCCTGGCTCTAGCCAAACTGGCCATCTACGAGACCAGGAAGGAAGCTCTGGCCAGGGGGGGACCGAAGTGAGTGTAGGGCTGCTTTCCTGGCATTTATCCACTCACATCTCCAGGGAGAGTTTCACTAGCTGGTATTCACAGGCTCTCTCGACCTATTCAGCGGGCAGTGGGTGCTAGTCAGTATGCTCTGCTCAGTATCCCTTCCAGTTTCTTTGTTGTTAACCTGCAACCCTCACTCCCTTTCCTGTTTTCTTTTTTGTTCCGGGCAATCTTCTCAGTGACCTCCCTTTTTAAGAGGGGCTTATAGTTTTTCAAGATGGGCTTAGGCCTGCACTCCCCAAGCAGAAGAAATAGGCCTGAACGCAAATGCCCCTCACAACTATCTCATCCTTCCCTTGCAGGTCCCTGCAGGTCAGTGTCTCTTCAGACAGACAGACAGCAGCTCCTGGTTTGTCTTTCTCTGACCTTGACTGGCCCAGCAACTAAATCAGGTCCTCCCTGCTGTGAAAGCTTATACATCGTCCTCATGTCCCTTACCTAATACTTCCTGTGCCGCTGGGAGTCTTCCCTGTTTGTATGCACTGTTTTTAACACCTGATCTCCCTGTTCTGCTCTTGTGCATATGCAATGCGCTACCCATGCAGACCTATTCAAATGTTCATTAGTCTTGATAGTTCACTTATCCAGCCCAGACCTGGCTACTGTGACATGCAGGTTACTCTCCACAGTCACCTACTGCCACTTCCAGTAAGTCTCTTTGGAAAGAAGTTAACCTTAAAGTCAGGTATCAAGTAGCACAGCCTTAAGCAGTTAAACCAAATCTCAGTTTGCATAAAAAATACAGACAAACCCCATATCCTCTAACACACAGCTTTAGGTATGAAACGACTATGAAATCTACCACTGTTTTTTGGATACCTGTGTAATATACATTGGTCAGAAGAGCTCACAACTCTTTACTGATGTTACTGCAGTAGGAAAAGCTGTTTTCAATTTCAGTGTTCTAACAAAGCTGACAGGTCTGAAAAGAGACCTAGTCCATTTAGTTGCTACAAAATTTAGCTCCTAGGAAAGGGTAGGTTCTTCAGTAAGAATGCAAGAATCAGACAATAATAAGATTGAAGAATGCAGGTCTTTGCAAATTAGGTTGATAGTGTACTTTCAAGGAAAAGACAGTGTCCTGGATATTTCAACTAAATAAAGATGTCCAGTACAGAGGGAATCCCAGCTTCAGATGGAGTCCAGCCTTTCATTCATGGTTAGTGCATGGAGAACTGTTTCAATTTCTGACTACAGCATGTCACAGCAAAGCTCTTCCTATACTAGAGTGATATAATTTGCACTCTTTCAGAACAGGAACAGCAACAGTGTATACACACACACACCCCAAACCAGAACCAAAAACTGGAACAAACCTTTATTTTTTTCCTCAACTGGAACAGAACTTGAACCGTTATCTGAAAATCTCTGCTGAACTTGAACCGGAATAGAATTGCAAAAAAAAAAAAAAAAAAAAAAAAAAAAAAAAAAAAAGG
>NW_017729025.1:141057931-141059005 GCF_001723915.1 Gavialis gangeticus
AAAAAAAAAAAAAAAAAAAAAAAAAAAAAATCAGGTTGCTGGTTCAGAATAAGGGTTCAACCAAACAAAACACACCTGATGTGGTACACTCACTGGCTCCACCAGTACCAGAATCAGAATGAGCACATAAATAAAATCAATAACTGGCAGGATTAAGGATTTATATATTCTGGGTTTGTACAGGCTTCTATAATCTGCCCTCTTCAAGGGCTAGGCCTGGGAAGCATTAGCCAGGGATTGGATTGGAGGCCTGCTTGCTGCTTCCCCTGTGTGACAGGGGTTTGCTCAACATACAGTTACAACATGGAAGGGCTGAACATAAAACACGTATGTGAAGTGATACAACAATACAAGACAAGTGACATAGAACATATTTGGTGTCTATCAAATGGTCTGTACATGTACAGTACAATGAGACCGTATATTTAAATGTAAAATGAAATAAGAATATGTTTGGAGAAATAGGGATTAATCTGTGAACCCAAAACTGGGGCAGGAAAACAGGAAATATGATTACAGAAAGACAGGAAAAGCAGAGTACCTCCCCCATGCTGCAGTGCTCAGCCAGCCTATGTAGGTGGTGGGTGTTAATGCATCTGTGCTGGCTAGGCCTTCAGGGCACCAGGCAGGACAGAGTGCATAGTGCAGCACCCTACTAGCCTAGTCCAGGCCCTAAGAATCAGAGAGGGAGCAGACTCTCCGAGGCCCAGGAAGTCTAAAGGAGCCCTCAGTCCATAGATTTCATAGACGTTAGGGCTGGAAGGGACCTTGGAAGATCATCGAGTCCAGTCCCCTGCCCAAAAGGCAGGAAATCAGCTGGGGTCACAGAAGCCCAGCAAGATAAGCATCCAATTTGCTCTTGAAGGTGTTCAATGTAGGTGCTTGAAACACCTCCAATGGCAGGCTGTTCCAGACCTCAGGGGCTCGGACAGTAAAGAAATTCTTCCTTATGTCCAGCCTGAAACGGTCTTGCAGTAGTTTATAACCATTCAACCTCATCATCCCTCGGGGCGCTCTGGTGAACAAACGTTCCCCCAGACACTGGTGGTCACCCTGATAAACTTATAGATGGCC
>NW_017729025.1:141059124-141085519 GCF_001723915.1 Gavialis gangeticus
GAAGGCTTTTTTGAAGTCAAGATATATGACATCAATCTAGTCTCCCTTGTCCAGGTGATAGGTCACCTGGTCGTAGAAGGAAATAAGATTGGTCAAGCAAGACCTACCAGCAACAAACCCGTGCTGGCTATCCCTCAGGATGTTGGCGTCGGCCAGTCCATTAAGGATGGCCTCTTTAATAAACTTTTCTAAGATCTTCCCCAGGATACTATAGGCCCATCAGTCAGGCTGATGGGCCTATAGTTTGCCAGATCCACTTTCCTCCCTTTCTTGAAGATAGGCACCACATTGGCCTTCTTCCAGTCTTCAGGCACTACACCAGAGCACCAGGAGTTTTCAAAGATCCATGCCAGAGGCTGAGCTATGATGTTCGCCAGCTCCTTGAGTACCCTGGGGTGTAGATTGTCAGGGCCGGCTGACTTGAAGTTGTCCAGCCTCTCAAGGTGTTCCTTCACAAGGTCAGCATTGATGGTTCCTTCACGAGTCCAGACAATGGGAAGCATGGTGTGTGGGGGGAAGGCTCACTGGAGAGGGTGTTTCACTTCTGGGCTGGCCCTGGGGGTTCCTGCTTCCCAGGGGATTAAAAAATGTTATAACATCCTTAATATTAATACCAGGTAGATAATCTATATATCTATAGCAGGGGGATTACCCTATAGAAGAGGGAGGAGGGGTGGTGCCACCAGTGAATGTTGCTAGGTCACTGGGACTAAGGCTGAGAAGTAGCAGCCTCCAACAGATTAGAAAGGAAAGTCAGGCAGCATGAGGATAGGTGGTGAATGTGACTGAGCACGAGATTAGTGGGGGGATCCTGGTCCCATGATATGACTAGTATTTGATGTTGGAGAGACTGTGTGTGGGAGTGATTTGTGTGATAGGAGAGTGAGGCCACGGTGGATTGGGCTGGACTCATGATGATACGAATTTACATGAGTCCTCTTGTTGCTTATTACAGATCAGCATTACAATCCATTTTCAACATGGGTAGGGAACAAGTTAACCCTGTAGGGAGATATTTCAAGTTTGATTCCACAAAAAATGAATCAATATGTTAAGTTGAAGGCTGTTCAGTAGTGATGAAGGGCAATCATGCATCCAACTTAAAAAGGCACATACAGAAGCATCACCCAAAACAATACATTCAACTTTCACTTTCAAAAAGGAAGAGAGAAAAAGAATCTGGCAGTGAATTAGAATTACAAAAGAAAAAGTCAACCCTCTCAGTGCAAAGTACTTTATATGCAGTATTTTATAGGAAAAGAGTTCAACTAATATTGATGAATCAAAACTTGTTGATGCCTGTGTGGAACTTGTAACATGCAATGGAAGGCCATTTACCTTAATGGAAGATTCAGGATTTAAGAAGATAATTGATCCCATAATTGAAGGTCTTGGAGGGAAGATAGCAATCAATGCCCAAAACCTGAGAGACAAAGTTACAGAAGCAGCAGCCAACATATGCAATGTAATCAAGGATGAAATTAAAAATAGGCTCATTTGCTTGAAGTTGGATTGTGCAACCAGAATTGATAGATCAATACTTGGAACAAACATCCAGTTTATTGCTGGTGGCCAAATTGTTCTGAGGACTCTTGCAATGAGGGAGATTAAAGGGAGGCATACCTCTGAGTACCTGAAAACTTTGATCATGGACACTATCACTAATTATGGTATTAAGCCCATGCAGCTGTATTCTGGAACAGACAATGGATCGAATATGGTAAAAATGGTGCAGATAATGATTGAAGATCAGGCAGAAGATTGTTCAAGTGAGTTCAGTTCATCTGCTGAAGAAGAGCAGGTTGGAATGAAGGACAAGGAAGATGGATGCACAGGAGAAGAAGACAGACTCATGGAAGAGCTTCAAGATGCTAGAAATTCTTTTTCTGAAACAAGTTCACCACTTCTTATAGTTAAAGGTGCTCTGTTCTGCACACACACACTGTAACTAGCAGTTGATGATGCATTAAAAGAACAGTTAGCTCCTCAAGTTATTGCAAAAGCATGCTATATAACTAAGAAGCTAAGAAAGGAAACAATAATGGTAGTTTTAAAAAGGTTAAAATTGAAGAAACCCATCTTGGATTGCCCTACAAGAATACACTCAACCTGACATGCTGGAGCGATTGTTGGCACTGTGGAAATTTTGTCAAGACATGGCAATATCAAACCATGACCTTCACATCAGTGACAATGACTAGATATCAGTTCAGGAACTGACACCTGCTCTGCAACCAGCCAAAGTGGCAACTAAAACACTGCAATCTGGACAGCTTACCATAGGGGATTTCTATGGGAAATGGTTGAAGTGTCATCTGGAAATCTCAAAAGTAGCAAGACAGTTTTCTAGCAAGTTAGTAGGCAGCATGAAAGAACGTGAAAAATATCTTTTGGAAAACAAAGTGATACTTGCAGCTATATACCTAGATCCTAGGTATCAATTGCTGTTGTCTGACATAGACAGAACTAAAGCCAAGTGTCATCTCATGTCACCATGGCAGAGGATGGGAACTGTCATTTATGGGAATGGCATGAATGTAGAAATCATCGGTTGACTCTAATCTGCATACTACACACAAAAAAAGGATGATGATGATTTGGAACCATTTCTTCAGTCAAGAAAGAACTTGAAGCACCCAGTCAAACAGGACTGGTCCATTTATAGACTCATTTGTGGATGAACCATGACTGAACAAAGATGTAAATATTTTGAAATACTGGGAGACTCAGAAAATAGCTAGATGTGAACTGTACCAGTTGGCTCAGGTTGCCTTGTCAATCCCATCAACTCAAGTAAGTGTTGAATGGGCATTTTGAGTTTAAAAATCATGTTGTCACCACAAAGTTCCAATATGAAGGAGGCAATCTTGGAGGATGTTCTGTTAGTAAGACTGAATAGAAATTACAGAAAGCTGTAATACTGAGTACAAAACGATGTAAGTCAAGCATGTTGGAAATATGATAGGCCTAAGATCCATCTGTTTAAGGTTGATAATTCTTTGTTTCCCTAGTTTTATTAAATCAGTTGAAAAACATATAATCTTGAGAAGTTAACTAATCACAGTGACAGTTCTGTGATTATTTACTAAGTCCTTTTCCTTTCCTTCCTCTTCACAATTAATCTGGCTGCTTCTTCACTTATTACACGTCTCTGATTGTACAATTAAAATTAAACAGTACAAATAAAGTAAACACTTATTTAAGTACTTAGAATTTTTTGTTTCATACATGCTTCATAGTACTTATTGCTGACACTTAGTTGTAACAGTTTTAATCCTACTAGCTTGCTCCACTCCACTGTGCAAAAGATCATCATTATAAATAATGTGCCTTATTTAAATTTTCTCATGTGAACCGGAACTGAATTCAGGTTGGTTACTGAACCTTTATTGGCCTGAACTGGAACCAAACCAGACCAACTTCAGTTGCAACTGAAACTGAACCAGAACTAAACCAAAAAATTTCATGGTTTGGCTCCCTGATTCTAATATAATAAAGGGTTTAGTCCATCTGTCTGTCCATAACGCTCTTGGAACACTCTGACTGGTTACTGAAACAACCAATCAGAGTGCTCCAAGAGCATTCTGGACAGGAGGTGGCAGTATAGTGGAGCACTGCCATGACAACAGGGACAGAAGGGATGGAGTGGGGGGGGCGAGGCCAGTGCTGCTGGCCTCGCCCCTCCACTCCCCAGCCTTGCTCCTTGGAGCCAGCAGCAGTGCAGGGTGATGGCAGAGGGGGAGGGCGGAGCAAGCTCCCCCTCTCCCCTGGTAGGCAGTGGTGGCACGGGGTGGTTGCTCCACCCCAGCAAAGTGGGCCAGGCAGACATGGAACAGAGGAGGAGGTGGGTGGGCAGCATGGGGCTGGATGCAGAGTGGCGGGGGGAGGTGGCGCAGGGTCAGAGGCGGATCAACGGCAGCACAGGGCTGGACGCAGAGAGGGGGGAAACAGTGGAAAAGAATGCAGCAAGCCTGAGTTTCAGTTCATCAGAAAGATCTTGTACAAACTTTTTGTCTATGCTGCATAGTAAAAAACAAACAGCTTTATCTCTGGATGTCCCAACTTCTTGAAAAGCTGGGAAGGCACTAATACTTTATTTGGACTAATTTTAGCTGGTCCCAATCCCTCCTTCTGAATGAATCTGCCTGCATTTTACCAGATGGAAAGCTATGGGATAAACACCATTCTAAAAGTTTTCTTATCTCTGCAAAGGGGTATAAAGTGTTCTCCTCCTTGCTTGTAGAATATAGTACATTGTTGTGATGCTATCCTCACATACTATCAAACAGCCTTGAGGGACAAGAAGGCCCTGAGGCTTCAAACAGGATTCTCAAGAATCCCATCACCTGGATAACTTCAGAAGCTGGTAATGTACTTACCCACCCAATTCAGATTTGAGACATTGATCATGGCTGAGAGAGCAAGAGCAAACTACACTGCCTGAAGCACATTGCCCTGGGACTCTCAACTGTATGAGGACCTGTGGAGAAATTATATACCCTGTGTAGGATATCTCTGTGTCAGGACTACTGTGTTTCAGTACCCAGGACTGCAGAGGCCTCAAGCACAAACTGGTGTGAGGAATAAAGTTGGCCAAAGTTACCACAAGTCCCATGAACCTCAAAAATAATGGACTGCTCAGGTGAGCTCTTAAAGCACTTAGGGGGCCTGCTGGATCTTTTCTCTTGAAACAACAACCTAGTCTAATAATAATACCACACCTAAGAAAGAGATATTGTGCAAGGGAATTGGAAATCTCATCTCTCTGTTTATTTTCATCCACAGGTAGCAGAACAGGCAACGAATAGCAGCAGTGGTTGAAATTCAATCCTTTTTCATTTGGTTTCTAAACAGCCAATTGTAGGAATACAGCTACTACAAGGCACCTGAGACGTACTGCCATACAACTGTCCTGGTTTTTTCCAATAGCTATGGAAATATTTCCATCTGGAACACATACCAGTAAAGGGAATAAGCAGGCTGGACTTGATGATATTCCGAGGTCCCTTCCAGCCCTAATGTCTATGAATCTATGAATCTTAAAGCTCAGATGAGCACCCTGAATGTCCTGAGGCCCAAAATGGCCAATGTCTTGGGGCAGGGAAATACCAGGATTAAAAGAGAAGCTTTCTTTGATTTACCAGGGAGACTTCTGTTTCAACAGAAGGAAGCCTCTCAAAGGGAGGTTTGCAGGAGGCAGCTGACACAGAAGTAGCTGGAATACCCATTCACACGACTGTCTATGAAACCCGGTGATCAGAAGTAAGTATGTGTTTTTAAAAGATTTTTAATTAAAAAGTGTAATTTTGGGGTGTAGAGAAGTGATAGGGTCTGAAACCAATGCACAGAGCAGAGCTAATATTTGGAGAAGGGGGTGTACAAAATAAGTATATTATTAGCTAATATACTTTGGAGATGTCATAGCGCTGTGAAGAGTTTTAATATGAAAATACCTGCAATCAAAGCACAGCAGCTCTACAGACATGTGTTTGCCAGCCCTGCTTTGGAAACAGTGAAGAGCGTAAGACTAAAGACTATGCATTTTATTCCCTTATTAAACTTCAAGACTAATCAGGGAAGATAATTTCTCATAATCATAAATTCACTGGGGGAAAAAAACCCAAAGCACTAAATTGAGACTGGATAACCTACTATATATAACCTATGGACTATATATTTTTGGATGCTATGAATCAACTCTCAGGTTTGCATAAGAAAAAATTAGAACTAATTTTGCTAACTGACAATAAAGGAGCAGGAATTAAACACTAGGAAATGCACAACAGAATTTAAAAAAACCAACCTCCAAGCAAATAACACATTTTCTTACATACAACACATACCTTTTTCCAAAAGCTACTGGAAATTGGGGAACACATTTTAAGCACGGAAATAAAGTAAAGGTAGCTTCTGAAAAAATGACCATCTACTGAGGGGAGAGAGAAAGTAATGCTGCACTTACTGCACAGAGGGCAACACAGTGAGCATGTAAGGCTCCCTAACTGCTGGCAGGGGACAACAGGAGCCTTCTCCTGTACTTCCCTACAACTTCCTGGCATAGACTCAGGCTGCAGAAGCTGTTACTGGCTCAGCTCTCTTGTACTCTCTAAAGTAGAGCTGAGCCCAGGATACCAGGACAGAGGCTCCTGCAGAATGTGAAGGGTGGGATGTCAGCTGTTTCTATTTCCACAGGTTTTCCTTGTCAGAATTGGGCCTGCTGCTGATTTGGCAGGCACTGATGGCTGCTCACCTAGATCAGCTTCAGAAGAGAAGAGGAGGGGTCACAGATTCACAGAAGTTTAGGGCTGGAAGAGACCTCAGGAGATCATCAGGTCCAGCTCCACTGCTCTTGGCAGGAAAGACTGGGTCAGGCACTTTGGCTCAGTGAGAGGAGCCACAATGTTTTACTCCCCACTTACTCCAGCTGTCTGTGTTTTCCTTGGGAAAATACTGTCCTTAACAGTATTTTCAAGGAAAGATTAATTCTGTATTTCAAAAACAAGGTGCACATCTTATTCAGGGGCATGTTGTATGCAAGAAAACAAGTTGTTGGATTTAGGGGATTTCTAAAAGTGAAAATATACTGCATATACTTTTCACCATAGACAAAAGCAGTGCTTGGATTCACAGAACTTCCTGTACGCTAAAGCTAGCATAATATTAAAGCAGTGTCTCAGAACTTTTATAATTATTTGTCTATTCTGAGATGTCAAAATGAAATTATTGTAACTGATAATGTCTGATCAACCTATTGCCATGATCCTGCAGACATTTATTATTAGAGCTTGGTAGAGAATGGTTATGCACTTTGGAGACGTTCTAGAGCTTAAAATGTCATTATAATAATTCAAAATTAAAATTAAAACCTTTAAAATTGTTAACAAAACAAAAATTTCTGATCTCAGCCCAGGTTTAGGAGGAATCAGTTTGGATTCTAGATGTCCAGATTCTAAGGCAATCAAACAGCTGGACTGCTCCTCTGGAAGTCAGATTGTCAAGGGCACAAACCTGGAAGCGGGGTTTACAAACTGCCAAAGAACTGGCAGACTGAAGAACAGTAAATCAGGCAGACTTCCAACGGAACTCTGCCCAATTTCTGGAGAAATGTCATGAAAACTAAGCTAATCTCAGGCCGTCTTTCCATTTCAATTTATTGGCAGGTTCCAACAAAAACGTTTTTTTGATCAACTCTACTAATTTAGTAAAGAGATTTAAAGCATATGCCAGTGCTTACAGAGCATCATACACCACATGAAAAAAGTCATTGTTTTCTGCACAACACCTCTTTAAATGAAGTAGCACCTGCTATTCAGATTTTGAAAGTTACAGTATATCACATCATATGGCAGTGTCTCCCTGTGAAGTGTTTTTCTTTATATTCTTTAATCTGAAATAAGTTATCAAAACTAAAAATACCATTGTCCTGTGGAACCGAAAAATTACAAACACCCACATGCATCCAAATAAGTACAACTAGCAATGAAACTGACCTGTTTTTTTTTTCAATATACAGATTAAACATAATGGACCAGTACATACATTTATTACCTGGGTAAAGTCAATGTAGTTGAATGGAAAGTTAATCCAAATGGCCAAGAGCAAAAAGATAAGTCAGGCATTTAAACTTCAAAGTTCAACTTCAAAAAACTGACTCTTTTGATAAAAAACCAAAAAGGAATGCACTGTCCAGCAATGAACCTACACAAGGGCTTTGTCCTCCATTGATTTAGAGTAATTCCAAACACTAAGCTCACAAAGACTTGAAGTATTTTAAAGAACTTTCCCTCCATCTTAAAGCAATAATATTTTACAATACTTATTTATATACACGTGCAAGAACCAACAATTTTGAAATGCTGTTTTAAATAACTAACACGTTATAACTATTGGTATACATATACTGAGAGCATAGGAGACTGCTCTAAATTCCTCTCTACCACAATCCAGGTTAAGGTAATATTTTGAGCTCTCAAAAGATACCAGTTCCTTTCCTAGCAATATCAGCAAATACCAGCTATACCTTGTAAAACTTATACTTGCCTGCTCTAATATCTCAACATACCTAAGAATATAATACTATAACAGTACTTTTTTCCACCAGTATATAAATCCCTGGCCCTCTTCATGCATTTCACTGTACATCACGTACATACAATACAGTTGTATGCTAGAAAGGTGGAAGTCTATGCCTGACTTCCAGGAAAAACATTAAAAGACAAATATCTTCATACACTATCTTATCCTTAGAGGCAAGTGTTTTACGTAATGAGCTTCAAAGTTGCAGATCTAGGAGACTGTTAAAAGATTTTGTTATAGCTATGTCTTTTAAATAATGCCCTTGTGTATGATATATAAAGATTATTATTAGGAAAGGACTTACCAATAAGAAGAAAATTAAAATTCAGTCATTTTGCCTCTAAAAGCTTTCGTTCTTGTACTAAGTAACTTCTTAACACAGGAGTGGGAAAAAAACACAGGGCAGCAAATGGACTCCTAAAGTCAAAGCAGTGATAATGAAAGTGCTTCCAAAATAAGCTTTCCTTATTAAGACTTTCAAATGAGGGCTATCTGACATTCAGTCAACATCACTGTTACAAATAATCTGAAATATTCTTGATAAAATATTTTTAGGATTCCTATTGTTTAATTCAGATACAGAAGCGCAAATTGAAGGTCATCATGAGAATTAAATAAATGTCTCACAGACATACTTAAAGATATTAAATTAATCCCTAGAAATAGACAAAATATTTAGAGAACTATTATGAACTTGTGTGCGATTATCTTAACCAAGGACAAACTGAGCATTCAGAAGCAATATCCCAAACTCACACTTGGTGTAAGCCCACTAATTTCAGTTAATTTAGTTCCAGAGATACATCTCACCTATTAGTTGCCCCCTTCCCTGCACCCACAACACACCCCCATCCCCACCAAAAAGCAAGACCATAAAATTGCATAGATAGCTTTAATTAATGGTTTGTGATCTCACTTTTCTGCACTGTACTTATTCTACAAAGTTTAATCCACATGATGAAAATTTTACAGGAGAAAAATGATTTTCACAAAATAAACAGAAGCTATGTTAAATATTTCCCTAAATTAAAAGCTTTGATCTAAGGAACATGGAATTTTTAAGGGTTAACCATGATGCTGTAAGAATTAAACATATACTTTTGGATGTACTTTTTCTATATCATCAGTGCAAAGAGAATAAATCAGAGTTAGGGACAGACATTCAAAAAGCGTGAGCCTGAATTGATTTAATCTTCGCAGGTTAGTCTAACCTGGCTCGGCTGAATCAATTTGTAACTGCACATGCCTGCAGTGGCTCAGGCTAGAAGCCAGGAGGCACTAGAGCATCCCTCCCTTCCCTTCCAAAATGCTGAGCTGAGGGGGGGCATGGTCAGGCCCCAGCAGGATGCTCTGATTAGGGAGGGGTATCCCCCCCACCCCTCCACTTCTGACCAGCCCAGCAGGGAATTGATTACACAGTGTTTATTACCCCTAACTCAGTATGTATCACCCCATTAAGACAACAACAGAGGGACATAATCAGCTACCTGCTGGCCTGCCACAGCATGGATTGTAGGCAGCATGTGATCTGCTAGTTAATGCTGAAAGGTATCTATGTAAGGCAGAGGGGACAGGGGATCCCTGCTTATCAGGGAGTGGGGAGGGGAGAGGAGGAGCAGGGGGAAGCCAGGAAAATGCTTGCAGTCTCTGCCGAGCTACAGCCAGGGAGCAGAGGGGAGAGGACAGCCCTGCTGTGGAGCACAGAGCCTTGCCCAGCCCAGAGAGCATGCCAGGATGCTGGAGGAGTTTGGTTTAACTTAAACCAACAAGGGGTCCGGGAGAGACATTGCATAAACCTGTTTGACCTGAATCAGTTAAGTCTGATACTACAGTCAACCAGGTTTATCTCAAACCAGTTTCAGCTGTTTTCAAACTGGTTTGTGTGTACTGGACACTGTTCTGTTACAGGTTTAAACCAGTTTCTGATCACTTAAATAGGTGTGTGTGTAATGTCTGTCCCTAGCCCAACTGTACAGTTAATACTTGGCTATCCTTTAAAATTCTCTTATTAAAATAGTTGGTGTTTTGTATAAAATAACGCACATTTTTATACACTAGACGTCAATCTTGCAATTAGATTATTAAAAACAAATTATTTTACTAACATATTTTACCAGTCAAATTATTGGAGGGGAGAGTGGGGAGGTGGGGAACCCCTCAACGTATAATTTTAAAAGACAACTTATTGTTGTCTTTTAAAACTGAATAAAGAAAATGACTTAGTAATTTCAGAAAAACCTTCTGAAGTATCAAAATTCAATGATTCGTGTTTGTAGCAACTGAGAAAACTCATATCAACATAAATGAATGAGAAAGATAAGCTGTATAAATAGCTACTGAAAAAGACAAAATATAGAAAAAGAAGACATACGCTACAGCTCAGGAAACAATATGCTTGTGAACTTATTGAACACAATAACTAAATTAATTCTTTGGCAGTTTAGAACTTCATTAAATTTTGTACCAGAGTTTCAGATCCCTAGATGAACCCGATTTTTTGTACGGCATTTCAATTGCTTTCAATTCCCTTCACCAAATACTTCTGCAAAACAATTTTCAGTTAAATATTTACACACTTAAAAAAAAACTTTCCAGTGGAAGTAATAAAAATATTCATTCTAAAAGGATTATAGACAAGCAACCTCAAGGCAAGGTCTATACTGAACAAGGCACAATCCTAACCTCTGTACCAAAGCATTAAAAAATTAAGTGCTGCAAGATGCTAGAGTGAGAACAGTGCCTGCCAAAAATATCTTACACAAGCTGTCCTAACTGCTCATGATAAGGACACACAACTTCCAAACAGGTATTTTCATCGTTAAAAAAAAACTTTAAAAAACTTCAAGTAAAAATTCAAGAAACTCAAAAGAACTGCCTATAAAATTCTTCTTGCAGGTTTGAAAAGTCTCTCTCCAAAATATAAAGTAAGTCCAAATTTATAGTACTCCAATTCCCAGTTTTTCAAAGATAAAACAACAATTAACAGAAGTTAGGACAAATGCATACCTACAATAAAATGTTATTTATAAGAATAACTGCAGACATCACCTTCAGGAAATTATTAACCACTAGTACTCTCAACAAATCATGAGCACAAATATTCAGCAATGAAGCAGCCAACACACAGCGTGATTTTTTTTTTTATATAACCTGGTGAAAAAGTGTTACGGCCTTAAGTTTAAGAGTCAAAAACATATGCTAGTTAAGTAAAACCTATTAATTTGTCTGAATTACTAATATGTATCAATCCCATTATTGGAGGGGGTGGGGGAAGAGGTATGCAGATGTTACTCTGTCATTTTTTTCCTCCATTAAGGCTTGTGTATGCACAGTATGTTTGTCTATGCACAGTAAGTAAACACATTTTGTAATTTGTACAACCCCTAAATATGTCTTAGAATGGTCTAAATCCACTTGGCAGAATTGGTGCAAAAATGCATTAGCTGTTCTTTATTTTAGAAGCTTCTAACCCAGGGGTCACATTAATGATATTTAGAAACCTCATTCTCTCTCAGACTACATGAAGGTAGTAGCAATAACTTTACACACACACACCCCTAAGAAGTGATGTTTAATTTTTTATTAAAACATTTCTGCTTAGTGTGTTTAACTATGACTTGACAGGAACAAATTTATTCACTTTTGTCAGGGGTTTTTTTCTCCTTGAAAATAACACTTAGAACTGTAATAAAGCCACGAAATACACTATCAATAAAAGTTATCAATAAAAATAAATCCTCACCTGATTATTTAGTGTAAGATGGCTATTTCTAACCAATGTTGAAACAGGTTTTGCAAACACGCTTTTAACTGACATGACAAAAAGGCCTTCCTTTTAAAAGAGAAAAAGCAAACTGTCCGGAGTTAAAAAATATCTTCTCTTTTTGCAGCAGAGGTAGATTTTTTCCCTTGCTTTTTATGAGAATAAGCATGATAGTTACCCTAGTACCTGTTTAATAGCTGCTAGCTGTAAGGTGAATATAAATATTAGGAACTCCTGTATTTCAAATGTGTATTTAATACAGTAAAGCAAGCTCTTGGAAAAATATGCTAGTATTAGTAATGGACCTTTTATCACAGATTACTATCACTTCTACTCATTTCAATATATTTAATCCTCATTATAGCAAAATAAATTCTAGGCAAATTGAAATTAAAAAAGCCCTCACATAGCTCTTCTTCTAGTAAACTAATAAATAAATGACATTTTATCTCCATAATATTCCTCAAAACTCTGTTAAATAGCTGTATAACGTGTTATGCTAACCTAACTGGATCATATAATTTCGATTAAATGTGCTTTTAATGTCTTCACCAGGACATCAACTAGCACAATTATTTGCCTAAGTTTCTCTTAAAAGCTATATCATTATCATAAACAACAGCTGACATACCTTGAGAGAATCAACATATTCTTCACCAATTCTATCAACTTATGACTACTTCAATTTGAATGTTAATACTGAGACAAACATCAGGGATATAAATACATTGTCATGTGAATGGACAACAGAAAGGAACCCTTTTCAATTCTGGGACAAGAACAGCAATCCTGTTATAAATGACTTCCTACTCTTAAACATTGTTGTCGCTGCTGGAATTCCTTCTAGAATTGTTTAATCTTTGTTGTTACCGATATTTATATTAGGGAAACATCCAAAGGGATCCATTATGCTAGGCACTGTACAAAATCAAATAAAAATAGATCCCCTTACCATAATTGTTTCCAATCTTACTAAATGCACTTGCAAAATTAACTCGAGTAAAACTAAAACAAAACAAAACTTTTCAAATCAACTATTTTATGTTTTTGCATCCTATATACTCAGGTGAATGAAAGAAAAACAGGTTAATGAATACAAATTTAAATAATATTAAATACTACCTTTACATATTCCATTAACAAATGTAATTGGAAGCCCCTTCCAACATTATTTACTTGTTTTTAACTCTGCTCAGTGAGAATGAGAGCAAAATATCTAATATATAAACTTCTTTTTCACTCATCATCACAAGATCAAGGGTTTTATAAAGCTTAAAAAATGTTTCTAATTCTTTATTTATCTCACAAGGGAGTTTACAAAGATTTATGGTACTAGAAAGTGTTGAAAATATTAAGCCCTTAGCAGTTAGATAGGTCTATTATTAACACCTGCCGGTTTAAGAAACCTAACAAATGAGAAACAACAGCCCACACTACATCAAATATTTTTGAGACTTCACATCTAGTTGCCAGAGCTCACAAAGTAAAGACCCACCCAGTCCTGATGTCACATTCCTACGATGTATTTTGAGCTGGAATCATAACAACACTAGTCATTCATAATTTAATTTCTGCTTTGAAATAATAACCATACAATGCTCCCAACAAATGTGTCCCAAGTAGCTTTAAAAGGGCACATGCAAATTAGGTAACATCTGATAAACATAACACGACTTAGAGCCATGTCAAACAAAATGGACACATTTCTGATGTGAACTGCTGACCAACACTGGCTTACATAAAGTGAAATACTGATAACAGGAAACATGCATCATTTGCAAAGACTGAAAACATCCCATCGCTTATTTACATTTTTATTTGATGAGCCCAATAGTTAGGGTGCATATTTAAACATCATACAAAGTAAATGCCCACAAAGTAATGAATTCTTCTAAGTCAACACTGGGAAGCAGTATTGCTGCCAAGAATCCTATCAGCATCATGCAACTGATGTACAGAGAGTACCACAGAAGGTAGAGACTGAAAACTCTCTCTCGTTTCCTGAAGTTAAAGATAGAATTTCACACTTTCTTAGGTATCTGATAAAGATAAAGCTCTAAGAATATAATTACTCATGGACATGCCAACGCATTATTACCCTTTCCTAGAAATGACTGCATGCCTTTCTGTGGCACTTAGCCCTAATTAATGATATCCTACTTTACCACCAAACCAATCCTTATTTTTCATACCTGTTTGTAGATAGGCTGGATATCATCCATTTCCACAGCCAAGCTATGCATTTTCAGACTGCCTCCTCCACTTATATATTTTTCACACTTCAGTCACTCCTCTCATCTCCTCAGATTACCACCATTTACTTACCTTCTAGTTCCTCTAATTACTTACTTTCTGCCAACCCACCACTCACTTCTTTTGTGATCTCCACTCCATCAAAGTCTCTAATATCTCTGCAATTTTTCTATCCCTGATATCAACTCATTTAAGAAGCTGGAAACTATCCCACTGGATAAGACCAATAGCTTGTCTACCCCAATGGTGTCAAACTCAACAACCCCCACCCAGATCAGATCAGACCAGACCAGACCACAGGGCTCCTCTAAGGCCACATACAGACTGGTATGAGTGGTACAGGAGTTAATGCAGCCATTGCTCCCCTCTGCCCCCAACAGAGCATAGCACCCAAAAATTTAGTAGCTGATCCCACCCCCAAATTCCAGGCTCCTCTGGGAGCCCCACAGGCCAGGTGAAACACCTCCATGAACCTATTTTTGACAACCCTGACCTAGCCCATTAAGCTTTATACAGAAAATGGCTTGTACCATTTGTTTCAGAAGGAAGTTTGAAGTAGGAAAATACTGAATTATTTACTTGGGAAAAATGTCTCCTAACTCTTTCAGAGATTGGGTTTATGCTCAGAAGAAAGTTTATATCCTTTCTAAAACCCACAGGTTTCATTTCTTTTTCTTTCTTAAAAAATTCTTACCATCATAACCTTTAGCATTCTCATTACCAACATAAATACACCTCCTTTTTAAAAACTATACTAGCTTTAGCTTTAGAATGGAGGAAAGAAAAGAAACCTGCTAAACTGTAGAAGTTATGATTAGTACAAAAAGTTGGATTCTAACTGTCCTTGGAAACTAAAAAAAGAGACTGCATTAATATAAGTCTGAGCTAGGCTTATCAGAGCCTAAATAGTTCTTGCTGTTATACTTTAGAGGAAGCTACCACCAAGGTCTATTTGTAAAACAAACTTAGGTGGGTTGCGTTATCTGAACTTCAACAGTAATTGCTACATAAACCAAATCACTGCCGCACAGGATTGCTTCATATTAGAGATACAGTATTACACTAACAGAATGTGCGTGCATTCCTGCACAACCCCCCAAACTAAGTATGCTTTAATAGGAGGGAAAAATACCTATAATCTTAGCATCATGAGACAAATGCAAGAGTGCTAAACTAAGAATATACTTTTTCTGGCATCGGTAACATAACCTGACAAGATGGATAAAAATCAATGATTAAAAAATGAATGGATTTTTAAAAATGTAATCGTATTTTTTTTTGTTAAGATGCTTTTTTTTTTTTTAAAAGTACCCCTTTATAAAAATGGTTTTAATTTATAAAGATATTGTCATGGAATAGGGATTAAAACTTCTAATTATATACTGAGACAATGTATCCATGTAACCTTTTTAGAAGAGTTTTATAAATAGGTCACAACAGGCCATAGACTATATTACGGGTGCAATATTATAGGATTCCCAGAGGCTCCTCTATAAATTAGTAAAGATTAAAGAAAACCACTCTACCCAATAGGAGCCAATGCTCAGTGTAATAGATCCCATTAAGCTTCTCTGTGATGCTTAGTTTCATTTCTCAGTGTGAATTTTTGTCTCCAGAGATAACATCCTAGTTAACAGCAGTACATGGAAATGAGAGATAACAGACCTGATTACCTATACATCAGCCCTATTGTCTCTCGGCAAGTATTTTAAGTTTCTCATGTTGACCTGGCTGAAATAATCTATTTAATTTTTGTTAAAAACACATTTCACTTTTCTAACTAAAATAGTTTATGTTTATTATTTTGTTAAAATAATAACATGTTTGTTGAAGAAAAATATCCAAAATACGTAAGTTTGTTGTTTTAGTTAAATAAAACAATTTAAATTTCTGTGTTTTTGAGTGATGGTTGTTGTTGTCCTTCTAATACAGCGTGGCAAAAAATCCCCTAAATATCCTTGATTAATTTAATGAATTGGAGATCGTTCACCTCCCAATGACTTCACAAGTATCTGCTTCAATTAGCTTTGGTAAATAAAATAAACAAATAATAATTCAGTTTTCTGATATAGCTGCAAAATTAATCTGAAAAAATATCAAAATAAATCACTGCTTTAAAATGCGTAGTGTGTACCTTCTAAAAAATGAAACGTACATCTGTGTCTGAGTTGTGAATAATATGTATTAAAGTTATATCAAACAAGAATGCACTTTTTTGTAGAAAACAATGATTAAATCGAGGCTTCCTGACCAGTGATTTAAGTCATGATTTAAATCAAATCTACCCTGTAACCTGAGGGGAAACACACATAAAAAGTATCATAGAATCATAGCAAAGGTGGAAGGGACTTCAGATGGTCTTCAAATCCAACCCCTTGCTTAGGGGAGGACCATCCCCTAAGCTCTCTCAGTCCAGTGTTTGTCTATGCGAAAAGTGATAATTTTACCTGTTCTGAGATGCAGTAACTGAACACCAGGGATCTGGGTTTTTCATTTGCCATGGAAAAACATGGATTTTCTTCTTTAAAGGAGAAAAACCCAAAAAGCCAGAAGTTTCCTCTTGTAGGCTGGCAGAGTTCCAGCCTGCAAGGGGCTGCTTGGGGCTGGGGGGGAGCAGGACACAGGGGACCATGTGCACGTGCATATGCAGGTTGCAGCCAGACAGTCGTGGAAAACATTTCCCTCCAGGTAAGCCTATGGAGGTGGGTGACAGGCAATGTGTGGGCAGGGGGAGGGGCGGGTGGCACTTGTCCCCCAGATTTCTGCATCCACAGTGGAGCATGGGGCTGCAGCTTGGCCAGACCACCACCAGGCAGGAGCCGCCTCCACAGCTTAGTGAGCAGGACCCAGGATGGGAGGGAACGCTGCCCTACCACGGTCGCCAAAGTGAGGCGACCCTTGCCCTCCTGGCAGCAGCAGGGGCACAACACCGTGACACCACTGCTGCTGTTCCTCATACTTGGCAGCCATAGCAGCATGGTGCTCCCTCCTATGCCAGGTCTCACCTGCTGGGCCCTGGGGGAGGCTCCTGCCTGGAGCTGTTCTGGCCTGGCTGCAGTCCTGAACCTTACATCCATCTGTGGGTACAGAAATTGGGGGGGGGATGTGCCTCCCAGCATATCACCTGTGTCCACACACCCCTTTCCCCACACACACCCCCACTTCCTCACATACTGGGGGGCTGGGATCTGGGGGTGGAAGGCAGCAGGTTGGGAGTGAGGGGCACCAGCAGGACCAGGGGGCTGTGGGTCAGGAGTGAAGGGCAATGGCAGGGCTGGAGTGGCTGTGGGTTGGGATTGAGGGGCAAAGGTATATAGACAGGGCACCAGCACATTAGGGGTACTCAGAGCTACAAAGCAGTATGAGGTGGAAGATAGCTGCAGCTACACCCACATCCTGGTGTGCGAAGTGGGCAGGGGGGGCTTTGATTTTCCATGATGAAAAAAAACCAAAATCAGATAAAATATATCGGTACATAGAATTTATGTTATTATAATGATTGAGGCACTGGTTTAAAACTGTAAATATATCAATAAAACATTGTGTTCAACTGACAGACAGACAGACCAATTAATCAATTTAAATCATAGCATTTTATTTTATTAGTAGAAAAATGCAGATTTGGGGTTTTTTAAATCAGAGAATTTGGAATTTTAAAAATCAGATAATTTGGGATTTTTAAAACAGAGAAAATGAGGATCTCTGCTGAACGCATTTTAGGTTTTGCCATTTCCAAGATAAATAAACCACTTAAGTAGGAAGGCTATTAGCTGCCATGCTCTAAACACCTCAGAACATTAAGTGCAAGTGACCAGTAATTTATTTTGATTTTATAGCAGCACATTCCCACTGTGATTGGAAGAATGAGATGAAGCTTCTATCATCTACTACTGTCTTTAGGGGTTTCTAACAGTGGTAAAAAATAATTCTAGTCCTTTTAACTAACTAAAAAGATGATTAATTAAAGCATTTTCCTGAAAATGATCAAAGCAACCCCTGAGATCAGTGGTCCTCAAGGTTTTTAGACATCCAGACATCCCTCAGAAAATGCCAGCTCTTAGTTTTCACTCATTTTTTGACTACAGGGCAACTCTTCTCAAAAAACCACAGTAGATCAGAATGTTTTGACACTATGGATTCCTATGTGAAATCTTTGGGTTTATCTTGTGAATCATCTTGAGAATCTTGTTTGCACCCCCCCCAGTGTTAATACCATGCAGCACTCCATGGCATCCTTGAAAGGGTCTCACAGCACCCCAGCACGCCACAGCACCCTTGTTGAAAATCATGTGTTATGCCCGCAAATTAAAAAAAAAATCATAAATTAATTTTGGGGAGCTAACGAGGGAAGAGACTCTAGTTCATGGGGACAAAAGATGTAAAAGATCAAAACAAGTAAACTGCTTAGACTCAATGCTATCATTAAGGAAGCAATTGATTCAATTCTATGTAATCTAAACCAAGTCAAGGGGTCCTTTATGGATCAGTACATCTTCAGCAACATGACTCAATTGCCCTTCCCCAGTACAGATTGCAGAATGAGAGGCCACAAAATACTATACAGGCAGTCCTCAGACTTGAGACACAATTTGTTCCTAAAAACCGCATCTTAAGTCAAAACATCATAACTCAGAACTGATTTACCCGTAGGAAACAATGCTATAAATGGGGGACTGGTTCTTGAACCAAGGTCCAATACCCTATTTTTCACCAAAAATAACCCAGAATTTTGTAGTCAATCAATTATAGATGAGTAATACAGCTACATTAGTGTATTTACGTTGTAAATAGCAATCATATTGATTTGGAAGGACTTCTTTGAGTTGACTTTGCTGGACTTCTTGTAGGGCTCTTGGCTGGATGTTTTGAAGGGTTCTCAGCTGAAGTCTTCTCAGGAGTCTTGGCTACAGGTTTTTCTGGAGTCTTGTCTGCTTTCTTAAAGAAAGTGTCCAAGGAAGTTTGGACAGATGTTCTCCAGGAAGATGGGTGATGCAGTGTGGCATTGCACCATAAAGTCAAAACTGACATCAGAAGGTTGAAACAGGGTGTCAATTTATAAACGTTGTAAGTGCAAAACATTGTAACTTGAAACGTTGTAAGTCAAGGACTGCCTATATAGTCCAGTCAATACCACAAAATACACAGTGTACTTTGCTATTCTTTAAATTCAATAGTTAAAACACCTTTCATACTAGTATGCTTGTAAGATGCATAGATATTGAATATATAGCCTGACTTTCTTCTTACAGTCCTAAAAAAGCACAAAGACCTTCTAAAGTTAAGGACAAATTTTCTGTGTTTTTCTCTACAACAGTGAAATGAAAAAAGCCAAAAAGTGTCAAATTTGTTTTTGAAATATGTGGTTGGTCAGCTGATATCATAATCTTACTTTCATGCATATATACCATTTTGACATGTGAATTACACCTAAAAGTGATTACTCTTAAATTGAGAATGTGTGTATATGAAAAACAAAAGAAACTGTCAAACAGAACTATAATTCACTCTCCAACTGCAAGGAGACAGGTGTGCATTTTGTGCTGCATGCTATACATGGCACACATTATGTTTTATAAAATTAACTTCTAATTTTTTTTTAAAATATTTTGACCTCTCACTCTTATCTTCTTACGTCTGAAAACTCCATAAATAGCACATGGAAAATGAGGTCTAAAACAACTGTACAAGCCAAACAGTATATAGCAATGACTTTCTCAATCTGACAGATGATTAGACTAGATTAGAACCAATTTCAACCTCACATGGCACTCATTTTCTGTAGTGATAGATGATAAGCAATACTTAAGTGCATTTCTAGCAACCAAGCTTGTTTTGTTTGATTTATCTATTAAAAAGGACATCTAGAACAGATCAATGGCAACTATACCAACAGAGCAGTCAAATAACTGGCATACCTCCTAGAAGAATCTCTCTCTTTTGGGCCTGTTCGCTTTCTCTCAAAATATTGTGGCTGCTTACAGATATGAACCCCCCCCCCCCAAAAAAAAACAAAGAAACCAGCACTTTACTTTAAGCTTAGTGCACCCCTGCACCAAGTGCAGCACATACCCAGAAAAGACATCACATTAGTTTGACATCCATATAGATCAACACTTATATAGATCAACACTTATATAGATCAGCAGGGTGTTTGGTACTTGTTTTCAGCAGGGCATTTGGTACTTTTACCTAACAGCTGATTGAATCAGCTTTCAGATAAAAGTGCCCAAGCCCTGCTGAAGTGCCCCATCTATACAGACGCTGGGGAGCCGGGTCAAATTAACATGTTTCCTCTTCCAGCAAAATGCTGGAGGTTTTGGTTTTTGTTTGTTTTATTTGGGGGGGGGGGGGCAGGGTTCATGTCTGTCGGTAGCCCATGTGTTTAGCCTTTATTCGTGGAGTGCAAAAAAAAAAAGTCCCCAAACTTTCTACGAGGCCTTCTAGAAAACTTTATAGCAACTTAAAGCCCCACATTATTTCATCTTCAGTGCTGAAACCAAATGCTACTCTCCTTTAAAATAATATCAGCAACTAAAGACAATGGAATAAGGACAATATAGTCTGTACACTACAAGAAATATCCAGCAAGGAAACTGCTAACAGTATTCACAGACCCAAAGGACTAGTATTAAATATGAAATATTAAACATAGAAGATTGTACTTGCTATGCTCTTTTAAAAAAACCCAGAAAGACTGCAGTTCAGTTACATACACTGATATATCCATACCTTGATCACATCACTGGTTTTCAGTTTTGATCACCTCAGAAAGAAAAAAAATAAATGACAATCCAAACAGCACCCAAAATGTTAACAGAATTTTCTGTTTAATGGGCATGGGGAACAGATTTAAACTTATAATCCTAATACTGGACTCATTTAATTTAAAAGTAGAATGACGAAGAGAGGAAAAAAAATGGATAATGAAATGCTTTAGAAAATAGTTTAATCTGGCATGCCTGGAGTTCAACACAAAGGAGAAAGAAGCAAACAAAAAGGGAAGGAAACATAATTAACACTTTATATAACATATATTTAACCTGTGAAATACAGAGCTGTAGGGTATTATTGCAGCAATTAGCTCAATAAGATATTAATAAAGATTCAACATTTATAAGAGTAAGAAAAGATTCATTATTAGCTTGAACTAAATGTATTAGTGTTATGAAGTATTTCAATCCATGAAAAGGATGATCCTCAGCTCTGGGTTAAGAAAACATTTCCCCTCACCAGTGACATACCAGTAGAATGAGAAAGGATGGAAGAAATGCCTGGACTGTTGCTATCACTGCATTTATTGAGCTAGAATTTTCACATTTTATCCGAAGATTTTTTTTAAATTACAAAACGTGCCAACCACTGACACTATCATTTAAATAAAGTGATCCAAAAATTAGTTACAATGTTCTTTATTTTAAGGAGGAAAATCCTACAAACATTGTAATGTCATTATTGATCATTTAAACCTGAACAGAACACTAAAATACAACACAGGTTTGGCTGAATCTCATTACAGAGAAAAAAGATGCACAGCACAGAACATAACATTTAAGACCCTCCTAAAATACAAATCCTGATTCAATTCTCACATTTCCCCTTACATGTTTCCACGTGCCTGGGCTTGGAAGATTTTTAGAAGAATTACTTTATTTGTTAGTTAACTTAATTATTCACAATATACTTCTAAATCTACAGCAGTATCTGAGGATTTTTAAAAATATCTTTACCTGCCTTTTAATCTTAAAATACCAAGATGTTTAAATGACAGAAGAAGCGTCATGAGAAAGTTGTATTTAATACTGAATGAAGAAAGTTGAGAAAGTTTAGTATTGAATGGAGAAAGTTGTATTTAATATATATCCTCATGATGGCAGTATAAAGCATCCGGAACAGTTTGTCAGAAGGCAACATACCCTGTCATTGAAGCAAAACAACAAGATTTGAACTGCTTTTGAAAAAAAATGAAACAAATTAAGTTATCTGCAATCTGTTTATCTCCTCATACCTGTTCATTGCTTTAAAGGCTTCCTAATTATTCTTCAGTGAGGCTTTAAACTGCTGTATAGAACTGTCTCTAAATGAGTTTCCTCAGATAAGGGTAGTGTTATACTAGAGAACAATTTGCCATCTGAGGTATTATTTTGTAGAAATAATCACCCACAATAAAACTGGTTTTTCAAGAATGTTTGGTTTTGTTTATAAGCAAATTACATCTTCAGTGCTAATTAACCATCTAGTTGACCTGTTTGTAAATTGAAACTTTCATCCAAGGTCTAGAAGTTCAGATTAACAATTTCCTTTCGGATGTTTTTAAGTGGCTTGGCATTACAAGAGTTCAATACCATCATTTCAAAAAGTGGGAAAACTCAAATAGTCTTCTTAAAACTAAAAAGAACTTTAAAACCTACAAAAGAGCTGTTATGTAAGAACCCTGAAAGTCCTGCTTTTGGTCATGTGTCCTCACTAAATGACTGAGGGGAGTCTAATGCTTTATCTATGAAAGCAAGCTGCCACAACAGAGTTTAAGACCATATGAATTTAAATAAACACATGAATCTGTGTGGACATGGCTAAGCTAGGATTAAAAAGTACTTCTTCATATTTTATAGTTCAGATTAATCTACAGTGATTTGGGAACATCTAAGATAAAATATATTAAAGAGTCTGCATAGCTTTTTGAATCCTTTTATTGTATTGGTTTTAAAGCTAATTCCAGTTACATAGGTGTAATTTATGCATGTAAATGAGCCCTCAGTGAAGTAAGGCCACTTAACTTCAAAATTAGTATGTCCACGGTTTTACATACTTAAACTTAACATAAGCTTTGCACCTTTACTTAATTCATCTCAACTCTTCCGGAAGTGCCTTTGTAGAAAAAGTGACATGCCACCTCTTGTTGTTCCATAAAACCTGACAATCATGACAGTGGGCATATTAAGGAATCAAATACTTCTTTCCTTTGGACTTGTCACAGCATTTGATTAAGTAGGTTGTTGCCTACGAAAGTTCATGCCTCTCTGAACCAATTAGTTTCTAAGGGTGCTTACACACATGCAGGGAGCCTGCTCTGACATACTGGAAATCCAGTGCATTGGAGTAAGCTTGATTAATCGAGTCATCTGGCAGCCTCACTCATCATGTGCATCAGTGGTGCAGCATGCCTCCATGCTGAGAAAATGGCAGCAGTGCGCTTTGAACTAAAACACGTTCAATGTGCTTCAGTTCAAAGTATACCGCTACCCTTTAGCATGGCTCACTAATTAAAAACGCCCGGCTCCGCATTGACAACACATGTAAAAATGTCCTACCTGCTGAATGAGTACTATGAAATCTTCAAGATGATGTCAACAGAAGGGAAAAAAGTGACTGTTCTGGATAAACTAAGAGCTGGAAAGAACACTGTGGCAAATACTTAATCCATTAAATAATTAATGACACCAAGCAGACCAGGAAAAGGTACAAATTAAGCGAAGTATGCCAGAATGGTCAAGGTTATATCCTGACATTTCATTTGTTCTCATATTTTAATATTCCTACTAAAAGACACAAGTGCTCTCATGTGCACACAGAGATGACTACAATTTTAAAACAAGTGTGAAAGGTTCTTTCGTTCCAGTTAAATGTTTCCTTAACTACCTTATTTAACCAAAGTAATTCAGTCTACATCAGGAGCAGGCAATTATTTCAGGCAGAGGGCCGCTTACTGAGTTTTGGCAAGCCATCAAGGGCCGCATGATAGGCAGCTAGGGGCAGATAAATATTAATTTTCTAAATTTTTCAGGGGCCCCGCAGGCCAGATAAAATGGCCTGGCAGGCCACATTTTGCCCACCCCTCGTCTACATTATGGTAAGGACAGTGGACTAAGGACTGCTCTGTTAAAACAAAATCGTAGTTCTCTTACTTCATTGGGGGTCAACCTTTTTGGAAGGTGTTCCATAAATTAGCTTTAGGTCATCCCCAATGCCACTCTGATCCCCTTCCCCTATCCAATCTGCTGCCCTGCTTTCTGCTTCCTGGTCTGTGCTCCCCATCCAATATGCCTTCTGCTTTCTGCTCTCTGCTTATCTGCTGTGTGCTGCCTGTCCCCTCCCTCACTTGCCACATGCCATACACAGAGGCTGCCTGTGCCACTTCTGCTCTAATTCATGAATGAAAGAGAAACTACTCACCCTCCAACTTAGGTTTATATTCAGTGGCCTAAATCAAACAGAAAATTACAAGTATCTCAGGTTCTAGGTTACATGTCGACTTGTACAACTAGACAGCATACAACTAATTATCATATTTACTTGATTCTAAGACAAGGCTTTTCCCTCCCCTATTTAACATGACAGATGAAAGCTCCACATCTTAGAACTGAGTAACAAGGGCAGGGAGGTGGTGGAGATAGGCAGCTGCTGAAGCACAAGCTCCAGTCTCAACCTGGGGCTGGGGCCATAGCTGCAGCTGCTGCCTGGCCTCCATCGCACCCCACTATCTCCCCCCTGCAGCCTTTTCCCCCATCTCCCCCACCCCACATGCACAGCTTCTGCTCCCTGACCTGACCCTTTCTCTCCCCACCTTACACTTGGCTTCATGCCA
This sequence comes from Gavialis gangeticus, assembly GCF_001723915.1. Lineage (NCBI taxonomy): Eukaryota > Metazoa > Chordata > Crocodylia > Gavialidae > Gavialis > Gavialis gangeticus. Next base: position 141,083,799 of record NW_017729025.1, read on the forward strand.
GCAGGCTCTGTCCATGCTACAGCCTGAGGCACTAAGCATGGCCCCAGCCTGGACCTGCAGCAGTGGCACAAAGCCCGCATGGCTGCCACAGGAGCTGGCCTGGGGACATGCTCAGTGCCCCAGGCTAGAAAGGGACAATGCCTTCTAGCATGAAGCAAACATAAGGAGGGGAGCAGGAAACAGAGGCTGGATGGAAGCAGAGGCAGGGGGAGAAGGGGGAAGGGAGAGGATCAAAGGTGGAAGGGGAACCCAAGACTGTGGGGGAGCAGGCAGGGAAATGGGCACATACCAAGGGCAAGCTACATGACCCTCCCCACACATCACCTGCCCTCCACAATAGTGGGAGGGATGAATTAAAGATGATCCTCCAATAATTAGATTCTATACTTGAAAAAGTATAATAAATTTGTAAATTTTCCATGCATAAAATCTAATTATTGGGGGTCATCTTAAATTCGGAGTAGTCTTAGATTCAGGTTAATATAGGCAAAACAATTTAAATCAAAATAATCTCATTTGTAGTTATGGCTTCTACCTGAGCTCTTTCTTTCCCAGGAGCTTCTCCTTGTACAGCCTTCATTCTTCCTTCATTCTCATTTTCCCCTGCAGGATAATGAGGTCTACCTGCTATGGATGACTGGGTTAGATACAAGAACTTAACTTCAGTTCAAGAGCTAACAGGACTTTTCTAGGGGGCAACAAATATAGGAAACAGCCAAAGCCTCAAAGCATTTGCACATTCCTATGAGTAATAAACAAAAAAAAAATCAATGAAGAAAATTTTAAATTCTTCACTTTCATGGAAGTATTACTGGTTTTAGAATGATAATTTCCCCGGGGACAGCTGATGTTATGTATAAGAGGGAGTTGTGTTCGAATACAACCTTTCTGTTTCTTTAAGCAGGATAGCAAAACTCTGGAAAACAGATAAGATTTCAACTAAACCAGGCATGACAGAAGCCATAACTTCAAAAAACAAAGAAAGAAGAAGAACAACAAAAATCAATGGGAGTAAAGATTGTTAAAGCATAACTGAGAGAAGAAAACCCCTGTAAGAGCACTCTTGGTTTTTTAACAAATCAGTTATGACATTCAAAATAAGGCAGAAGAAAGGGTAGATCTGTACCTTATAGACTAACTAAATCAAAATAAATGATAACATACAGTTGAAAAATACTGAAAAGGAGGAGAATGAGTCCTTGCTAAAAGGGAGGCGTACACCCAATGGAAAGAAGGGGTCATCACCAGGGATGACTACACTGCAGTCGCTCGGGGATGTAGGGGGGCAGTCAGGAAGGCCAAGGCAGAGATGGAATTAGGACTAGCTTCCCAGATTAAGGACAAGAAGAAGTCCTTCTTTAAATATATAGGGGGTAAAAAGAAGGTCCCAGGTAATGTGGGGCCCCTGCAGGACATGTTGAGAAACTTGGTCATCACACCAGATGACAAAGCTAACATGTTTAACAATTTCTTTGCCTCCATCTTCCTAAGTAGGGACCAGAACAGCCACCTCCCTGCTGGGCCCCCCTCCGGCCCCAAGGGAGGCACACCTGGGCTAGGGGTTAGCGAGAAACTAGTTAGGGAGCTTCTGGAGGGACTGGACATATTCAAGTCAGCTGGTCCAGACGATCTCCACCCTAGAGTTCTCAAGGAATTGGCAGAGGTCATTGCAGGACCCCTGGCATGGCTTTACGAGCACTCGTGGTGCTCTGGTGTGGTGC
>NW_017729025.1:141086050-141095226 GCF_001723915.1 Gavialis gangeticus
ATGATCGGGGGCAGCAGGGCAGGCCCTACGAGGAGAGGCTACGGGACCTGAACCTGTTCAGCCTCCACAAGAGAAGGCTGAGGGGGGATCTAGTGGCCTGTTATAAACTAGTCAGGGGGGATCAGCAGGCATTGGGGGAGTCCCTGTTCCCCCGAGCACTGCCAGGAGTGACCAGGAATAACAGTCACAAGCTGGCAGAGGGTAGGTTTAGGCTAGGTATCAGGAGGCGCTACTTCATGATCAGGGCGCCTAGGATCTGGAACCAACTTCCAAGAGAAGTGGTGCAGGCTCCTACCCTGGGGGTTTTTAAGAGGAGGTTAGATGAACACCTTGCTGGGGTGGTTTGACCCCAGTACTCTTTCCTGCCATGGCAGGGGGTTGGACTAGATGATCTACTCAGGTCCCTTCCGACCCTAGAAACTATGAAACTATGAGTCGCAATCATAGCCATTATAATCACAATCACAGCCATCATATGGTGGCTCCAAACCACCAATGTGACATAGCTATGAAGAGAAATTGTGATCTGGAACTTATCAGAAGAGGTATTTCCAGCAGAAATACAGAAAATACTAGTACTATAGTGTAAGGTCCTGATGCGATTTCATTTAGGATATTGAGCACAATTCCGGTCTTCTGTGTTCAAAAAAGGTGGACTTAAATTGGAACTGATGCAGAGAAGGCTATTAGGATGACTGGGGGAATGGGAGAAGTGTGAAGAGTAGTGCAGTGAAGAGTAATATAGCTTGCCTGGTTTAGAGTACCATAACAACAACTGACAGGGATATCACTTCTCTCTATAAATACAATAAAGGAAAAACAAACAGAAAAAGGAAAAGCTATTTGGGCTACAGGACAACACTGGCAGAAGACAAAATGATTATAAGCTAGCTGTGAAGAAGTGTATTTTCTAACCATCATGGCACTGAGGTTCTGAATAGCTTTCCAACAATAGTAATGGAACCAAAAAAAACTAACTAGTTTTAAGGTAAAGCTTCAGCAGTTTGTTAAGGATTACCAGGGTCTGGATTTGATGACTCAGGTGGTCTCTTCCAGTTCTATGTTCCTGTACGTACCTCAAAATAAAGTTAATTAGTCACCAAGTCTAAGTACAGTCAAAAAGCCTGAGGCTGAATTGATTCACAGGTCAGCCTAAGCTGTGTAGATTGAACCATTAAGCAAGTGAACATTCACTTTTGATTCCAGAAATGTGAATAGTAACAATAAGCAAGTGAGCATTCACTTTTGATTCCAGAAATGCAACCACATGCCTGCAGTGGCCCAAGCTAGAAGCCAGGGGGCGCTAGAGCACACTTCTCTGCTGGACTGCAGCAGAGAGATTAGGCCAAGGCTAGCTCTCCTCCAAGGGGGTAGGTTTGTGGGGGAGGTGAAAAGCATTTGGGAATGCTGGGGAACTGTGAGTTAACTTGAATCTGGAGGGGATCTGAGACAAAAGTTCAATCAACTGATTTAACCTGAATCACTTAAGTCTAATATTACATCCATCCAGATTTATCCTAAACCAGTTCTGGCCATTTTGAAAGCAGTTTATATGCACTCAACTTCTGTTGTGTTACAGATCTGACCCAGTTTCCAATCACTTATACTAGTTTGTGTGTAATTTCTGTCCCTAGCCCAGTTGCAGGTGGACCTTCTTTATTTACACAGCTAGAAGACATTTTACATTCCATCACGCACTCTGATTCAGGCAAGAAACCTGTTTACTGCAAAGCCCACAGGCTGTGGATACTTCAAGAAATCACAGTTTAAACAGCAGGTACATAAATCACAAATTTATGGTGTTAGAATCCCAAATACTGAAATGACAACCAAGAGTGGTAATTTGGAATGGAAATCAATCAGGTCTTCGCTATGTATGTAAAGTGCAAGCTAAGTGAAGAGATACTGCTACCTTGATATGGGAATATTAGTTATTTGTTATTACTTTACCTGATAGTACTTTACTGGTAATGCATTATCATGCTAAGTAAGGAAGCTATAGTGGAAGTACTTAATGTACAATGGGATGAATATGTAGTTTGTGTACATATGGTTTCATGTGGTAGACAGACAAGAATAAGGAAGCAAACTAAAGGGCACCATAACTCTACATGCACTTCAGTCCAGGTACCAATTTAATTAGTCCTCAGTTTGCGATTTCCAGGCAATAACTCGGTATAGGCATAGGTGTAGGGAGAAAAAAATTACCAGGTGGGTAAATCTGTTTGGGAAGGGACAGGGGAAAGGGTAAGGACTGCAGGGGAGGGGAGAGATTGAGGCCCCATCCTGCACAGCTGGGGCAGGGTGCAGGACACAGGCTGGAGCTGCAAATGGCTTATCCAGGGATGCCCGGTACGGGGAGGAGATAGCAGCTCCTGCCACTGCACACACCCTGGGAGGCATGGTGGGGGGGAGGTGCCAACGGGCCTGCGAGGGGCAGGGCAGGGTAGGCAGCTGCTCACTGCAGGCTGGAGCTGGGGCCGTGCCAGGCTCTTCCCAGCGAGAGGCTTGGGCCAGACTGCTCTCAGGGCAGGCAGTGGCAGCACTGGAAGTGGGGCTACATAGAATTTGGGGGTGGGGGCTGCAGCCCCCCCACAGCCCTCCTCCCAGCACCGCTGCTGCCCACCTCAAGCACAGCCCAGCCCTACCCCTCCTCTGCCGAGAAGAGCCTGAAGCAGCCCCCAGCCCCAGCGGCAACCTGCTCTGCCCAGATCCAGTGGTACACGTCCCCCATACCTCACAGGGTGCCTGTAGCAGCAGGAGCCACAGCCCCTCAGATGAGCTGCTCCAGGCTCAGTCCCACACCCTCCCCACCCCTGCTGCAGCCACCAGAAGCCTGCAGCCAGACTGCCTAGCAGCCCTATTGCTGCCCTGCATTGGGGGGGTTATGGCCCATTAGCTCCCACTTCCGCCACCTATGGGTATAGGTCTGAAAGAGTGGAAAGGTTACATAAAGTTCATTTGCAGTAGAACGTCTGATATAGTTCTAATCAGAGGAGTAGAAGTAGGAGCTCCATGAGAAGAATGCAATTTTATGTGGCTTTTGCTGTAGAAGTGAATGTTCTTTATCTGTTCTAATCCATTTGTTAAATGAACTGTGAAAAAATCATTTCTTGGCATTGACTTGTTTTTCCAAAATCTAAATCATTTTAATAAGAATAAACAGAACTAAAACACTACAGTTAACTCAATTTCATAGCAGACTCAGACATAGCATGGTAATTGCCACAAGGCGTCTTTATTTAATTATCTCAGTTCTTCCTTTCTTAGGTAAACAAGACGTATAAAATTCAGTGAAGGGGAAAATACAAATCCTTCAAGTTAATATCTATATTTTATTTTCCGCTACTGTATATTGGTGTTTTACATTCTAAAAGCTTGTCCTTTTTCACTGCAAGATAAGCATTCTTTTGACCTATAAAGTCACCCATACAGAAGACTGTATCCTACTGCAGGTACATGGAGATCTTACCATAGCCAGAAACACTTCAGCAACTTCATGTGAAACACTGAGGCTACTGAACCAGTCATTAAGCAAGCGAGTGAAGGAAGGACAACAGCAAAAGTTCAATAATAGTTTTCTCAACATCTTTACTTCTTTAAGTCATGTGTTTGCCCTGATAACATATTTAAATAAAGTGTGTGTACCCTTAATGCTTAACTTTTTACTTCAAATACTTTCTCTTCCCTTAAAGGGAAATTATGCTTAATCCACATTAGGCCTGTGAAAGGGTAACTTAAATCAATAAGAAGTTGGCAGCATTGATTGTCACTCAGCTATTTGGGAAAGGGAGAAGAGTTAGAAATAGAAACAGTAAAGTTTAAATGCTAATACAAACTATGAATTTTCTGACTTTAGTTTCTTCTGTCAGACTCATATTTCAAAATTACTCTCCCTCTCTCTCTCGCAAAATCCTATTTGCCAGGAGCAAAATGGAAACTTTCCAAGGTCAAAATTGCAGCTGTCACAGACACTTCAATTTTTTTACTATAATAAAATTTGTATCATTTTAATTAAAACTTGGTTTCAATGTCAATCAAATCTTTGCACAGGTATAGTTAAGCAGACTTTAAATTGGCCTTTGCTACGTTAGCTTAATTTTAATTTAATTGTTAAACTAAATTGACAGCAACCAGGTTTGAATGATGTGGGTGTGTCCACATATAGGGATTACAAGTTCAAATAAATCAATTTAAAAAGCAGCAACAATTTTCAAAGGATTATTTTGGAAGAAATTTTCTGACTAGTTCAATTGATCAACTATACAAAAAGTGACTTGTGGCTGCTTATGTGGTAGTCTATGAATGGGAGTGATGCGAAACACTAAGGGCATAGTGGGGTGGGATGATTGTCTGGGCATGTATGTATGATTGGGGGTGGAAGTTTGTAGTGAGATGTTTGCACATACACCTGTAATTATATACTAATTTGGGAGAGGTAGCTTAAACGAACTTTGTCTGCACTGCCTGGTTGGATTTCTTGAGCACTTTGTATAGCTAAAGTGTGGGTATGTGTATACAAACTATATATCTATATATATCACCTAGATAAACAGTTCCCTAAAGGGAAACGATTATTATACAGATACAATTACAAGAGGCTGATTTATTTCTAAACAGCCTAAAACTTGTGTAATACTCACATCCCCAAAACAGGAAGGAGACATGATTCCTGTTTCAAAAAGCTTACCAAGTAGGATAGTAACAAGACCCAAAAACAGGGAGATAATGGGAGAAGGAAAATAGAGGTAAAACCAATAAACTCACAGCACCACCACAGCTAAGGTTATTGTATGACATACATAGGGAAAAGAACATGCAGTTGTTTGCATATACTGCAAAAAATGTTTTATGCTTGGCTAATTCCCTTCTCTTTACTCTCAGGAGCTTGTGCTATTCATTAAAATATATCCTGTATTTACTCAACTATAAGACCCTGAACATAAGATGACCCCCCGCCCCAAATAATCAGATATAGTATGGAAAAATTATACATTTGTTATCATTTTCCAGATATAGGATCTAATTGAGGATTGTCTGGAATTTGTCCTCTTCCCACTGTTACAGCAGGGAAAATAGTGACTGGGGGGGGCACGGTCAAGCGGCCCCTTGCCCTCTGCCTCCCAATTCTTCTTCCTATAGCCTTCCTGTTCCCCACACCCTTACTGTCAGATCCTGCTCAGGCTCTGTTCTCTCCCCAAGCACAATGTGGGTGATAGAAAAGGGGAAAAGGGTATCGAGAGGAAGGCAGAAGCTGCAGAGGGGGGCAGGAGAAAGTTTTGGATCTGACTCTAGCCCTGACCCAGACTCAAGGCCAGAGTAAGAACCACAGCAGTTGCTTGCACCCCTTTCCCACCTTCTTAATTTGAAGTGCAAGGGGCCCCAGAAGAGTCAACAGCATTTCAAACCAACGTAAGCTCACAGCACAGCACTGCTCAGTCTGTATGTGTACTCCAGATACTGCTCACAACAAATTCATGTGCCGATTAGGCCCCCAATGGAAACAAATGTTCTTATCACAAGTCCTGGGACCTTCCAAAAATTGATATGCAAAATTGATAGACCAGGGCTGCCCTACAGATAACAGAAGCGGAGATACAGCAAGAGAAAGAACCAGAGAGGCAGGCATATTTCCTGAGCACTTTGTAGAGTTGAGGTATATATACATACACAGAGATGCTATATAGCTAGAGACAGGCCAGGAAAAGAAATACTGGAAGAAGAAACCTGACCAGGAAGGAGAAACCTGGTAATGAGCGAGGCGAGTCAGAGGAAGAGCCAGAGAGCAGCTTCCTGCTGCTAATGCCCCTGGGCTCCAGCCCAGAGTGGAGACCAGAAAGCAGGAAGTGGTGGGAAAGCCTTCCTAAATGTGAAAAAGTGATCTGGCAGCTTGCAAAAGCTACAAGAATGTGAGTGAGGGAGAAGGAAGAATCGACCACCCTGAGCAAGAGCACAGACAAACTTTAGAGATGGTACAATCACCTGCCCTCTAGAGGTAGTACAATCACCTACCTTGGAGATCTTCAAAAAATGACTGGACATGCACCTTGTTGGAGTCATCTGACTTCAGCAGTCTTTCCTGCCCAAGTGCAGGGAAGCTGGACCTGATGATCTCGTGAAGTCCCTCCAGCCCCTAACATCTATGAATCTTCCAGGGACAGGTGCACACAGCTCAAAGCAAGCACAGATGAACCTTAAAGGGACAGGTGCACTCATTTTAAAACAAGCAGAAATAGCACTGATGATAGTTTTGCCTAAAGTCAGGAGTATCTTAACAAGGAAAAGATGGGAACAGATTGAACCAGTGTTGAACCACGTACAGGCAGACAACCTGCCTACAAGAATGTGGTATACCAGGGGAGAGAGATTATAAATATTTTGAGGAAAGGTGGAAATCAGAACTATCCTAGTGGTCAGAGACAAATGAGAACAAAATGGTGGGGGTAGCAATATTATTCAAGGACCCAGACCTGAGATCAAAGCAGGTAGAAGTCATCAGTAACAGATTGCAATGAATGATACTATTAGTCAGGGGAACAGAATGAGATGTTTTAATGTATATCTATACCAACACAGAAGTGTTGAGCAGAGGCAAGCTAGGGGTGGGAAGCCCAACAGACATTGCTGTACCCCTGCCAAACAGACTCCAGCTGGGGACTGTGCAGGTGAGGATGGGGGTTTTAGCCCATCTCCAATCATACTCAGTGGGCCTGCCATGGCCTGGCCATGCCACCTACTCCCACCACTCCCCCCAGCCTTCCAGCTACTGCCAAAGGGAAGGAAGAGCTCACTCTAGTGCTCCCTGGCTTCTAGCCCGAGTCACTGCAGGCATGTGGCTGCAATTCTAGAATCAAAAGTGAATGTCTGTTCACTTGCCTCTTAGTTAAATCTATACCGGTAAGACTAACCTGAAAAGACTGAATCAATTCTGGCCCAGGCTTTTTGAATGCCTGTAGTTAACCTAAGAATCAAGGACTGAAAACAAGCAATATTGAGGCAGCAGGAGGTGCTTTCTCCATGCTGCTGTGAGACGCAACAGCAGCAGCAGGCGCCTTCCCCATGCCACTGCTGGGAGGTGCCAGAACCCAGCCACTGCTGGTTATTCTGGGCCCCAGCCTAAAGAGATTATGTCTACTATGGTAGAGTTAAGATTTGGCCACCTGAAATTCAGTCTTTTTAAGCCCATTTATGGCTTCTGATCAGACCGTTCAAATATGCCATTGGGATAATTAATTAATATCTGAAATGTCAGTAGTTATTCCATATTCTTTGTTACAGATTGCCTAAAGAACTGAAGAAAAGAGATGTTACCATTTTTTAAAAATAAAATACAAGACTGGTGTATTAAAGGTGTGCATGATCTAGGATCTTCCTATTCCCCCATGCCCCAAAAACTCTTATTAAGTTTATGAGTCAGATGGCAGAGCATTACTTAATCAATGGTGAAGAACTAGGACTAACACAGTTATAAGAGATAACATGAACACAAATCAGTAACAAATCAATTTAGTGAAACAGCATTAGCTCAGTAAAAGCATTATTACATTAATTGTCTTGATTACAAAAATAATTATACAACGAAAGACCTGCTCTCTGTTGAGATCTAATCTAATCTGTGCACTATACAAATGAAAGTACAATTTCTTTATCAGTGGGCTGCTCTTTGGCTTGATTTTCACTCATATTATTTTAACCAGCAAGCCATTTTCTTTGTTCAAAGTGGCAAGGCCTTTAGCAGTCAAACCAGAAGAAAATCATTTACTGAGTAATCAGTGAAAGGCAGTCCTTATCCACAGGCAGTTTATTAGCCTTCATCTTCCTTAAAGGGAAAACAGGAACCAAAGCTAGTTATAGATTTTCAGCTGTCAACTAAAATGTCATGATTACCAATGACCTGGCAAAGTGCAGAACTGACACTTGAACAGATTTACACCTGCAAGAACTGGTGCAACTTTTCAGAAATGTTCAGTGTGGTAGCTGCATACACAGTGTAATATCTGAAGGTCTGTGATGTAGAACAATTATTTCACATGCAGAAATGTATATAGGATGATTAGTGTTCCACATTCTCAGTTTTTATTTTTTTTTAAAATCTGGGAAATTTCCAGGGTTTATCTTCAAAACACAAAAACCAAGATAAAATCAGGATAAAAGGAAGAAAAGGGAAAAAAAATGGTTTAAATCAGGGGGAAAAAAAATTGGCGGTGAGGGAGAGAGGAAGTAAGGCCGGGACTAGGGAAGGGGCTGGGGGAGGGGTACAGCGCAGCCCATCAGCCATTCCTGGGGCTGCGGCAGGCAGCAAAGTAGGGGGAGCTGTCAGTGGGTGCAGGGCACGGCTCTTGTTGCTACGTGCCCCCTGGGGGGGCTGCAGGCTGGGGGGCTATGCCAGTCTCTTTCCAGGGGGCATGTGCCCCCAGATCTGCATGTGGGATGAGAACAGGCTGCCGCCCGCCTCGAGCACTGGAAAGAGCCCAGTGCCACTGCCAGTCCCAGCCTGCAGGGAGCAGGCCCCCACATGGCCAGCACCCCACCGCTCAACATGTGGCCACCGCCACCACTCCCCCCCCAGAAACCTGTGCTTCAGGTAACTGGCACACCAGCACTTTTAGCTTACTGGTACCACCCATATTTCTGTTGAAATCCCTGTTAACCAGCATGAGTGGAGAATGGGCCATTCCCCACTCGTGCCGGTTAACGGATTTGAACTGAAAAACAGGTGTAAATCAGTAAAAACCAATGACTTAAAAAAGATAAGGGAATTTATCAGTGAAAAAAATCAGTAAAAACTGAGAATGTGGAACACTAAGGATGATTTACAGTAAGAAGGAACAATCTCAGCTCAATCTCTTTGATTTTTTCAGCAATCTTTCAACGCTACTGTATCATAGTCCCTTTCTCTCTAGGTTCTTGTCTGCATCTGAAAGTTCAGACTCCTGGGCACATTCTGGGTCACCTTGTAAATTAGTTCCATCTGGTGCCTCTGTTCATACTTTGCTCTTTATCATCCACATTTTCAAGGATATTGAGCAGATGTCTGTGATTCCTTCTTCAGATCTGGCTTTCATCTGTGATCACAGATGATTATCAAGGTGACACCTCTGTTTACTTTAGCTTTAAATGGCCAGTGTCCATCTCACCAAATTCATACTGAATCTTTTTTTTTTTTTTTTTTTTAA
>NW_017729025.1:141095433-141095851 GCF_001723915.1 Gavialis gangeticus
CAGGAAGTCAGCTGGGGTCATAGGATCCCAGCAAGATATGCATCCAATTTACTCTTAAAGATGTTCAATGTAGGTACTTGTACCATCTCTGATGGCAGGCTGTTCCAGACCTCAAGGGCTGGGACAGTAAAGAAATTCTTCCTTATGTCCAGCCTGAAACGGTCTTGCAGTAGTTTATAACCGTTCGACCTCGTCATCCCTTGGAGCGCTCTGGTGAACAAACGTTCACCCAGAAACTGGCGGTCACCCCGATAAACTTATAGGTGGCCATCAGATAACCCCTGAGCCTGCGCTTTTCCAGGCTAAAGAACCCCATGGCTCTCAGCCTGTCATCGTAAGGTCTGTTTTCCTGACCTCTGATCATGCGCGTGGCTCTTCTCTGGACTCTCTCAAGCTTCTCCACATCCTTTTTGAATTG
>NW_017729025.1:141096007-141110606 GCF_001723915.1 Gavialis gangeticus
AGGATCATTCCCTTGAGGAGCAACCACTCTTCTTGAACTCCCCTCTCCCTAGGGTCATGGGCCCTTAGGGCCTCACTGACAAGCCTCCTGAGCTTGTCAAAGTCAGCTTTCCTGAAGTCAAGGACTTCAGTGTTGCTGACTGACTTGCCAGCTTTACGGCGGATGGTGAAGGTGATCAGCTCATGGTCGCCGTCACCCAGCTTCCCATCGAACACTAGGTCGCCAATTAGGTCATCCCCAGTAGCCAGTACCAGGTCAAGCAGCTCTTTACCTCTCGTTGGCCCACAGACTTCTTGAGTCAGGTAGAGGTCATCCACGCATGAGAGGAAGCTTAGTCTGTCCCCTTTGTCATAATTTTTCATCTGACTGGACTTTTCCAGTCTTTTCTACACTATCACAGACTCCTTTGTCACCCTATATTTTTGGCCCATGTCAGGTAGTCAAGTTTTGGGATCATAGGAAAGTAGGGCTGGAAGTGACTTCACAAGGCATCTAGGCCAGGCACCTGCACAAGGCAGGAGCATCTCCAACTAAATCATCCCAGCCAAGTGTTTATCTAACCTGATCCTGAAAAGTTTAAACACCTGCTGTATAGAAGTTCTGCAGGTGACTTTCTGCATTGCAGTAGCATAGCTCTGTAGTTCATCAACACCAAGAATAGATCTTCTTCCTCTCCCTTTCTTTTTTTAAGCAAGTTCTTCACAATGTCTACCCCACATTGTGCCATTCCATTGCCTTGGTAGTGTTTGGGGGTGAAAGTCTCATGATGAAACTTGTACACTTGAGCAAAACCTGGAAATCCTCTGTTCTTGAAATGGCTATTGTTAGTAATTATAGCTCTTGGAGCGCCCTAGCATACAAATATAGAAATAATACACCTGATGACTACTATCACTATGATACCTTCAGCACCACTACTTTTGAGAAATGAGTATAGTAGTCCATTATGATCAAGTGGTCACAATTTCCCAAGCTCAACAGATCAATTCCTACTTTGACAAATGGACTAGCAAATTGCTCATGAGTTATTATTGGTTCTTTTTGCTGGGCATCCCTGTTCCACACACCCTTCCATCTTTAATATCACAATTTACCCAGGGCCAAAACAACATTTCTAGCACCGCTTTTTGATTTGGTCATTCCCAAAAGTCCTTTATGTATTTGTTCCAAAATTTGCTCTCATCACTACAGGAATCACAAACTGTGCACCTTTCAAGAGTACTCCTGAGATCACTGACAGTGTATTTTTATATTGAGAATAAGCAGGTGGGAAATGGTGATTTTTTCCCCCCTTGTATACTAATTCCTTGTATTAATTCTCACAATATTTCATCTTTGGCTATTTCCATCACCAGTTCATCCCAATACCCAGAGACACATTGCATGATACTTTGATCATGTTCACATATATGGCTATGGTTTGTTCCAGATCAGACTGAGGACTGTTTGAGGGACAGTATGTTCTTCAAAGAGTGTATGCCATCACTAAGTGGCATCCAGGTTGGAACGCTATCATACTTCTGCAATTTCAGAAGCAGTTTCTGTATCCTTAGTGGAACATCTCTAAGGCCTTTATTGAATATTTCAGTCAGTAGTTTGTGATCTGTTTCTGAAGTGAATCTCTGACCATACAGTAAGTCATGGAATCTTGTATATTCATAAGCCAAACCAAGGACTTCTTTTTTAATTTGTGCCTATAATTTTTCTGCAGCTATCATATTCTGGGATGCATATGAGGCTGGCAACCAATCAGTTCTATAAAAGTGTAACACTACGGCTCCCAATCCATCTTTGGAAGAATCCATGGAGAGTTTCATGTCTTTTAAGGGGTTAAAAATTGTAGCACTAGGGATGATAATTTGTATTTTAAATCATTAAATTGACTTTCATACTCTAGTGTCTGAGCCCATACTATGCCTTTTTGGAGAAGATGCCTTAAGTGAGTCGTGCAAGCTTTTTTATCTTTAGGTTTTGCTGTGTTCAGTATCACCTGAACTTTTCAGTTTCCAGGTAAAATTCCCTTTGGGGTTAGCAGCTTGCCCAAATATATTATTTCTGTTGTCTGAAACTTACATTTGTCCTTATTCAGTTTAAGACTGTTCACGCTTGCCACATTAACTACTTTTTTCAGTCATTTTTGGTGTTTAATGGCATTACTGCCCCAATTTATTATGTCAACAATATGGACCTTCCAACATGCTAGATGTGATTCCCAAAGGTTGTGCTGTGAAAAATGGGCTGGATAAGGCTCTGGCTGAGCAGGCACTGTACTCAGGATCAGGCCCATAGACTGGTGAGTGAAGTGTGCCAGCAATTTTAATCAAAGTGCCCCAGGTACCAAACATCTAGGAAACACTGCTCCAGCAGTTGGTGCATTGTGCAATGAGATACTTCTGAAGCTGAGCATATTCCAAAAGGCAATCTTAGGAAGAATCAACTCCCAAATGGTATACTGAAAGTGCACATCTTGGAGCTGTCTGTGTCCATGGGAATCTGCCAAAATCCTACTAATGCATTTGATTTGCTCAAGAATGTGTTTCCTACCATCTCTGTTCATTTCTTATGGACAACTGAAAGTGTTTTCTTTATGTGGTTTCTTTTCAACTTCTTTGTATCTATACACAGCTATAGTCCTCCTCCTTTTTTCTCTACAATTACAATGGAATGGGCACAGTCTGTTGATTCTTCTGTTCTCTTAATGATACCAGTTGCTGCCACGTTTTTTAGCTCTTTGTTTAGTCTTTTTCTTAGGGCATGTGGGACTTTTAATGTGGCATCTGTATCACTGGTTCTGCATCTTCTCTTAACCATATTTTGCACATTACTGAGAGGCACCAATTTCTCCATATGATGCTATTAGTGCCTTCAAATTTGGTTCAGTGCCATCTTTCACCTTTTCTATGCTATACATCCTCTTTAAAAGACCAAGTACCTCATATGTGTACAAGCCCAAAAATGGCTGCTTTCCTCTACGTACCACTACAAACTCTTTTCTGTTGTTTTAGCTCTGTATCTTATTGTGAGGGTGCACTCTCCTAACAGTGGAATGATCCCACCATTATAGTCTTTCACAGACACTTTACACTTTCATTTTGAGCCCCTTGTACCTCTTTATTTCAGTTTCTGTAATTACATTTCTTTGTGCCTCCATATCTCTCTTGTATGCAAATGCTATTTGTCTGTATTTTATTAATTAGCCAGTCTGTTTAGCTCTTGAATTGTACTCAGAAATAGCTTCTCCTCCACACTTAAGTCTGTTTCTGCACTTGCTACATATATTTTCCTACTTTCTCTGTATGTTTTAGCCTAGAGTTAAGTTTATTACATTTTTGCCTCTACATTTTTGCTCAAACGCTGAACATTTTCGATATTCCTGCTGGTTGCCACTTTGACATTGTCTATTTCTTCCCAAGTGACTTTGCTTGCCCAGCTTAAATGTTGTGGACTTTTCTTTTGCTGGTTTAGTGATTACACTAATAAGAAATGTCTGCATGTCTTCCTCTGGGCTTTTTTACTTGTTTTTCTGCTTATTCTGTAGCTTGGCACATCCATACTTTTCTAATGTCAGTTATCTTTCTCTTAGTAATTGATCGAAGCTTTTTGTATTCTAACATCCCAAGACTATGTCTTCTTTAATGAGAGTGTCTGCGGGTGTCCTATATGCAAAGGACAGACTTTTTAGCTTTAGGTCTGTGACAAACTCTTCCACTGTTTCCCTTTCCCTTTGTGTTCTCATTTCTCTCTCAGAAGTAATATTTTTTCTAAACACAACTATCTTCAAACATTATTATCTCTGCAAGTCTTTACTCTTTTCCTTCCCTCTTTCCCCTCTGTATGATAGACATCCCGTCTGTATGATGGCCATCTATACACGTGCTCCAGAGAGGGGGGGAGGGCAAACACTTTAATGACAGCATCTCTGCGAGCCACTCTAATTAAGGTGCCCACAGCATCACATATATTCAGCGTCTTGTGTTTCAAAATGGTGGCGGGGGCACTTACACTAAAGGTTGTTTGACGAGCTTTAGTTAAAGCGCCCCCACTGCCATTTTGAAATGTGGGGACGCTGAATACATGCGACACGGAGGCAGATTAATTGAGTCTGCTTCAATGTGTGCTAATTAGCACGCATTGGAGCATAGCTCTGTCACCTATATGGGTGCCCTATGGGCATCTTTACATGTACGGGTGGGAGGGGCACATTTTAATTAGAGTGGCTATTGGGAGCTGCTCTAATTAAAACACCTGCAGCGTCTTCTGTATCCAGCATCCCATGCTTCAAAACAGGGATAGGGGCATCTTAACTAAAGCTCATTCAATATGCTTTAATTAAAGTGCCCCTGCCACCATTTTGAAATGTGGAGAGGATGCTGGAGCGTTCTAATTAAAAAGCTCCACCAGACTTGATTAATCGAGCCTGCTCTGACACATCCTGATTAGAATGCATTGGAGCAAGCATCAGGCACATGTACAGGTGTCCTATGTGTGTCCACTGCTTGGTTGCCTGCAACTGTTAAGAGCAGAGTAATCTTTCACTCTACCTCTAATTTATCTTGCCCTGTGACTTTCATGTACAGGTCAAATTACTGTTTGAACCTTTTCCAGGCATTTTCAGCACTCCCTTTGAGGAGAGCTCTCCAGGACTGGGGGCGGGGGAAGGTTCATAGGGGAGGTACATGCCTTACATTTAGATCAACCTAACCAGGGTTTGATCTAAATTAACTCAGCTAAGAAGGTGCATTAACTTAGATCAAGATTGGGTTAATGCAATCTAAAAAAAGGTTTAACTACACTTCATGAATGCCTGTATATGTTTGCAGCACAGCCATGGGAATGAAAAAGCCCAGCCACTTGCCCCAAGTCCAGGCCCGCACTATTCCCGCCCATTCTGAGCCTGACTGGGCTAGTGGAACAACCCTTTATTACATACAGAAATGTAAATACTACTATTTACAGTAAAAGGTAACAATGGCTAGCCTGCTCCTGCCAGAGTAGAAGTGAGCAAGGCATAGAAGGATGGAAGAGAGAAAAATGGAATAGAGTCCACCTCCTCCCATACACAAATAGGCTGGATAAGATAGAAATCTTTGTTACAGAGGAACTAGATGATGAGAGAAGGTGAAGTTGGAAAAGGAAACCAACACAGACATGGGAAAGAATGAAAAGCCATCATGCCACTAAACTGAGTATAAGAGATACTATGTAACATCAATAGAATGAAAGTAATGCAAAAATTATTTGGTGTCTCTGTGTGAAGCAATCTGAATTGCAAAGTGGTTCTTTAGCTCTTGTATGTACATGATAAATTAAATGTGGTATTTCACTTTTAAGGGCACATACAGAAGAGCAGAGAAACACTTTAAAGAATTCAAATTACTCCCCAACATCGGCTCTGAGGCATCTGAGGCAATAAAGATTCTGGTTAACTCAAATGGATAATTCTCACTCTTATTTGCTTAAGGTCCAGGTCTTCCATTCTTACAGTGCAGTCTAACTGATATCAGGTCTTGTGCTCACATGTCAGTACTTTTCAACATGAACACAGGTGATACAATGAGACCCTGTGCATTCACAGCAAAAAGAATGTCACCATTTTAAATTGATAATACACACACACACACGCACACACACACACACACACACACACACACGTATAGATGAGCATAAAATAATAAAACATGTGACACCTCCACTGCCCTCTTCCCTGATTCACATTCCTCACCACTAGAGTAATCTTTGGGATTGAATTGGGTCCTCTACAGCAGTGGCTTTCAACCTGTGGTCTATGAACAACTGGGGGGGGTGGTCTGCTGACTATGTCCACAATAGATGACTACCATCAATCAAAAGTATGTCAACATCCACACTTAAAATTCAAAAGGGTCCGCACCTCCATTTAAAATTTTTTACAGGTCCGCAAATGAAAAAAGGTTGAAAACTATTGTTCTAGTGTTAGGGTATCCAGGATACCCTTCTTATACATGGCTTCCTTCTCCAAATAATTCAATCTCTTCTCTCCTACCTGCTGGAGGCAATTTCCTTCTGCTCTCCCCATACTAGGTGAAGGAAAGACCTTCTTATTTATTTATAGTCTACTTTGCCTAGCTACCTTTTGATCAACCTCATCAGGTCAGCTTTTGCATACTTACCAATGTAACAGGGTTGGTAACTAATTCCAGGTGGCAGCCAACTCTGGCCATTTTTCCCACACTAAACTTTCTACGGCAGGTAGTGATACCCTCAAGCACAGGGTTGGACTGTTTCAACCATTTGGTTTTAACTGCTGGTTTAAACCACCCTGGATTTAATTAAGTTTTAACTACTTGCTTTCTGGCTTCTTCGAAAATGTTTTGTCAAATGTTAGGTTTCTCAGGACAATGTGTGCCAATACTGTTTAAGACTATAAATAGTATTTTGAAATGTGCATCAATTAGGTCCATGTAAGAAATTAAAAAAAAAAAAATTCCTATTTTAATACCAAGTAGAAAAACAAAAATGTTGAGGTCAAACTGCACTCAGCTTTCCCTTACAAAGGTCATACAGTTATGATGTACAGCAGGGGTCACCAATCTATGGCCTATAGGCTGCATCTAGCCCACAGAACCAATGGATTCAGCCTGTGGAGCTAAGGCTTCAAAGGTCTTCGGCAATTAAAGGCTTCAACTACACTGCATCTGGGTAGCCAGACACTTCACCTGTGCTGTGCCACAGCTACGCAGCAGGGAGAACTCCAAGCAGCAGCTGGGTCCTAGCACTGGCCTGCTTTGGACCCGAGCTGCACCATTCTGCCTCGCCACCAGAAAACATTGCCAGGCACTGGTGTACAATACTTGGCTGTATTTTTACAATGATGTTTTAACTAAGAAAAAACATACTGCACAAATGTCTTGTTAGTCACCCCTTGTTACTGACTGTAGTACCACTGTAGATATGTAAACATAAAGCTATCTGCAACTGGGATTCATCATTCATTATTTTGTTCAGGAATGAGGTACTCAGGAGGCCAGATGTGGGCACTGGGCAGGGCTTCAAAATAGAGGGAAACTGTAGGGTAGAGTTATCTTTTCAACACGTATCTAATGGTAATTTATCTAATAATATTTAATTGTATGAATATTATTAAACAACTATTCATTTTCCTTAGCTTTCACTTGAAGAAACACAAGGAAGCATCACATACTTAAATTTCACTCTTCCTCTCCAGACGCTTCAGCTAACAATCTAAACATGGATAGCTGCTTTTATTATATGCAGCAGGAGAAAATGTCCAATGTGAGAAGTGTCTGGAATATTCAGAAATGTTCAAGAATATTACAGAGATTCTGGTAAGTTCAACAGTGTTTGCTTGATGAAGGCCAATTCAGCCAGTTTAAACCAGCTTTGATCACCATCCTGGCGAAAACTGAAAAAAGGTTTTTGCCAGACCTACAGAAACGTGCCACACTGGTTTGCACAGGCTGCTTCTAAACTAGAAGCAGTGAGGTTGAATCAGTGCAGAACCATGGGTAGTCTAGTTAGTAGGGCTGTGCAAAGCTTCAGTAGCAGATTCAATTTGGAAGACATTTGGCCTGATTCAGCAGCCGAATCTCTGAATCGAGTCAGGAGACGAATTTCATAGATTTCAGACATTAGGGCTGGAAGGGACTTCAAAAGATCATCAAGTCCAGCCCCCTGCCCCAGGGGCAGGAAGTCAGCTAAGGTCCTAATCGAATCAAAAGCCTCTGAATCAATTCAGACAGATTTGGAGATTTGGAAGGCTTGCAGCAAACAGAAACTGAGAAGAGGGAGGGGGATGGGGTGATTTTCCATATATGGAATAGGCTGAGGGGGGAGGAAAGACTGCTCTGATATCGACATCTGTAGCTGGCCAGTGACTGTGATCTTTCTCTGAGTTCCCTTCCAATGACAGTGCTCTGGGGGAGGGACGTAGAAGTTATAGGTATTTTAGTGATTCCCCATTATAGTCTATGGCCGAATCTCCGAATTGGTGCCAAATCTCCAAATCAGCCAAATCGAATTGGGACAGTGATTCAAGTTACCGAATCCAATCACCGTCCCTCCGAATCAGCCGAATCCGAATCCAAAGTGAATGCTTGCTGCTTCGCATTGGGCTACTATTTAGTACTATCACTCAACAATGACCACCAGCCTGCACAAAGCACCTAGCAGGCATGGCTACACTGTTGCTGGTTTAGAAGGTAGTCCATGTGAAACAGAACAGCATGCCTGGGGGAGCTGTAACCTGGCACAGTAAACTTAGTGTTTGGAGACAATCTGTTTGACTCAAAGATCCTTACATCAAAACAGGAGACCATCACTTTTTAACAACTCTACTGCAGTGATTATCAATTAGGATGCCATGGCCTTTCAAGGGTGCTGCAGGATAATATGTAATGTTAACATTATTAGGTAGGCAAACATGAGTCACAAGATAAACCCAGAGATTTCAAATGGGAATCCATAGTACAAAAACATTCTGACCTTTTGTGTTCTTTCTGCATTCTTTGCAACTGAAAAATTGCTCTATTATTTCTCTTTGAGCAAAAAAAAAAAAAAAAAAGTGAAAACTAAGAGCTAACATTTTGTAAGGGGTGCTCTGAGTTTAATGAGGTGTGACATGGGTCTAGAGAGGTTGAGAACCATTATTCTATTACCTACCCTACAGGACTGCAACCCAGAATGGAGGTAAAAAAATGCAGAAAAGCACACTGGCTTTGCAATCAACATGAGACAGATATGCTCAGAAGATACTGTGGCCCTATTCTCCATAATTTCTTCTGAGCATGTCACATTTATCATTGCAATATCCTGGTGGTGTAAATAGTACTATTACCCCAATGTCACAAATGGAGAAATTGAAATTGAAATGAAAACTTGGAAAATCTGCTTGCCAATAGTTAATAAGAAACATGGGTCCAAAACAGCATTGTCTTCCTTAGTCTGCAAACACCTGTTATGGCTCCTGCTCCTGGCAACTTTCAAAAACATTAGCAGAGTAAAATTAGTAAATATAAGTCTGAAACCTGGGAGAAAGGAGTATAGCCAAGGTGTATGACAGTTTCAATCCCTTCCTGAAGCAGACACAAAAGAAGCTGTTCAGAAGGGAAGATAGCTCAAAACACAAGCTATGGAAGAAGTAAGGTAAAGCACATCCTTCCATGGTTAGGGCTAAAAGCTGAGAGAGTAAGAATAGCCAGCTGCTTTGTCATCAACACTACCACTGTTTTGCCTGATTGTGTGCAAGACAGGAAAATTATGCCTCTTCTCAGTCTTTGTAGCAGTCAGGAATGCAAAGAGCATTATGAAAGCATCCATTTTCCCCCACACATACACCTACGAGCCAGACAGCATGGCCCCTCAAAAGGATTCTGTTCTTAATCCTTTTCCAGTGCATGGAAGTGGTGCTAGATAAGACCCCCAATCTTTTGGCAAGACTCTTTTTGCTCCTTCCCATCTACTGGACTGTCTAACTTACAAGCCCCCTGGCCTGTGCAAAAAAAACTCACCTCCACAAATAGGGATTTATCTTCTATGTATTTTTGCAGGAAGGTAGCTATCCAAAAATCATTAAGACAATTAAATATTATGTTCTGGATCAATGAATCCTGATAAAATATCCATTTCCAGTTCAGGAGATTCTCCAGTTCTACTCAATGCAGGACCGGCCCACAATTTTTGGGGCCCCCTGCAAGATATAGTTTTGGGGGCCCCGATGTGAAAAAGATGGCATCAGTGGCAGTGGGGGAGGGGGTGTGGCAAACGTCCAAAGATGCCGATGGCAGTGGCGGGGGTGTGGTGAGGGGAGAGAAGGATGGCAAGCAGCCAGATGCAGGGGGCCCTTTGGCTGCAGGGCCCCCTGTGGCCGCAGGTTTCACAAGATAGGACAGGCCAGCTCTGACTCAATGTGGCGATGGTTTTAGATGCTCCTTTAAAATCCAAAGAATCTTTCCTCTCTAGAATCAGGATAAATCAAATGCAGTTTTTGGTCTTGCTTATACTGGAAGATAATTAATCTATTAGGAACCATACCTACAATAATAAATTACATAAGCATACTTGTCTAGCATCCCTTTTTAAAATTAAATGAGTATTTACTTACTAAACAGTCTTTTGAATCATGTAAAACAACATTTAGCTTTAATAAATTCTCTTAATGACACTTGGTAATGTGCAGCTTGACAGTAAAACAATGGTGCCTTGATGACTCTACAGGTTTCTTATCTTACATCCATTAGAATTGCCATTAGAATCAGTCTAATTTCTTACAGCACAAGATGACCATGGATTCCAGTGGAACATGACCATGAAAAAGCAAGTACAATCCTCAACTATATCGGGGAGGTATTTCCAGTAGAGACAGGGAAGTACCAATGCCATTGCAGAAGGCAATAGTGAGACCTTATCTGTAATGGTGTACAAAATTCTGGTCATCCCCTTTTCCAGAAAAATTAACTCAAATTGGAACAAATGCAAAGAAGGGCTAGTACAATGATCCAGGAAATGTACAGTGAAAGACAAACAGCCTGACATGTGTAACCTAAGAAATGCATGTCAGAGGAAAACAAGCACATCCCTGAACATTCAGAGTTAGAAACACAGCATATCATACAGCAAAAACTAATGAGGTCTGAAAGACGTAAGTGTAACACCTTTACATAGGAATCAAGTTAAATCACTTTCAGGGCTGCTCTTTAACTGGAAGTAAAACATCACTCTAGAACAAGCTGTATTTTTGTAAATTTTCTAACAGATTCTAGCTCATAGGCAATACTTAGAAATAAATTGATACAGAGTTAAATTATAAAACTAAGCATCTCTGGAGTTGGACAGCCCTGAGCTACAACATATAATTGCAGAACTATTATAAAATCTTGCTTATTTTTATGTAAGAGTTTCTTTATGTACTCTAAACAAAATGACGACATGCATTAACATCAGAGGTTGATTCAGCTGTCATTTACCCTGTAGTTATAGGTAATTTTATTGAAATAAAGTTATCAAAGAAAAACAGCTCTCTGAAACCAAAGAAATCGCATACACACAAAATATGAACTATAATTCATAAGAACTCAATTTAAAAGCTTCCTATAAACCATATTCATTCCTAAATCTCATTTTTAACCTCATCTGTCATCTTAATGCATCTTCCTTTGTTATCCCTGTATAACATTTAAAAATTATTTGAATAGCAAATTACTTTGCCCCATGACAACCACCACTGAAAAGAACAGGGAGAGGCAGTAAACAAACATTCATTAAAAAAATACTATGAAAATATTAAGATTTCTAAATGCCTAACTGCTTATTTAGGATATTTCCTTTTCTTTAATATTCCACCTGTTACTAACTGAATAGGTTTAGGGATCACAGCATGTGTGAAGAAAACCCTGAGAGATGAGGCACAGAAACCTGAAATGGGTTCACATGCAGCCTGAAATATTAGTAAGTCAATTGCCTAACAGATGAACCTCATCAAAGATGGCAAAGCCTACAATATCATGAATTTTTTCCCAAAAGTATGTTACTTCCACAGCCGAGGGTAAGCTTATTAGGTTTAAAAATCACAAAGCAAAAATAACTTAAAATGAACACCTGTCTTTAAAATGCAGGTTCAGCACCTTGAGGGTCTACATAAGGCTATGTCAGAGTTTATGATTTTGACCCAAATTCATCTGGGTGTTAAAGAACTTAAGGAAGATGAAAAATAAGTCTGCTGCCCGACACAGGATGCTAATGGCATAGATCAGCAATAGGAGTTTCTGTTACTCCAAGAAATAACTTTTCCTTCAGGCCACCGAAGAACAGAAGACACAAGAATATGATTTAATTAGACAAGAACTTTATTAAGTGCTGGGAACTCTCTGGCATTAACCCATTCAGTACAAGTCCCTCTCCTATATTTAAACTTACAGAGAAATTATAACAGCCCACACCCCCCCACACACACACCCCACCCCACATACACACATGCACACAAATCTGGTCCTAGAGACAGTACTGGAATCCCACTAGGTACCCCTTGTACAAGGTCTAAGAGACTGCAAAATAGGAAACTGTCTCCTTGCTGTGCCAGATACTAAGTGCTCCAAATCTGTTATCCCACTTCTTTAAAATGCATCTTCTAATCCATTTCTAATTCCAGAATGAAGAACCAGGGCCCCTAGCAATCACAGAATCATAGGAAAGTAGGGCTGGAAGATTCCTCAAAAATTATCCAGTCCAACCCCTTGCTCAAGGCAGGATCATTCTTCACTAAAACATCCCAGCAAAATGTCTGTCTAGCCTGCTCTTGAAAATGTCCAGGGATCAAGATTCCAAAACCTCTGTAGATAGCCTGTTCCAATGTTTAACTATCTTCATAATCAAAAAGTTCTTCCTAATTTCCAAGCTGAATTTCCACTGCTGCAGCTTGAAACCATTGCTTCTAGTCCTGTCCCCTATGGCCACAGAGGAAAGTCTATTTTCATCGTCTCTATAATCTCCTTCTATGTATTTGAAAAATCCTCCAAATAGGCACAAACTGATTGATGATTGCTTCAGGCTAGACACAAGAAAAAAGTTCTTTACAAATCGAGTGCTGAGGGTTTGGAACAGGCTCCCCCCAGAGGTGGTACAGTCATCCACCCTGGCGATCTTCAAAAAGTGTCTCAACACCCATCTTGCCGGGACCCCAGCAGTCTTTCCTGCCCAAGTGCAGGGGGGCTGGACCCAATGATCTAGTAGATGTTTCAATTGCACCATGGCATTTTACACACCATGAAAACATCATACCATGTGCACATCTACAAGTGCAAAGAGCAGAGTTTCATGAGAGGGAAAAAGTAGCACTCCAGCTTGTGGTACTTGGAGCTCAATGCTGAT
This sequence comes from Gavialis gangeticus, assembly GCF_001723915.1. Lineage (NCBI taxonomy): Eukaryota > Metazoa > Chordata > Crocodylia > Gavialidae > Gavialis > Gavialis gangeticus. The sequence continues at coordinate 141,108,869 of NW_017729025.1, forward strand.
CACCAGAACAAAAGAATTAACAGGACTCTGCTAGTAAAGAGATTCCTAACTACCAGGCCACAGCCCAGTACCAGGTCATGGCGGGTTGGCTACCGAGTCATGGCACAAGCTCCCTGCTTGGACCCCCATCTGTCCACCCAGGTGAGCAGCTTCCAGGGTCACAGCTGAGCTTCCAGAGTTAAAGCCAAGCAGGAGGCAACTGGCTCCGTGTGCCCCATCCCGCTCCCACTGGGCCGCAGTAAAAAAAAGGTTGGGAACCACTGCACTGTGAAACCTCCCCTACTCATCCCCCAGGACCTGGAGCCAGGTGAAGAAAGTGGTTTGGGGAGAAGGGAAACATTCTTTCCAGAAGCTAAAAGGGCAAGTAGGATTACGCCTGCAGGAAAGCCAAGAAACCTACCAGAAAGAGAAGGAGGAGAGCTTTCTTCTCCCCAGCACACCCAAGCACTCCCAATTTGGATGTTCAGGAGCCAGTAAGAGTTATGCTTCACTTCAGCCACAGAGCTCTTCCCTTATAATACCCACAGAGAAGCTAAGTGAAATCTATAAAAAGACTGTGGTATAGGTGAAAAGTTTCCTGTAAGGCCACGTCCAACCTACAAATAGGTATTGGGTTGGAATAAATACCAAGGCATTGTAACTGATGTAATGTTAAAACACTTTTTGGCCCTTAAGGAGGATGATTACAAGAATGGTCTTATCTGGTCAAGATGACATTTAGTGCAGGGGTAGGCAACCTCTTTTGGCAGTGAGGCACAATCATGTACCACAGGACAGAGGTGGGCAGGTAGACAGATGCTAGAACTCAGCCATCACCCCAACTCATTCCTGTGAGGCCCAAGGAAAGCATTCACAGCCAACACTTGTCTATGTGGTTACACAAGAAAAGTAGATGCATGGCTTTGGTCGCAGGTGTGGGCCAGATCACTGCTCCCTGGTAGGCCAAATTTGGCCCATGGGCCATAGATTGCCAACTGCTGCTCTAAAGCTTTACTTTGTGAGGAATTTGGAGAGGAAGATATAACCTGTCTTTAGTCACCAACTTTAAATGATATCTTATATTTTTCTTAAAGCACCAAATCCTGGAATCGTGCAATTAGGTGAACACTTCTGTTATCAATTTTAAATATTAAGTATCTAAACTTACTGCTCCAAAGATGAGAGTGAACATGATCCAAGCATACTATAGTGGCTACATAAAAAAAATAATTATGAACTACCTAGAGAATTGTACAAGGATATAATAAATCTAAAAATCTATGCACGTGTCAAGTTGAAATATGAATTAATTTTAGTATGGTTCAATCAATTTTAATTTATAAAATCTCATATAAATAGTTACATTGTGAAAAAGTTATTTCTGAGTACTATGTCCTCTGTTAGATTTTTCTTCGAAGATTTTAAATTTTTCCTTTCGATAAACCAAACAATTTCTGCTTAATTCTACTATTTTTATTTGCTCCTGCTGCTCTAAGAATTCAAAATCAATCTCAGAGAATGTTATTTAAGGAAAATTTAAGTTAAACTGTTTGTTAAGTTAAATGCATCAAATTCTAGACTTCTTTTTCTGTCAAGTCTCCCATTAAAGACCATAATGGTGTTGAATCAGCATTATGCAGTAGGTTTAAAAAATAGGCATTTCATAAAGGCCCACTCAAAAAAGACGACAACACAAACAAATAAGCTAATGCATCTTGATGGCTGTAGATATAGAACCCTTGAAACTTACACACTAAAG
>NW_017729025.1:141115606-141123209 GCF_001723915.1 Gavialis gangeticus
GGGCCTGATTTGGGAACCTTGTGAACCAACAGACCTCCTTAGTTTATGACTTTGTGAAACAATAAAAGTTTTAAATTGAACATCCAGGTCTGAGCCTGTGCTTAATTCAGTCCTTATATAATTTGGCACGAACTCACACAAAAAGTAATTCCAGTTTTGTTTAACTTATGAAGTAGCTTGCAAAACAGCTTGCAGGAAAGCCTAATTCATCTGTTGACACAAAGAAACAAAGACATCTGTCTACCTACTGTGAACAGGCAGTTTGTTTCGCATTTTTTGATCAAGTTGTCACAGTGTCTCTCAAACATAGACCTACACACTCTTATAAAATTAACTACTCAGAAAAACTAAGAACAGTAGTATATATGGAAGAAGAGATTCAGAGCTAGACATGCTGACAAGACAAATCTGATTTGACTGTAAAGTACTTTGAGTTTGTATTATTGGTGATAACTGAGATTCTCATCAAGTAGTGGTTTGGGTGGAGAAACATAACATTTTCTTGAAAGTTTGAATTTCTGTTTACAAATGGAATTTCTATAGCTCGCACACAGGTAACTACAGAAAACAATGAATGCTTTGATGTGTTGGATACATTTAACAGCTACCTCTTTTATACACGTCTCTTGTTTTCCAGTCACAAACACAACCTCATTGTTCTGCCACAAGATACTTGCCCTTGCCACACTCACCTAAATGTTAATATCATTCTATAATTTGACTATATTTTATATGCAAGCTCAGTCACAGAATGGATACATACATTATGTACCACTGGGGCAACTCACATAATTTAACAGTATCTCAATGAGCTAGTAGGTTAGGCCCTAAAAATATTTTGTCATTGAAGGTTCTTTATGCAACAGAACAGAAAAGGACAGTTGGGAAAAATCCTGACCCAAATAGCAATGCATGTGAGGCTTTCCAAAAGTGCCACAAATATTGTTTTAAACTCACCACAAAAGATTTTAATTTAAATACACAAAACCAGTGTCGCAATTTGTACCAACACAAACTGAATACAAAATTAATGAGAGCGATTTTTTTGGTATATCCAAGATCAAGCCTCTTTCTCCATACTCTGATATGAAAACTTGGACTTCTTCAAGAGTTCAGATTTCACTTCTTTAAGGACGGAAGAAGAAAGCCTGCCAGGAAATTACTTCCTGCCAAGAACTTAAGAATGGATTCAGGAACCTTTTCTGAATAGAAGATGTTTTGAGAGAAACATCCTTGGGGAAAAGGACTAACCTTGTATAGGAGTGTGCCTCGTGCAGAGAGATGCAGAAGCTTCAACATGCCATCTAGACTCCTCTCCTTATCACTATAAGCTGGGAACACTTTTAATAGCAATCCATTGTGGGAAGGCCTCCATTTTTCAGGTCTCTAAAGGTTTTTCTCACACTAAGAATATTACTTGTACTCCTGTTGCTCCTATTCCTTAGACTTTCAGGACTCTAACTGATCAAAATCCAGAGATGAGAAAACCATACCTCCACTGCCCAACTGAGAGAAGTATAAGGGACAAGCTGTATGAATAGTAAAAATGGAATTATTCAAACAACATATACTATCAATCCTCCAAGGTACCCGAGTGAAAGTAAGTAAAGGGCAAAGATTATTTTCAGCATTTATATCCTCCCAATCAAAATGAGCACAGCTATCCTTTTCACGCAGACACACAGGATACTACCATAGCCTATTCAGTATGTCTAGTATTGTTCCTGTATTACACATTATAAGATTTAAATAATCAAATTTATTCTTTAAAATTTATTTAGAAAATATTTTCATTTTTCTGAGCTGCCTCTTTACAGTTTTGGAAACTCCATTTAGGCGTTTAGTACGTCAAAAAAGGGAAAATGCAATCCATTAGCTTATATTTTTCAAAACTATTAGAATTCTTTCTAATCTTGCATTTCATTTGTGTTTTGAAAGCAAGACTTCCAAGAAAAGATAAATGACATGACTAGGTATTGAAAGTGAATTGCGATCTAGTAACTCTAGCGTGAATTGTAGAAGGTATCAGCGTAGTAAGGACAACTGCATGATCTACAATCATTTAAAAAGCCTTTTGCTTTGCAGAAATATTAGTGGGGGGGTTTATTAAGTAGTATTCTGTTATTTAATTATCCAAGTTGCTGCTAACATAGAACCTACATTTTCTGTCACTTATCTGTGATCACACAGAACACTTATTAATGTATTCTACATGTTATGTCTGGACTAATCAAAAAGTTGTGTTATCAGTACCAACATTTTTAAGCACATAATACACCACTTACTGTCATATAAAGTTTTTAAAGCCCCTCAAGCATTTCAGACAGTTCTGCTATCTAAAGATAAAGCTTGTCATTCATATGTTGTCTTGGTTTCATTAATTATTAAGCAACAGCCTTGGTGGCAGCCTGTAAGTATATAAGGGGTGTGCATCAGGAACTAGGAGACTGTCTATTCACCAAGACACACCAAAGGAAGACAAGGTCTAATGGTCACAAACTGCTGGAAGACCATTTTAGACTGGACATAAGGAAAAACTTCTTGACCGTCCAAGTCTCCAGAGTCTAGAATAGACTACCCCAGAAGTAGTGCAAGTCCCTGCTCTGGATACCTTTAAGAAACGCTTGGATGCTTATCTTGCTGGGATGATCTGACCCCAGCTAACTTCCTGCACCTTGGACAGGGGCTGGACCCAATGATTTTGCTAGGTACCTTCCAGCCCTAATGTCTATGAAATCTAAGTTCATAAGCTAGGTAGGAAGCAAACTTATATTTTGATACAAATTCTAAATAAGTAGCAAAAGAGTTATTTATAAAGTCAGTGAACTTTCCAGGAAAAAAAATTATCCAGCTAATCTCAGCTTGAACAAAGGAAATAATAACAGCATGAAGCACAAATATAAAATAATTGTGAAATTCACCATGGTAACATAAATGTTTAATGGATGAAAAGAAAAACAATCAAACACAGTATTCAAACTGATCATTTAAAATTTACTCACCAGGAACTGCATACGGTCACTTGATCCTTCTGATTTCTGGCATGTTTAGAAGTGTATCTCTTATAATTAGGTTTAGGCCTGAAAAACCTGGACAACATGCAATTGCAACGCAAACCCATTCTGCATTTCAGCACGCCTTTTCCAGAGTTTAACAAAATATATTTTTTGCCATCTTGCAGAAAAGATTTTCACTGCACACATCTTTGAGCTAAACTGGTCCCTGAGGAAAGAGCTAAGTAAAACTTTGAAGACCTCTAGTTAAATGTCACAGGCGTTACATCACATGAAATGGAATGTATGCTGTTCTTATAGAAGTCACATCCTCCCACTAGTGTGATAAATTTGAACGGTGGCTTTTGTACTACTTGTTTACAAAAAGGAAGGAAAATATTTTGTGGCTGAATTTTACAAGCATACAGATTTCCAAAAACAAAAAGGTTACTTTGCGTACAACAGAACAATCCCACCTCATTTAGAAGCTGCTTGAGAAGAGAAATCTAGTCTGAACTGGGAGGATTTAAAACCAAAACAGCTCCCACTTTCCTTCCTCAAAGAAGCATTGTAAGCATAAATTAAATCCTAACTTATAAAATACCAAGGTTCTCCTATGGCTCTATTAACAATGAGATACTCAAGTTCCCTTTTCTTTTCTCAGTTTCTCTCAAGAAACACATTTTATAGATCTATATTACAAATACGCTGTTAGGAATCCACAGATGCTTACATACAGCCACGACTGTGCCATCTAAAAAAAGACAAGACCTAGTAAATAAAGGTATCCTTCTGCACAAAAGTACAATCACATACCTGCTCCAGAGGTAGGACATGGTTTAAATCATGGGCCCAGTTCATGGCGCAGCGGCTTCTTTAATCTTGGAGTTCCTCCCACACCTTCTCCCTTCCACGCCGCTGGTTGGCAGACGGGCCCCTCAGCCCTGCCACTTGCCGCTGATGGCTGCGAGGCAAAAACCAGAGTTTTAAATATGGTATGGTTTTTGCTTCCTGTCTGGTCAGCAACAAGTAGCAGGTGGCAAAAACCATGGCATATTTTAAGCTGCAGTTTTTCCCTACCAATCATCAGGAGCAAGCTGTGAGAAGCAGGGCTGCAGGGCCCTTCTGCCAATCAATGGCAGGGGGCTGCGCAAGGGGAACTCCCAAGATTAAAGGAGCTGCTGCGCCATGAGCTAAGCCCACGATTTCAACCAGGCCTCATCTAGAATCTTTCCTCTTCACGAAAAAGATTCATGAAGGCTTTACGCTTGGACTGGCAGGTGTTTTGATTGTTAGCTTTCCACAGGCAATAAATTAGCTCTACCTCAGCCAGATAAGGAATGAGATCTAGCCTATGACAGCTACTTATATAATATCTATCCAGTTTGTGTTCAATATTATTGGACTAGTAAGTCTGTAAAAAATTTAAAAGTTTAAATTAAACTGAGTTGAAAAACTGGAGAAACTTGAATCCCATTTTCAGAAGTGATTTAGGCACTTATGAATTACTGAGTGCATCTACATGAGACACTGCACGGTAGCCTAATCAACGGTAGGCGGGTGTGCAACGGCAGAGCTCACAGCCTGCTCCTAACTGGGTGAGGAACTCTCCCTATGCAGGGAGTTCCCAGCCCCCACTCCATAATCACCATCTTCCACCCCCTGCTGCCCAGCTAACCAGGAACAAGTTTGCTCTCAGTCAGCCATCTACATGTGCCACACTGCACGGTAACTAATTACAAGTAAATCTGCTACATGTATTTACAGGTAGCAAGTTTACTCATGATTAAAATAAATTACTACACAGGAAGCATCTGCATGTGTAGATGACAATGCTTGCTGCATAGTAATCTGCGCTGATCTTGAGTAACGCATCTCGTGTAAACATGCCCACTGCATCACTTCCACCAGAGCCAATTCTTACAAGGTGGAATTAATGGTTTAATGCAGCTTGCAAAGAATCTGAAATACTACCAGAAATTTGTGTGCTTGAAATCATACACAGAACACAATGCATGTTTAAACTATACAATCTCTTAAAACAGGGCAACACTGAAGATTAAGTTAAGTTTGTAGCTGAAAATGTGATCCAGTTCACAGAACTTTTAATGTGGTTTGAAAGTTGTCAGGCTTTGATCCACCAATTGCACAACAAGCTGATGGATTTGCTAAGTTGGGTTGAAGACATGAGATCACATCAACTTTCAAACTGTCAATATGAAAACCAGCAGAGACAAGAACTGTTTCAGGCAACAGCTGTGAAGTTGATTTAGTACTATAAGTACAATCAGTCACTACCACTGCAGTTTAAAAAACTGCCTGCCTCTTTTTTTTAGTGCTGTTTGCATTTTTTACCCTAATCAGGTGCCTTTTCTGAGTTTTGGCCATCAGTTACCAAAATCAATCCCTGGATGACAGAAAAAGCATGAACGACAAGGAACGTGCTGTTTACATGAATTTTGTCAAAGAATGACAGATAAAGTATGATGATATTAGTTGCAATTCATATTGTGTATACATTTATATTCATAATATAAACCTAAGTATTAAGTGTAAATATAAATTCAAATATAATAATGTGGTAATTTGATCTTTCCGCAGACTTTGCTATTTCATTATGCTGCAGTTTTTGCCCCTCAACCACCAGCAGCAAGGGGCAGGGCCACTGGGGCCCCTCAGCCAAACAGCAGCGAGGGGAGGTTCACCATGAAAAGAATGCAAAATTGGCTCTGCATCATCCTTTTGTCTAGCCAAGATTTCGGTAGGTGCCTATCTATAAATCTGAGCAAGGCAGAAAATTTAGATGACTCATGGTAGCAGATGCCATATGGAGAGGCATAAGATTTTAAAAGAAAGAAGATTACAGAGGAGGTCTGAGACAGAGATAAGGAGAAATCATCTCTCCTCTCATTACTTTCCATTATCTGGAGCTATAACCCATCAAGAGGAGACAAACAGATCTATTCTAGTGTTGGAACCAAAACCAAATCCCAGGTTCAGATCCAAGACTCAAATGCAAACACGCCCGCCACGCACCTAAATTGAAATTTCATATTTAAGACTTTATCCCTTCTCTACAACATGAAAATGATTTTTGAATGAACTAGGCAAGTCCACAGAGTTTTTGGTTCAGAGTTGAGAACTAATGTAAGTCTTAGACAAACACAAACTCGGTTTGAACAAGACACTGTTTGCATCAGATATTACAAAATAGTACTGAGTGTAAACAGCCATTTATTGCATTAGATGCATCAGAAATCACTTTGGAGAATGCAAGATGGAGGGAGTAGGTATTATGGATTATAGATACTTAAAATAGGAAATACAGCTCAGTTTTGAATTATTTTTCCCCCACAAAAGCCTGCAGATGAAGAAAGTGGAGTGCTATTAAAATATTCCAGGCAAGATTTTGCTTCCTAATTAACAGTCACATACATACTTGGCTGTTCTTATTTTCTTTACAGGTGTAAACAGCTCAGCAGCTTCACCTGATAAACCTTAGTTGGCTTGATTCACCCCTGAATGTGATGTCTTCTCTTTCCCCCTTCTCCCAAACTGCAGAATGTTTGCACACTTGTAACTGTTCTTAATTATTACCTAGCTGAAAGTGATTTTCCCCAGCTCAGGCAATTTCTATAATTCACTGCAAGGAGATAAAACAAAGGCAGGCTAGAGATGTACCTTATAGAGTAAGCAGTACAGTACAAAGACCCAATCCTGCTCTACTTTGAATCAAAGGAAAATTACCCCAATTTCAGATTGAAATGTTACTACATTTCAAAAACTTACCGACTGAAGACCTGTATGATAAACTGATGAAAACCACTGCTTCCCCCCCGCAAATTCATTGCACCATCTATTAGACCATCTGAGAAAACACACACTTGGAAGTAGAACTACCCTGAGTGCAAACATTTAATGCCTTAAGACCTGTGAACAATCTCTTGGCAAACAGTGTATTCTCCTGGGCCAGGGGATCACAGCTCCATTGTGTCATGCAAACACACAATGTCTCCAATTAGCTGGTAATGTTGGGGCACCAGCTAATTAGGCAATTAAAAAAAAGAACTGATGGACTACTGACACAGTACCAAGTACCTGGTGATCCTAAGTCATCCTTTCTACAGAATGGGCTAGCAAATGGGACAACCTGACTGCCTTCACTCATTAGGGCTTCAGGAGAGTGATTCTGTTCGTCTGTTGCCTTCCAAAATTCTATACAGATTTTAGGTATCCAGGTTGTAACTGTATTAGTCTAGAGGCAAAAGGAATCAGAACTTATAGTAGAGGTGATATCTTGCATTAGACCAACTAGATTTTTGCAAAAAAATTCTTTAAAAGCTTTCAGGCACAAGCACTCTTCTTCAGGCATAGGTGAAAAGACTGTAAAAGTTCTCCTGGGTAGAAATGAAAGTTCATATTTCATAGGAGAGCTGAAGGTGTGGCAAAATCTCCTGCTTGGAACAGTTCATTTTATATGCAGATTAGTCTGAGAGAAAAGTTGGAATACTCTGTTTACCTCAAAACTGTTTGGTTGTAAGCAGGATATAGTCATATTTCCTTCTGGTTACGGTGTTTCATATTTCACAGAGGAGTAAAAAGATGGAATG
>NW_017729025.1:141128209-141128491 GCF_001723915.1 Gavialis gangeticus
ACAGAGGAGTAAAAAGATGGAATGCTCTTCTGGGCAGAAATTTCTCATGTAGTAAAGTGTCTCTGAGGTCTGTTATTATGCAAATTACCTCAAACAAAGGAAGGAGCAGGGTCTTGGGGGGTCAAACTTGTTTCCTCCTGGCAAAATTATGAAGATTTCATTTTTTTTTTAAATCGGCTAAAATTTGGTATCTTCCATGTGTCAGGTATCCAGGTTGTAGGCCAGGAGAATTTTACAGTCTTTTCTCCTATGCCTAAAGAAGGGTGCTTGTGCCTGAAAGCT
>NW_017729025.1:141128502-141133598 GCF_001723915.1 Gavialis gangeticus
CAGCAGAGATGCTGGGGGGGGGGGCCACAGTGTAATTTTGGGTGGCTGCAGCCTCCACACCCATAGCCCGCTCTCAGTACCACCACCTCCCCCCACACCCCCCCACGTCCCCCAGATGAGCCACGGCTCTGTTCCGAGCCCCATCCCAGCTGGGCAGCTTCTGCCCTTGCCCCTGCCCCACTCCCTCCCTCACCACACAGGGCATTGATCTGCCCCCCCCATGCACCTTTCTTCCCCATTCCCCTTCCACCACAACAGACTTACCAGCAGCACACAGCTCTCCAAGCTGCTGGGCTGTGCTCCTCGCTGCCTCCGTGCTGTGCTATGGCTGCACACATGCACAGGCATTTATCAGCCAAATTACGAGCCACATCAGGCCAATTTCTGATACAGTCAATTTTCTTTAGATCGGTGTCAATCCGATATCAAACTGATGTATTGGTGCATCTCTATAAAAGATAACACCTCTACCATGAGTTTTGATACAGATTTCAGGGAATCTACTGGGTTCAGAAAGAAAAAAATAAATAAAAATCAAATCACCGCTTCTTTTGCAGGCAGCAGATTTGGCAGGAGGAGAACGTTTCTCTCCTACCACTAAAGAATGTGAAGTGTTTCCTAAGGAAAACAACATAGATGCTAGGTTCCAGAGGGTTTCTTTGGTTGTTTATTTTTTTTTAAATGGGGGTTGCTCTAAGAAGAGAACACTACATTAAGGCTAGCAAGACCACTGGATTTTATTATTCACATAGCCAGGAAAAGTGACAACTGAACAAAAGTAACTTAGAAACTGTGCGGGAGCTTGACAAAAACCCAAGTTCACAGACATATTTGCCACACGTACATATCCATGGGACTCCCAGCAGCATACCTTAAACTCTGTAACAGAAACCTGGCTCAGACAGGCTATCACATGCACATGATTCCAAACTATTACTCAACTGACCAGAATTATTAGAAATTGTCTATATGAGAACAGCGAAACACTCTCTGCTTCTTTATGGGCTATGGAACGCATCCAAGGTTTCTGGAGCTTCGTGTCTGAGTTGGACTTTTGGATTTCTGCTCCTGCATCGAGCACAAGCAGTGTAAGCGCTTCTCACAATCTACATTTCACATATACATTCAGCTTCCCCAGACAAGTCAGAAAGTAGTGATGCTATATATTAGTATGCATGGATATGCCAATGTACGTTTTGGGCATGTTCAAGTACATTTTTTACTTCCATTAGGGAACTTGCCCATTGCCAGAAATCAGTGCAGATGAATCGGTTCTCAAGACAGATTAACTGTGAGCACAGGCAAAATAACAGCATACTCACAATCAACGCTTGCTCGCCTATACCCATGGCAATATGCAATAAGAGAAATCTAGCAATAAGCAGTTTTCTTTGTGTGGATGGATCTATGCTAACTGCAGGGAGGGCACAAGCAGGCCTGGGGACAGACCTTTTGCTGACTCTCGTCAGTGAGAGCCCAGAGGCCGGGCCGGGCCAGCCCAGTGCTTGGGCAGAGGAGACGAGCTCTGGCCTAAACTAGACTGAAACCCTGCGAGGGAGGTGAGCAGGGTGCCACAATGCTCCATGGGATGCTGGCAGAATGCAACCTACTGTGAGTTGTGATGGGATGTGGTACTAGATGTTCATTATGACGCTCTAACCTACAGCACTGAAGTCTGAAACCACATCCATCCTGGGTTATCTTAGAGCAGGAACCACCTTTTTATAGCATTGTGCGCACCCTGGCTGTCTGTTCACTTACAGCTGTAGAGTGCTTTCTGCATGCTGACTGTGCAATAAGGGTTACTTCTGTACCTGGCCTAAGAAAGCAATTAGTCTACCTTAAGAGTCAAAAGCTTAGCAAAATAACTACTAAATCTAGAAAATAAACTCTATTCAAGAACACCTGTCATTACACATTAATCTACTTCATACTTTAAGGAACTGAGTTTATGATGTGTAAAAGGACAGTGGATTTAAACTTGTAAAATTTCTTAGTTTGAATATCAGAATATGCCTTGAAATTAAAGAGCACTATCATAATTTTCCTGCAGGAGGTCATTTTTTATACTAGTAAGGATGTTTACTGTATTAGGCTAAATCATTTAAACATTCTTAGCTCAAAAACTTGAAAACAACTTCAACCCCTACCAACACTTGCCCAATACATCAAGCAGTATGAGAATATTTTTGAAGAGTTTTATTGACTGAAAAATGTGGTTTCAGTCAGCCTAAATCGCTTCACAAATTTGACCCAAATGATGGTTATGGCACCCTGTAGGAAGGGGAAGACATGGCTTCAAACCTCCTAAGGCAGAGGAGAACTTAAACCCAAGTTTTCCATATCCTATCCTAACCAAGTGTCCTAATCATCCTATTATGGGGAAACTGATACCACCAGCACCTTCTCTGCTTTGTAAATAATGTCTAAGGGTAGCTTCTCACTTCCAAGGCCCACTTTTGTTTAAAGTGCCAAAAGTGAAAACTAAACAATTTTTAGTACTTTCAGTGAGAAAAAACCCCAAAATTTCCCCTTCATTTTGTACTGAACCTTTTTTTCAAGCCTATTTGCACAGTCCTAGACACACCACATTTTAGGCCAATCAGTTTAGTAGGAAAATAAAACAGCACACTGTATCTAAAATTAAAAGTACTAGACTTCAAGACTGAAGTCTTAGTCTCAAACCAAAATTAGTTTAAAAAAAAAAAAAGCATTTTGAACATGTTGAACATCTCCATGCATATTTCTACCTATATTTTCTTGAAAAGCTAAGTCTCTACCATGATATTCTCATATGCATCAAAGCATTTTTCATCGGAGCACATAAAAGTAGTATTCAGGTGAATAAATAAGCATGCATGTTCTCACAGCATCACCTGGTGGTGCTATTACACAGTCACTCAGGCTTCTACCAGACATTGTTTTACTTGAGCTACAAAGGTCATAGTACACAAAAAAATAAAGCAAATGTGAGCAACCACATGTTCAAAATCCCCTGGTTTGAGTACGACACAGGCACACTATCCTGCCAGAGGGGATAGAAGTCTACTCCATAGGGATCCAGCTACTCCTTAAATATCTAGCATGTTACCATTAATCACTCAATAAACACTTTAGTCACACAATAAATGTAAAGTCAGATAGGAGCGTCAAAATCTTTTTCAAGCAATGGTTCTGTCTTAGGAAGTCATGTAACATGAACACTGTTTTTGACAGCTTGAAAGAAAAAAATCTTACCTTGCAACTGATCGGGCACACCAGGTCTGGGGCTGCAAACCGACCCCAGGCACCAGTCCAATCAGGCATGCTGTCTTTAAGGCCAAGTGCTGGTTAGGCAACACCATGAGCCTGTACAGCAGCCTGATCCAATGCATTGGGTCTGACTGCAGATGGGCCTCGCATACCAATCCAATTAGGCACACTGAGTCTGGGGTCAGGTGCTGAATTTGATCCTGTGCACCAAACTGATAGGGTGTGCGGGGCTATATCATCCAGCCAGAGGGGCTCCCCACTAGTCTAGAGATTTGGCAGTAGGGGTGAAGTGGCAGAATTAATCATCATGCCTCCCACAGCAGCTCTGGGAGCCACAGCAATGAATTCTACCACCATTCCCCACGTTGCCAAATCTCCGGACCTTGATCTACATTTCTTGGGTATAATGCACACCCCAATTTCCCCAGGTGGTTTTGAGGAAAAGGTGTGTGTTTTATGATCTAGTAGTTAAGCACTTGAAGCATAAGTGAAGTCCAGGTTAGTTTCCCAGGAACTGGGGGTATGGAGGGTCTGGTGCCAGACATGGAACTGGGAGCTACAGCCAAAGTCAAGACAGACTGGAGTCAGAAGCTGGAGCCAGAGGCAGGGTAAGCCAAGGATTTAACCAGGATCAGAAACCGAAGTCAGAGCCAGAGGCTGAACCAGAATCAAAAGCAGAAAAATAGAATCAGGGGATACCAAAGGTCCTACTGGAATCAGAAGCCAGAGTCTGAGCCAGGAGTCAAAACCAGGGAACCAGCAAAGAAGCGCATGGAAGGTTAGGAACAAGAACTCCTGGAGCGGGTGGAGCCCATTACCTATGGCTGCCCTAATAGCTTCACTCAACCCTGCTGGGGCCAGGATGCTGCTATGCACTTGCTGCAGGTAGCACTTGTTCAGTGGATGAATTTCCCTAATATTCTGATTGGGACCAGCTAGGTTCATGGTTCTGATCTGACCTCATTACAGTTGATAATAGAAGCCACACAAATCTAGACAACTAAAACATATTCTGTTCCAGGCTCATAGTGGTAAAATCACCACAGTATTTTTTCCCCAACAGCTAATCCCACATTTTGATGCCTTGGTTGCTAGAAAGACAACTAGGTCAATTAAGGAGTCAATAAGCAATTGTTTCATCATACACATACAGGTTTTTTTCAAGCATTTCCATAACCCATAGTTTAAATTAAACTGCAATATCAGGCATTTTCTAAGACAATGTTTCTCAACCCATGGGTTGCGACCCAAAAGTGGGGCTCAAGAACATTTGAAAGGATCGTGAATAAGTCTCAGAAAAATGTGGGAAAGCACAGGTTTCCCCTTGGAGACTGGCAGCATTCCAGCTGCATGGCTGGGCCAGCAGCACCAGGGCCTGATGCCCATACACGCAGGGCCGGGGTAGCCAGAAGACGCTGCTCGGGGGGCAAGAGAAGCTGTGACCAGGCTGCCTGGCACAACACAGGAGCTGCAGCCCAGGAAAAGGGGGTGCCACTGACCTCCCCACCTCCTCCCTCCAGTCCATGCCAGGGCCAGACTAGCTCTGCTGCCACCTGCATGAGCTGGAGACACTGCAGCCCAAGAAGAATGGGGGCAGCTGGGGGCCCCCTCCGGCAGGGCTGGAGGGAGGGGTCCTGAGGGTTGGGAATGAGAGGCAGCAGCATGGCCTGGGGGGCAAGGGACTGTGGCTTGGGAGTGAGAGCACTGGCAAGGTCAGGGGTCTGTGGGTGGGGAGTGAGGGGTACCAGCAGGGCCAGAGAGCTATGGGTTGGGAGGGAGGGGTACCAGCAAGACCAAGGGGCTGTGGCTTGGGAGGGAAGGGCACCAACAGGGCCAGGGAACTG
>NW_017729025.1:141134308-141144114 GCF_001723915.1 Gavialis gangeticus
CTTCTGGCTGGCAAGGTCAGGGGTCTGTGGGTGGGGAGTGAGGGGTACCAGCAGGGCCAGAGAGCTATGGGTTGGGAGGGAGGGGTACCAGCAAGACCAAGGGGCTGTGGCTTGGGAGGGAAGGGCACCAACAGGGCCAGGGAACTGTGGGTCGGGACTGGCCATTGATGTTTACAAATGGGTCCTGGTACAAAAAAGGTTTTAGATGCTTTAAGAAGCTAATTACACAAATCTAATTTCAGTAGTCTAAAGTTGATGCCCAGTTATCAGATGATAAATCATACCATACTGTGGTAAAGAAGCCAATGAACAGTCAAGTTAAAAAATATTTAGGTCCATATAGTGATGCACTCAGAATGTGCTTTGAATTAAGTGCATGAATTAGCCATGCTCTGAATTAGTTTTGTCAATGAGAACATGTATCAAATTCAGCCAAACAAATATTTTTAAGATCAGATTGTTAAATCAATATTATCTTTATTTTTGGTTAAACCAAACTTAAATAAATTAGGAATCAAGTTAAGCTAAAATAAAATAATACTGACCACACTGAGCCAGTGATTAAATAAAATCAGCATGATCACCATTTGAAGCAAAACTAGTGTATTTTTTTAAAGTAGGCAAGGTTTAAACTTGAATGGAAACTACTTCTTCCTCCTCTTCCTTTAACGTGCCTTACTCTCAGCTGCCTTAACACTAAGGAAACCAATTCAAGCAGAAGCTAGGTTACAGATATAGACTTGTTGCTTTTAGTTATCAACAGCCAGAAATCTTACCACCCTCTCTGTTGCTACTGTTGCAACAGCCAATAACCTTTGCTCAGAAGGTCATGTATGACTGAGCAAGAAGAAAGGGGAGAGGGGAAGGGGAAATTTCTTTGTCCAGCTGAAAACGGGAAAAAAAAAAAAGAAAATATCTTCATAAAACTCAGAAATGTCCTTAAAGGACCTTAGGGGAATTGTATCAGTAGAAAGAGAAAAAAAGTCTGGTGAACCTTTGGACGTAACACAAGTAACAGCTTGTGTGCATTATTTCTCCTTCCTCTGCCTCCTGCATGCCTGGTTTTCTCCTTCTCCTCCTTGTTTGGGTATATATTACACCTCTGTCTTACCTGTCATCCATTTATCCTATTCTTCAATTTCCTCAAGAGCTCAGGATTTTTATTTGGTTTTCTTCAGCCAAAAAAGAAAATAGCAGACTGACTCCTGAATACCGTTTTTAACCAAACAGGTAAAGTGTTTTGATAACTTATGCAAAGTGACTATGGAAAAGGCTGGATTTGTGTAACAATACAAAGACAATATTATCCTTGAATCATGCTGACTTGCAACAGCAAATAAAAAAACCACTTCATTACTGTATGTAAAATGGGTTTAAATCCTAAACCAAATGATATATCTTCCCATACCCTTTCTATGGATACCTCATTATTTGCATTTTGTTAGTCATAACATTATAACCTTCAAAATCAAGTGCAATTGTATAACATATGAGAAAAAATAGATATGTTCACAAAAAAACAACAACATTTAATTGCCAAGATGAGTCTCTTCTCTAGGAAAAAAACCAAGCTCTACCACAACCTAAATTATTAGAAGTAAAATAAGTCACAAAATGGGAAAAATAATTTTCAAGTGTTATGGCAAATAATAACATAATATTATTCCTCATCTTTAAAGCAAACGTGCAGGTGTACACAAGAGCCTGAACCTCCAGCATTTCATACAATGTTAGGCTTTTTGCAGCTCTTAAAACTGGTATCTCAACAAGAACATTTTAAAATGTACATTATCATATACATTGATTGATGAAAATGTGAACACCTGTGGTACATAATCTACAACAAAAGTATATTATTTTTAAAAACGCAGCAGGATGCTTTTGTGCCTCTCGCAGCTGTGTCTTCTGCCACAGGTACAGAAAACAAATTAATTTACATTAGTATTCTGCAACTAAACAGGTTTCCATTCACATTAAAACTTAAACAATTATGGAGGGCTTCTAGAGGCATCAGCCTAAAAAATGTAGCACTTCACTTTGATTTGCCTACAAGCCACGTTTATCCCTCACACCTATGTGCAGGTAATGCTATAAAGGTTTATGGGCCTTTTAAAAAAAGACTTAGAAAACAGGAAAATAACACTTGCAGTATTGCATGCAATTCTCTGCAAGTATACAGCACCTTCTCCTTGCCGGGTTTATCACTGCCGAAGAAATAGACCTCACCATTCTGATTTTCCCATTTTAGGCACTCCAGGCACCATTACTAGTATTCACATGTCGGACAGGAAACTCACATCCAGAAACAACTTTATTTTAGCATAAAATACAGTAACACAAACAGACAAACAAACTGAAGGAATTGCTCACCCTAATGACTTGGGACCTACCAAATTTGGGGCGGCTCCCCCTTGATTTTGTGATCCAAGCATAGTGTCAGTTGCCATTTTTGTAGCAGAGCGCAGCGGGGCCCCCGACACCTCCGATTGGCCGGAGGGCCCCAGAAGTGCTGCCCCTCCCCTGAGAGAGTGACAAATGGTCAGAGGCACCACCTTAAAGAATACAGCACTTCACTTTGATTTGCCTGCAAGCCATCTGTCAATCTCCAGGGTGGAGCTGGACTTCTGGGGCCCCTTGGCCGGGGGGGGGCAAGGGAGGGAGGGAGGTCACTGTACTCTGCCATGACAATCTCTTCCCCTTGCCCTCCCTCCATGGTTCAGGGCACCAGGGCTTCCCACCCTTTTCTGATTTTGTAGTGCTCTTTTCCTTGCGCCCCACCCCAAACATACTACTACTTTTGTGCTTTTTTGCAGGGACCTACCAACTTCATGGTTTCCACAAAAATCACGAAACTGCAAATTCAGTAGGTCCCTACTAATGATTGTACCTTCCCACTGGCTTTCTGCTGAACTAAGGCCAGGTCTTACAAGTGTCAGACACTTTGCAACACACCATGATGCTCCATGTAGGCCACCTCTTGAGCTAGAAGCAGCATAGCTCCCTCACGTGCTTTGAGAGGTCAAAGACTTAGATTAAAAGAATGGTGTGAAGCGTCTTGAAACCATTTTTTTTTTAAATACTTCTTCTGGAATGGAAACTGTAACAAAAGTTTCAGTGAATACAAATCTGATCTATGTTATGGAAATAACTCACATAGCTTGCTGTACATATTATGATAAATAATTCTGCTACTTCCTCACACAGCTTCTTAGGTAATGGAACACTGACTTATTTTTCCAGATATAGGAACAATGCTTGAAAGAGCCCAAATAGACACTCTAAGCAAGTTTACAAAGGGGTTAGGAATGTTCAAAGCATTAACAGATAATCAATCCTGGTTTTCTCTTTTTAAAAACTACAAATTCTCCGATTTAAAAAAAAATCATGAATTCTCTGATTAAAACCCCCAAAATCCAAGATTAACATAAAATGCCACTATATACATAGGTATTAATTGAACACAATGTTTTATTGGTATACTTACAATTATAAAGCAATTTGGAAGCCTAAAAGTGCCTCAATCACTATAATAAAAATAAATTCTAAATACCTATACATTTTGGTATTTGATTTTGGGGTTTTTATAATGGAAAAAAAAAATCAGATGTAGAACCAAGCCCCTCACTCCTAAGCCACAGCCCCCCCGGCCCTGTGGGTGCTCCTCATTTCCCAACCACAACCCACCAGCTCTGCTGGTGCCCCTCACTCCCCACCCACAGCCCCCAAGACCTGCCAGTGTTCTTTGCTCCCCCCTCACAACCCCCTGCCTCCCCTAGCCCTGCCAGAGGGGGCCCCCAGATGCCACGGTTACAGGGCCCAGATCCAGGTCTGCAGCCCAACGCAGCAGTGCTCAAGCTCCAGCTGCCACCCACAGGAGGCAGTGGCTGCTGTGTCCCCAGTGGGGAGAAGAGCATGGAGCCTGGTTCCCCCTCCCCCACAGGTAGCATGGCTGGATTGGAGCTCATGGGGCATGTGTGGGCTGCCCACTGCAGGCTTGGGCTCCCTGCTCCCACCCCCTGGGGTTTCCACAGCCCAGTGGGCAGGGCCTGGCTCAGTAGAACAAAGCGGGGCCAGGCAGGGAAGCTCATTGCTGCTGCAAGCTCCGCGCCGTGCTGGCAAAGCACCCCCAACCCACTTGGCAGCAGCAAGGGACACAACTCCATATCGTTGCCCCCGCTTGCTGCCAGGTGAGCAAGGGGTGCCTCCCCAATGCAGCACAGGGCTTGCAGTGGCAAGGAGCTTCCTCAACCAGTCGCACTCTCCCCTCCCACACCATGTCCCACCCACTGGACTGTGGAGGCCCTCAGGAAGGGCAGCAGTGTGGGGAGCCAGAGCCCACACAGGGGAACTTACACCTACCCTGTCTCACACACAAATCTGGGGGGCATGTGAGGGAACTGGAGAAAAGAAGACTGGAGAAGAGAAGACTGAGGGGGTATTTAATAACAGCCTTCAACTACCTGAAGGGTGGCTTTAAAGAAGATGGAGCTTAACAGTTGTCAGTGGTGGCAGATGACAGAGCAAGGACAGAACAAGGAGCAATGGTCTCAAGTTGCAGCAAGGCAAGTTTAGGTTAGATATTAGGGAAAAAACCCTCTCTCACCAGGAGGGTAACAAAGCCCTGGAACAAGCTACCCAGAGAGGTTGTGGAATCTCCATCCTTGGAAGTTTTTAACGCCCAGCTTGACAAAGCCTTGGCTGGGATTATATAGCTGGGGATGGTCCTGCTTTGAGCAGGGGTCAAACTAGATGACCTCCTGAGGTCCCCCTTCCAACCCTCATAGTCTATGATTCTACTCATTAAGGGTACTGAGCACAAGATTAAGTTATTATGCTTATGGCCCTGGCCTACTGGATTCACAGCAGAAATGGCTGCACTGCATCTCCTTTATTTTGAAGGATCCCCTGCAACCCTCAGCCCTCCCCGCTGCTAATTTATAGAAGGGCCCTGCTTGGTCCCAATTGGCAGGGAAGCAAAAACCGTGGTTTTAAACTTGGTACCATTTTTGTCTCCACCACCAATTGGCCAAGGGGCCCCAGTGGCCTCACTGCTTGCTGCTGACAGGCAGGGAGACAAAAATGGTGCCATGTTTAAAACTGTCGATCAGGATCGAGCCTCCATCAATCAGTGGCAGGGGTAGGGGTAGGGGTGTGGGGGAGGAGGCGTGTGCAGGCGAACCTGCAAAATTAAAGGCACCACAGCACAGCCTACTTCCACCATGAATCCAACAGGGGGGTCATAGTCATGTTAAATAAAAAGAAAATTAAAACTTAATTTTATTGTAAAGGGAAATAGCAAGCTAATAGATAAACCTGGGGTTTTTTTTTACATTAAAAGAAACAGCCTTATAAATATAATGCTGTGAAAAGTGAATGTTTGGCTTGAAGCCATCATAACCTCTACCGAAAGTGTAATTTAATTTAGATGGATCAGTGACAAACTTGTTCTGAACTACAGGGTGAAAACCATATAAAGTAGAAAAGGAATATCAACTAGAAAGGAGAAGAATGCATTTAAAAGGTTGTGCTAATAACCTAATAAGTAGGTCGTCTGTCAATTCACTAGATATTCTTTGTTTCATGAGAAACAAAGCCGGGATGCTGTTTTTCACCTAAAGGAATAAGGCAAGTTACACACTATGATCACCCAAAGTGTATGTATGTTATAAAATGATACACAATTAAAAGTTAAATTTAAAAGACTATTATTAAGGCCACCAAATCAAACACTCAAAATTTAGGAAAATTTTAAGCTTGCCTGTGCAACTGTAATTAAGTCTCCTTTAATCACATAATCATCTATCTTCATTACTAGAGGATCATTGTCTCATTCTATAGGAGGGTTGGGCAAAAAATGGCCCATGGGTCAGATCCGTCCCGCCAGGCAATTTCACCCAGCCTGCAGGCACCCACTAATAAATTGTACCCTGCCCAGTCCACATGCCTCGCTCCCACTCTTAGGGGTGGAAGGAACCAGACCAGCCAACACACAGCTTCCAGGCAGGGCTGCTGCTGCCACTGCTGCAGCTGTCAGGCGATCTTCTCAGCTTCCCCAGCATCCCGCTTGCTCTGGGCACCAGGTAGAGAAGAGGTGGGAGCAAGGGGGTGGGGGGGAGTTGCAGCTGGTCAGGAGCACAGAGCATGGGGCTGGCAGCAGTGAGGAGCCTGCACCCTGGTGGGGAGGACCAAGGTCGGGGGGGGAGAAGTGGGAGCATGGGAGCTTGAGTGGCCCAGATGTGGGCATGAGCTCCAGCCAGTGCTGCATGTGCTGGCAAGAAGTGCGGCCAGGCTAGCCTGCCTCTATCAAGCAGGGCTCCCCACAGTACATGTGCAGCTACTACACTCATGTGCCACCAGGGAAAGCCCTGCACAATAGAGCCGGCTGCCTTCCCTGCTCCCTGCTGTACAGGTCCCACGACTCTACTGGGAAGCAAGGGATGGGACTCCCCTCCACTTCTGGCAGAGTCCCAGGACCTGTGCAGCAGGGAGCAGCAAACACAACAGGCTCTCTCTCATGGGGCTTCCCCCTGTGGTGCGTGAGTGTGGGAGCTGCACGTGCACCGTGCAGAGCCCCGTGCGATAGAGGTGGACCAACCTGGCTGCGCTCCTCACCGCCACATGCAGTGCTGGCAGCAGCAGCACCTGTACAGGCCACAAGCACTGCAAGCACCCACTGCCTGCCGCTGCCGCCACCAGCAGCAGGGGCTGTACACTATGAGGGGGGGAGTGTGTGGGGTGGCCCCACACCTCCCACCCTCCCTCATACCCCACAAACACATGCCCTGCTCCCACAAGCCCCCACCTATACACACAACCCCCCCAGCATACTGCAATCCCCCCCACACACACCCCCCAACCACACCCCAAGCCCCCTCTCCGCACAGCATACAAGACTAAGACTTTATTTTTAGTTATTATGCAATCACCTTTATATACAATATGCAAACCTAAATCAAAGGTTTATTACAAAAATATTTTTTGTAATAAAATTAAAATATGTTATAATAGTTGCTTGACTTTTAGTATATGATTTGGGGGTTTTTTCTTGTTCCAAGATGGCAGCCCTTCCCTCCCAAAAGGAGTACTTCCATGGGGCAAGAGGAAGGACTTCCGGTGGCAAAGATCAGGGGTTAGGGGGCAGGACTTCCAATCCCAAGATGGTGACCAGGGAGCAGGGCACTTGTCAAGGGGTGGGACTACCCTTGCAGCCTTCGGCAGCTTGTCCAAACTCATTAAGTGGCTCTCCAGCCACAAAATAATTGCCCGCCCCTGTTCTATAGTGTTGATTTAATAGCAATTATTCAATAATTTTTTTCCTTGTTTTTCTGAATGTGTGGCTCCAGGCACATTATTTTCTGCATGTTAGTCTTCTTTATTACATAAACCCAATTCATCCCAAAACCTGATCCTATCACATACATGAAAGAAGACAGACATGCTTTGTGAAAAAAATTGCAACTGACCTACCTGAACTACATTCTATTCAAGTTACGGTTTAGAAATGGAAGTCTATTTGAGATCACCTTATGACCCTGGCTTAAGGTAAAAGAAACATCTGGAATCTGATCCTAATGGACAGCTATACATACGGATTCTGCTTCAGAAAGGTAGGCTAAAGAGATAGTCAGTGGTGTCCAACTGGCAGCCCATGAGGGGTTAACATGTGGTCCCCAGGCTCCCACTCAGGCACCACTACCCCCATTGCTCCTGCAGCAGCAGTCAGGGTCCCAGGTTTCACTCTGTCCTCCAGCTTCTACTTCCTGCCCCCACCCCAATGCATGGGGCAGGGTGGCATGGTACAGCACAGCCCATAGTTCCAAGGGAGCCAGTGGCTCAGAGCACCCATGCAGCAGGGGAGCTGAAGTGAGCTGGGGCCCCCACCTGCAGTACAGCTGAGTGTGGGGTGCTCACATATGATGTGCAGCCTGGAAGGCCTGTACCCCTCAATGTGGCCGATGGGGCAAGTGGCCTCCAGCTGCTTAGAACTAGACAGCCACGATACAGATGATTAAAATATAAATTCTATTGTACAAGTTGTTACTTGCAGCTTTTCAAACTAAAATTTTGTAGCATGAAAGAAACAGGAATTATTAATCTCTTTGTTTCTTATGCTGAAAAAAATTAGACTGCAGGTAGGACTCCCATTCAAATTAATATTTACCAGTAAAAGCCTGAGGGAATTGAGATCACAAGTACAAGCAAATATTTACTTATGTGGAAAGAGGTTATAACCTGCTTTAAACTTTCACTTGAAACTGTTTTGCCTCCTGTCCTCCTACGCTGGTTCAAGTCCACTTTATACCAGGAAGCAAAGATTGAACACTATGCTACGTATGCTTCACTGCACACATTTTTAGAACAAATTCAATCTTAATTCTGGAATATTTTGTTGAAAATATACAGTGCAGCTTGATCAAGATGGGCAAGATGTAAGAGAGAGAAGAAAGAGATTATTAAATCTTATTTTCAGAAAAATCCTGTCCATTAAATCAGCCCTAGTCACCTCAGTGGACACTCAATAATTTTGTAGAGGATAAGAGTTCTCTGAGCTAACAGCGGACTGAAAATCTGCATAATGGTGGATCATCCCATTATTATCCACCTATTGTCATTCAATTGGTGCTCGAAGATCATGACATCAGATCCAAACCCAAGCTCACGGTTTATCAAACAGTTTTGATCTCCACTTTACTGTACAGAGCTGAGACACGGACAGGAGACATTTCAAGTCACTGGAGAAGTACCATCAACGCCGCCTGTGGAAGATCCTTTGAATCCAGAGGAAAGATAAGACACACCAACATTAGCGTCTTCTTGCAAGCAAACACCACAAGCATCAAGGAGATGATCATCCACAATCAGTTTTGCTGAGCTGGCCACATCATCTGGATGTCTGACTCCAGACTGCCAAAGCAAGTTTATTTTCCCTGCTCAGTTGAGATGCATGCTCAAGAGGAGGGCACGGAAAGCATTTTGTCAAACCAACTCCTAACAAGTGCAGAAAAGTGCAAAACCAACTGGCAATGTACATGACATACCCAGCCTGTTGGCTAATCTACAGACAGTATAACAGATGTAACACTACAACTGAAGTGGCAGAGGTCAGAGAGACAGTGCAAGATCTGTAGTTCTACCCCTGCCCCTTACAAGCATAGGAAACCCTTTTTGGTTGCACATAATAATGGAATTCTCCCCATTTCCCCCAAGGCATACATTTATTTTACCAGTACCATACTTAAAAAAAATTAACAGTCGAGAGAAATCTGCAGTAAAACCCAGGTTGTCTATATTTTAGCTATTTCTTCAACATTCCAATTGCTTGCATCACATAGCAAGCAGTAGGCTTAAAGATAGAGTGGTATTACTGCTTTTAATAACACAGTATGGTCTTTCCTTACTGAGAAAATGGCTTCAGCCCCACTGGAAATAGAGAACAACGGTGGTGGTCTTTCATCAAGTTATGTGGAACTCCAGTCCTACTGATTAGTTTCACACACACACTACATTTTAGAAGCAAGAATTCTTGTAGGTGATATTTTTATTGGACCAACTGTATGGTTGGTATAGATGTAGGCAAGCTTTTGGGTATCACATAGGCAAGCTTCCTCAGTACCTAAAAGCTTGCCTACATGTATACCAACCATACAGTTAGTCCACTAAAAGAGATCACCCAAAATAATTTGTTTCTCACATCTCCTGGAGCATCACGGCAACAACATCCCCCGAAAACTACTGTATAATAGGAAAATTCTATTATAAATAAAGGAAATTTGAAAACAGAGGAATTGTGAGAAAAAATAATCATT
>NW_017729025.1:141149114-141159994 GCF_001723915.1 Gavialis gangeticus
TTTTATTTAACTGTGGCATAAGGGTGGGGTAGTATTTTGTTTGAATGGAAATAATTCCTTCAAATATATGGCTGTTCTTAACTAATAATAAATTAATTATATGGAAGATGAAGGATAAGCTAATCTTTTATTAACAAAACATGTCAGGAAAAAGCACAAGTACCTTAAAGATCTAATTTTAATGGCTTTTAATTTAAATTAAGTAAAATATTTAATTGAAAATCCCTAGAAACTAAATCTCTACCCAGAGGGTATATGCTGTAAGTTAGGGAAATATACTGTATAAATGCATATACTTATACTCGATAAGTGCATCATGTCTATAATTTAAGCCCCAAGTTATCTTTTAGACAGATACACAAAAACACATCTAGAGGTCTAATACTGAAAATAAATCTATTTGATTCCTTAGTATAACAATGTGAAACTTATTCGGTACTGCTTAAACAGATGTTATCTAATAAATGATGCAGTTTCCCTAAGCGTATCAAAGGATCTTTGGAAGGAATATCAACTAGATTTCAAAGTTCATATAAAAGCCCAAAGGAATCTTTGATAAGGAAAATAAATTCTTCTTAATTAGACATAATTTCTGGTTGCCAACACAGCCTGAAGCCATTCCTGTTTTGGTGGATGACGTGACAACAGTAAGAAAGAATTTAGAAAATAAGTCAGTCAAATTAATTGCCTCAAAAAGAAAATTAATAAGGACTTCAAGGACTAATGACAAATCCCAAGAAATGGATAATCTCTTAGGAGGTCTAATCTGCCAAAAGAAAATGTGTGCCTCTTAATTCTTGTCTGCTGCTCAGTTCTACTACGTAGACTGTGGGCACTGACAGAAGTGATATTTGTTATGCAATTGGCCCCCTGAAAGTACTGTGCAGCCATGCCCTGACAGAAGGGTTCAGATGAAGGCACTCCAGAGTGAAGCGCCTTCATTAGCTTCTGTTTGTCCCTGCTCATGAGCGGGGATGAGCTGCATCAGCCCAGCCTTGCCCCCAGTGCTGTCTTCAGGAAGGGAGGAGGGAGCTCCAGTCAAATCCACGCCCCCCCCCGCCCCCAAAGCATATGCAAGGCAAACCCCAGACAAGAACTCCATTCCCTGCTTTCTCCTCTCTCCCATCCTGAAGACAGCACTGGAGCTGGGGGGTGGGGCTAGGTGAGAAAGGCTGTAGACATGAAGCCTGTCTCCACTAGATTAACCCTTCCTCCCCAGGCCCTTGACCAAAAGTTGAACATCTGTTGGGTCGCTGTAACTCATGCACATTCAGCGAAGTGCCGTGAGTTACAGTGGGAAGCTGCACGCCTCTCACATGTCCTATATGTGCCAGTCCCATCCTAGGACATTATGACTTGTTTTCTGCATGGAAAACTAAATTAAAGTTTCTACAGTTCAGCTAAGGCTTGATCCCAAGCTCATGGAAGTCAATATAAAGTCTCCCACTGACTTCACCAAACCCTTCTAGGTTAGCATTGCAGGAAAATAAATGTTTTAATACACTCACCCTTTACAACGTAAATTTAACACTGGAAAGGTAACAGATTTTGGCATAGTATGACTTTGTCCCTTTCAGTCAGTCTACTGCTTAAAAACACCAGACAATTTTGTTATTTCTAAAGAAACAGTCCATTTGCTAGTGACATCTACTCAGAAAGGAAATATGACTCATCTAAATTAGGACAAATTACTCCTTTCCTGAAGACTCTTCTTCGAAAGGTAACATTACAACCACAGTTAGCACAGTTAGTTTATAGCTCAAGAATGTACAAATGAAAGAATTCATTTCCAAAGGGCTTTGGTGAAAACGCCCTACATCAAAGTGCATAAAGACCAATATAAGTGTAACATCACAGACTGTTTTACAAGGCTAAATAAAAAAATTCTACCAAGATATTCAGACAGAAGGCAGGCTGAAGGTGCACTATATAGATTCAGTGAATCAGGGATGCATAAGCTTTCATAAGTAACATCTAAGTGAAAGCTTACGTATCACTAATTCAGTTAGCCTATAAAGTACACACCTCTACCCTGCCTTCTGCCTGACTTCAGACTAACTCTGATAACCACCAAGATATTCAAAAGTGACTTATGTACCACTTCAGAATTTCTTATCAATTGAACATTTCTACAAATATCAGATCCCAACCTGAAGCCCAAAATACTGAGGTGTCCAAAATCAGCTGCTTTTAAAAATCCAGCCAACTGCCTAACAGCCTTTCCAAACTTGTTTTTCCACGATTCTATATTTCTAATTCACATTTCCATTTGAAGGTGAAAACTCTTGTTAGACAAGAAATGCTTAGGACATAATAAGCTTCTTTAGAAATATAAATTTGTATATATTGTGTTTTCATATATTAATTTTCAAATAATACCTGACTGATACCATCTTTAGGTGAATAGTAAATATTTTCTATACAACCACAGCAGGCTTATTTGCTGTTATAACTGGGTAACAATACAAAAAGCCACTTGAGTAAAAATGTATTTATGGTATTAACAGGGGATTTAATTAATTATCCAACAATATTTAAGCAATTGCTTGCCAAACACAAAATTAAAGAACCTCTTCAAAATGGCAAAAGAAAATACTCTGACAATTACTTACACTTGGAAAAAAATCTTTAAAAATCACTTCAGCTGTTAAAACCTTTAATACAAGAGCACAGTATTGGAGCACTTGGGGCCTTCCACATTAGGTGCAAGATAAAGCCTGGTTTCCCATTCTAGGCTAAGATCAAGCATAATCCCTGAATGACTGTAGTATATAATCTGATCTAATCAAGACCAAGACTGTCAAATATGCCTTTTCAAAGAAAAGCTTGATGATTCCTAAGTAATACATAAGGACTCGTAGTCTAGCCCCTTGCTCAAGGCAAGATTATCCGTAACTAAAGCAGCCCAGCCAGGTGTCTGTCCAACCTGCTATTAAAAATTTCCAGGGATCAAGAGTCCCCTGCTTCTCCAGGTAACCTGTTCCAATGTGTAAGCACCCTCGTAGTCAGAAAGTTCCTCCTAATCTCCAGCGTAAATTTCTCCTGGTGCAGTTTGAAGCACTGGTCCTATTCCTGCTCCTTACAGCCACAAAGAAAAGCGTATCTCCATCCTGTCTACATAAATCACCCTTCACATACATGAAGACTGGTATCAGATTCCCTCACTCAGTCTTTACTTCTACAAACTAAATAACATTGTTTTGTTGCTCTATACTGGACTACATACAAACTGTCCACATCCTTCTTGAAGTGAGAGGCCCAAAACTGGACATAGTACTCCAAGTGATGCCTCATCATGGCGGCATAAAACAGAAGAATTACTTCCCTTGACTTACAAGTTGCACTCCTGTTGATACAACCCAGTTTGCTGTTGGCTTCCCCCACTTCCCCCTCCACCCCCACCAAGAGCACACTTTTGGCTCATATTCAGTTTATATGAGCTGTAACCCTCAGGTCCTTTGCACAACCTAGCCAGTTAATCCCCAGTTTGTATCTGTATATACAATTATTCCATCCCAAATGCAGGACTTTGCATTTGTCCTAACTGAATTTTATTTGATTGACTGTGGACCATTTCTCCAGGTTATCTAGGTTACTCTGGATCCTAGACCTACCCTCTGGAATGTCTGCAACTCCACCCAAGTTGATGCCATCTACAAATTTGCTAAGAATGCAACTAATCCCACCGTTAACAAAGATCCAAATCGTTAAGGAAGATGTTGAACAGTAACAGACCCAAGACAGACTTCTGGGGAACCCCATTTGATACCTCATCCCAACTAGACATTGAGCCATTCATGACCATTTCTGAGAATGATGATCCAACCAGTTACCTACTACCTTTCAATATTTTTGTCTAGTCTGTATTTCTCAAGCTTGTTCATGAGTGGGTTGTGAGAGACAGTGTCAAAAGCCTTGCTAAAGTCAAGATATATCACATCCACTACTCTCCCTCATCCACAGAGCCTGTCTTCTTATCACTGAAGGCAATCAAGTTGGTCAGGCACAACATACTCTTCATGAATCCATGCTGACTATTCCTCATCACCTTGTGCTTATTGAAGCACCTATAGGTGCTTCAAAATAAGATTCCTAGAGGACCTGCTCCATGATCTTCCCAGGTATCATGGTCAGGCTGACTGGTCTCTAACTCCCCATATCCTCCTTCTTCCATTTCTTAAAAAGATGGGCACCTTGACCTCCCCGAGTCCTCAAAAAGAATAACCAATGGCTCGGAAATGACCTCAACAAGGCCCTTCAGTACCCCATCCAGCCTTGACAACTTAAGAGCATCTAGCTTCTCTAAGTAATCTCTAACCTGTTCTTCCACTACTCTAGGCTGCATGTGCCCTTCCCCATATTTGTGTCAATTGTGCTCTTTAGCTGGGAGCCAGCTTTATTCGTGAAGACTGAAGTACAAAAAAAAAGGCATTAAATATTTCAGTTTTCTCTGCATCATCTACATTCAGTAAGGGACCTATATTTCTTTGGTCTTCCTTTTATTTCTGAAACTTGTAGATTTATTTCTGATTTACTTGTAGAAACCCTTTTTATTGCCTTTTTTGTCCCTTGTCAGTTGTATTTCAAATGCCACCTTGGCCTTCTTGATTTTCTCTCTGCATACTGTACAATCCATATAATTTCTTCCTTAGCAATGTGACCACAGTTCCATTCTTTGTAGGACTCTTTTGAATTTTAAAGCACTTGAAAAAGATTGCTGTCTAGCCAAGCTATGTTTCTGTTGCACTGTTCTGTTCATCAATTGTATCAGGATAGCTTGCTCCTGTACCTGGAATATAGCCTTCTTAAAGTACAGCCAGCTCTCCTGGCCTCCTTTTCCTTTCAGACTTTCACATCATACTCCAGTCATTCAATTTAATTTCACATCATTTTATTCAGGTCATTTCTGAATAATCCCAATGACACTATAATTCCATTATTATATTAAGAACACCATTTTTTACTATCCCCATGCTTCTTGCATTACTCCATAAACACTACAGGTTTATATAATAACTGACTGTCCTATCTTCTCCCCAAAACCTTTGCTTAGACTTCCACTATTGACTCCTCTCACTAGGTTTTGATCCTTGTTCCCTGGCTCTTTAATTATTTCTAGACTTTTGTCTCCATCTCTTAGTGAACTTAAAGTCCTTCTCACTAGGTTAGCAAGCCTGTACACAAAAACACTCTTCTTTTCATCCTACTGACCCCACCTCTTCCCAGCAGTCCTTCTTGGAACACACTACACCATCGAAACTGATCTCCAAGATGCATTTTCCCTACACAGGCCTTTACCCCGGACTGGAAGGATCAAATGAGAACACCCACTGGGCCCCTGTTCCCTTCACCTTTGCACCCAGATCTGTGGTCACTTTTGATCTGTTCAAGGTCACTGCTTGCTGGCTGTATCATTAGTGCCCACATGGAAGATCAGCACAGGATAGTAGTCAAAGGGCCATATGGGTCTTAGCAGCCTTACAGTGATGTATTGGATGCAGCAGATTCATTTTTTACATGAAGGATGATGGTGATCAAGCTAACAGCCTTGAAATTTGCATAGTAATGTTAAAAAAGGTGTGCATTGTTGGCACCCACACTTTTTTCAGCCTCTTCCCCATGCTTCTGTCTCTCTTTGGTATTACACTCCTAGGACCCTGCCAGAAGTTCATTTAAAGCTGTGATGGGATCTAATCTCTGATCCCAATAATTGCATTTCCTGATATTCCATACAGATATGGCAGGAGGCATGATTTTGAAACTGAGGATCAGATCCAAATCACGCCATACTTATTACTTCAGGGGGAGTCACAGATCATGATCCCAGGCTCCTTCTGCATCAGCAAATTGAAAGCCAGGTGCCTGACAATCAGCTGATTGCCAGCTTGGCTGGGGAAGGAACCAGGGTTTAGAACCAGCCCCAGTGTAGTTCCCACCAAGCTGTCAGTCACTTGATTTTTGGATGGACACAGTGACTGCACTGGGGTCTGGAACTGGCCTAAATATGGGCATGGACCCAGCTAGCCACAGTTGCTCAATGCAGTGTTTAAGTTCCCAGTGGAAAAGCCAAGGTTCCCTTCAGTGTGAGCCTAAGATTCCTTCTCTGAGCAGCCTTGGCAGAGTTGCCCAGCACAGGGTTTAAAGTGCCAGCAGCTAAGGGGAACACAAGCTCCTAGCCAGTGGGAGCAAAGGATTCCTGCTAGAGACTTTAAACACCATGCCAAGCAGCTCTGGCTGGGTGCCCTGCCACAGGGGAGTCTCTGCTCCCCTGCACCTGGCTGGTGCTGCTTTCCACAGAGTTTAAAGCCCTGGTCTGGGGGAAGCCAAAGCCTCTGCCTCCCTGTGCTAGGCAGCCCATCCAGGGCTTTAAAGTCCCAAGCAAGGGAAACCCTTTGGCTTCCCCCACCCAGCCTCCAGCAGGGCTGAAAATCAGCCAATTTTCAGTCGCACATTAAATTTAAGGCACCATCCAAATGAGCCAAAAAATGTTCCAAAGTTTTATAATGCAGAACATTTCTATGACATGTTCCTCATTTTATGGCACCTTAAATCAGGTGCATGTGTAGCACCTTTCCTATTTATGCTGCAATTAACACATTAATCACTGCAAAAATATAACTTGTAGTGGGGGCTCTCCCATAACTCCTAAAATCCTACATGCATGACACCTCATGCTCTCAGCACTCAACTTATTCAACCAGCTCATCTCTTATCTACAAGCAAGGAAAGTGTGACAAGACACAGCAAAAACGGCCACAAAAACTGCAGGAATCTTCCAGTCTAACACAGGTTCTGTTACATTGCTGAGATTTCAGCATCACCGACAAAATGAAGCTCCCAAAAGCACTGCCACGGAATTAGTTTTCGATTGTCCTTTTAATAATTTTAATGGGATAATTAAATGCTTCCATTCAAGATACTAGAGCTTATGCTGTAAAGAGCCAAATTGTTTAGACTTCATACGTCTGGAAAAGACATGTTAACCTTGACTAACACAGAAAGTGTGCATTTAACTTTTATATATATATATATATATATATATAAAAAAATTTGCTTGCCTCATAACTGATTCTCAAAAAGGATGTTTTAATCAACAGGTTTAAATACTTTCTTTGGCTTTACTGAACTTGTAAAACATTATTTTTACCTTTGCCATTTATAAATTGCTTAAGGTTATCCATGATAAAGCAAAAAGATCCCCAGCCCTTAAATGCCCAACTGTTTTTTTAGTTGTAGTACACTAAGAACTTTGCACTTAAGCTTTTGGGAAATAAATACTTTGGTAAGAGAGTCCCCAACATGGCAGTCCCACTTTTAAAGGTATAATCATCCAGTAGCAGTAGAATAACTGATGTGGCAACCTGGACAGCAGCCCCGAGCACCGATTGATGGGGGTGGAGTGGGGAGGGGAAAGAAGGAGCAGAAAAACTAGAAGCTGCTGCTACAGCCACACAATCATGCCAACAGCAAAGCAGCAGTCGGAACCTGTCACTGCCTCCACTCATCACAGCTGCCCTGGGTTCCCAGCTGACTGGTTACACCTCTGCAATCTCTTCTGAAACTCCCTAGAGAGGCATAGGGCCTGGATACATAAAACATTTATACTTGTGGAATTTACATCACTTTTGTATACCAAGAGATCCAGAGCCACACAGGTATTCTGTGTTTGCAGCAGGCACTATTATAACACCTAACCGTTGGGTGAGTGGGGTATTATATAGCCCGATCGCCTATAGCAATCATCTACTGCCAGATATGACACTTACGCTGTTGTAGTTTCACCCCAATTTCTCCCCAAGGTACAAAAAGTCTACAGTAGAATTCAACATAATAAAAGCCTTAGTCCATAATGCTTTTTCTCAACTGCACATGCACTGATTGGCTGTGCAAGCTGGGCAGCTGGGGGGCACAGCCAGCTGAGTGAAAACAGGAACCCCTCCGCTGCACCACCTCCTTCTGCAGCCTTCAGTTCAGCGGCTTCCTCCGCCCCACCTCCACACATGGCAAAAAAATAAATTGGCACAAGCACTTTACAAGTGCCAGGGCCAGCTAAGGAAAGGCAGGAGCCCTTCCGTCGGCCCCGCCTCATCCTGCAGCCTCTGGTGCAGTGGCTCCCTCCTCCCCACCCCCATCTTCCCCCATCATTCTTAACAAGCAATTTGCTAGTCAAGTCATAAAAGTGTAGGACTGATCACAATGTAAGCTTGTTGTGTGTTCAAGCTCATGCACAAGAGACTGTAACTATAGTAACCTTTGTTTATTGTGTCCCATTTTGTTTTGACTTTGTTTTTTATTTTTTATAAGTAAAATAGTCAGTTATTGTGATTAGTTTCATCCTGCCCAGATACAGCATTATAAAAGACATTTCAAGAATGACCTTAAACTATCTGATACAAGACTGGACTCTGAACGTGCATTATTGTCTAAGCTCAGCAGCAAGGGAATCTGTAACCTAGCTAAAATCCTACATGCAGGAAGAGAAAGGAGGTGCACAGGAATAAGATAAAAATCATACCAGATCAGAAAAGAGCAATAGGTATCTGTCAAAAAATTAGTATGAGAACTTCAGCCAGGCATCAGACTGCTGACACCTACATGCTTTTAAGCCTCACAAACTTGAACGGAATCCAGAAACTGCCCCCGTCTTTGTGCCACCAAGTTTGTGTATGCATACCTTCTGTGAAGTGTAGTTCTCTCAGCATGCATACCTTTCATGTAGTGTAGTGCTCTCAGCATGCACACCTTCTGTGTAGCATAGCACATGCACAGACACAAATCCTGAGAGTAGAGAACGGATGGTCCAAGCACCTCCCTTGGATCCAGACCCACAGAGTCCCTCATAGCACAAGCACACACTTTCCTGGAATTCTAAATCTCATTTGAAGTTTAACTCATCAGGAGCCGCAAACCAGGCCAGATCAGTTTGCTAAGCATCAGTTAGTCCAGGAGTCAGGAACACTTTCCAATAGGGGGTTAGAACATCAAAGTTCAGGTCAGAGGCAGGTTGGCATTAGAACCCAACTACTGCCACTGCTTCACTTTACTACTATCTGCAGCCAGGCACACAAAAGCTCCCCTCTGTCAAAGCCTGTGCCACCCAAATGCAGAACAGCACAGGTAGAGCTCCCCTCCCACTGGAGCCCCAAGCAGCTGACTGTGGTGTGGCACACAGAGAGCCTTTCACCACTGAAACCACAGTGCTGCAGGTGATTCCAAAGGCTTTGTAAGCCATGAGTTGCTGATCCCTGGGTTAGTTTGTTCTCCCAAGCTGCTTCCACTTCCATTAATGACCCATTAATATTCACCACCAATGAGAGAGCTTCATGATGCAGAGATCTCAGCATAACAGTGTAATACCTTGCAATCTCAACCAGAATTCATACATTATACAAAGTCCCCAAAGTTACCAGAGGGCCAGCATGGAAGAATGAATAGACAGGACATGTCACTGATGGGCTACAGTTTTTATCAAGGAAATTTAGTGAAGAGAACTGAACATGTATTTTCCTTGTTAAAGACACAATAAAAACCACTGAAAGAATAGTACAGATCTTTTTCCTTTAAAATTCTCCTGGCACTTCCCAATTCACTGAAGGTGTCTCAAAATGCAACATCACAACAATCTATTGTAACCAATGGTAACTGTACTATCCCAGAATACATCATTCTGCGACACCTGCAGCGAACCAGAAAGGATCAGGAGAATTTTACAGAGCAGAAGTTTTAAAGGGTTACGTAAAATGCATTGTGCTGAGTGAATCTCTCAGCTTAGTCAGTTATAAACAGCTGTGTATTTAATTCAGGTCTTCTTTTGTGGTTTACCTTTAAAAGAAGCCAGACCCAAAAAAATAAAGTCCCAGCATTGTAAATCTAGTAGGAGATTATTCAGGTCATATTTGGACTAGTTATTATTACAAGGAACTTAAAATAAGAAGCTAATACATATTTAAAATGTCTATTTTTAATTGCTTTTAGCCTGGAAATCTTTTTAAAAACATAGTCTAACCTGTAATGGATTATCAGCAACACTTTAATATTGAAACAAAGAATTTGTCAAGTACATTTTGCTTTTCAATTGTAATTAACTATTACCAGTTTTCTCAGCTTAAGAAATTAATCTGATCTGTCAATGTTATAGTCAGTTCTCCATGCACTAAAAAATACTATAACACCTCAGTTTCAAACCCTGCTGAGGCGCATTTTAGAGTTGAGAACATTTTTAGGGGCATATTTTTAAAGTTTCATAGAAGTTTGTTTGCATCCAGAGATTTGGTTTGGTTTTTTTTTTTTTTTTAAATGGTCAACAATATTTTACCTGATTTTTCAACATACCTTTGAATTTAGTCTTTAAATTAAGTTATAGGGTCCAATTTTCCTGCTGAATATGCTAGGCAGACCTATATGTCAATGTGAAGCCTACAGCAATATTCTATTCAGTAAGTATGTATAATAAACCTCTTTGAGGGGGGAAAAAACCTACCTGCACGCACTGAATTCAATCACCATTGCATTAGCTCTATGATTGATGAATTCTAAATATTCACATCCGCTAAACTGGAAGCTTTCTTGCGAATGAATGTTGTCAATGATCTTCAGTACTTCCAAAGACTGACATGACAGCATATTACAAGAATCCCAAGCCCACACATGTGAATAAGTTACCTCAACAGATTTTCTAAACCCTGCTCAATCACTGGTACGTAGTGCTGAAACAGAGTTAGACAGGAAAAGCTATACCAACAGCAATACAATTTGTCTCTCATTCAAGACAAAACCACCAAATCATTGGGGCCCTAAAAATAACTTCCTGACTACCTAGGGAATAAAAGATGGTAAAGAATGAAAAGTGTATTTATACTAAAGTTATTAGTAAAATTACA
>NW_017729025.1:141164994-141178268 GCF_001723915.1 Gavialis gangeticus
AAATCATTGGGGCCCTAAAAATAACTTCCTGACTACCTAGGGAATAAAAGATGGTAAAGAATGAAAAGTGTATTTATACTAAAGTTATTAGTAAAATTACGTTATACAATTTATAGTTTTATGATTTTCTAAGCAAACAATCATTTTTCTGTAGTGAAAAAAAAATGAGTGAAAACTAAGAGCTGGCATTTTCCAAGTGATGGCTTAAGTCTACTGACGGGTGCTTGCAGTCTATTAAGGGGTGTCTGAAATCTAAAAAAGCCCAAGAAACACTGATTTAAGTAAGTATTTTTACTTACAGTGAACTAATCATCTATTATGGGCTCCAACATAGAGTATTTGCAGACTGAGCATTACAGCATTCTTCTAATATAGGAGAAACCAAAAGCAGGCTGAGTTAAGTAAAAAGCATCCAAAATGAAAAAATGTGGATGCATGCAAACTGAAAGAGTAGGTTAATGTTAAGGTACTGAACATACAGTAATCTAAGACACTGGCTGGAGGTTAGGCCTAGATCCAATAAGGGAAACTTAAGCAACTAAAAGCTACATGCTGAAACACCTCACTTTAAGGCACTGGGACCCTAGAGTGGAATCCAAAACCCCAGGGTTAGACACCTAAGTTCCCTGTACAATACATAAGAAGAGGTAAATGCCCCAGAAAGGTGATCTGAAACATCCCATGCTAAGGGAATAACCTAGGCCTAGCCAAGAGGAAACATTAAATGCTAACACAAGGAGTATATCTCAACTACTGTCCCCTCTCAGGAGCTAGGGTTGCCAACCATCCAGGATTGCCCAGGAGTCTCCAGGAATTAGAGATAAATCTCCAGGAGACTGCTGAGAGTCACCCAGGAGATAAATGATAGGACATTCATTAAAATAAATATTAAATACTGAATCTGATTTATACAGTTGTCCAGTGGGTTTTTAAAATGTAATAGTAATGTACACTTGCTATCCTGATGTAAAATCATTAATGTCATTATTACATCCTGTGATGAAACCTCCTGGAATAGATTCAAACAGAGCTGGCAACCCTATCTGGAGCTCAGCTGGCCAAGCTAGGGCTGTGTCGATGTGCTTTACACTTAGTTTACTCTTTCAAGAAACCGGGGGCTCCACGTTTTCCTTTTAAAACATGGCTGGAAGAGGAGGTGGTGGTTGTGCCCACCTTGTATCTGATAGCGCACTGGACTCCTTCTGAAAGCTATTCCAGATGGTAGTACCTTTCCACTCCTCCTCCCTTCCTCCCCCATTACATCTGTGCCACCATACAAAAATAGTCACCAAGCAGAAAGCAAGCAAGCAATGTTATACTCTAAAGCAGGGAACAGGAAATCCTAGCTTTTTAAAACTGCCGGGTGGGGTGGGGACAGCAGGGGTACTTAAAAGCTTGATGTCTCATTTACAGGGCTAACATTTCTCATATTGTAAACACTGCTTCCCCTTTTACAGTAAGTGAATGCTTCATTGTTAGATGCAGATGTATCCATTCCACTCCCAAAGCTATAAAACTGCTAAAAAGAATATTTTACAGCTTTTCTGTTTTATCATATAGTACAGACTGTCTCATTTTTCTCTCCATATTTCTATCTACTTGCAGAGTTAAAACCAATACTGTTCCTAAACATCTTCTGTTAACTTTACCTTTTTTGCTGGGTTCTTCTCCTCCTCTTCTCTTGGTATGCTACCTTCTTGGCCATTAATTCCCACCTTTCTCCAACACAAACCAGACCACTGTTGACACATTCCTACATTTCTTCTGGATTGTTACTGAAAACAGTATCTCCACTGCTTTTTCAGTTGATCACAACCCAGCTGACTGAATGGAACCTATGAGGCACGCATAATGAGACTTAATTGTTCTTCTCACATGATCTAACTCACTTACGCCACAGAAAAAATAAGCCCAGTAATTTACTACATAAATCTAAACTGTACTAAATACATGTAGTAGTGTGATAACTATGATGTTAAAGGAGGTAAGACAAGATCTGCATACAAACGCATACTAGTTTTCCAATTATGGTCAGTGATTCAAGCAAAAGATACTATTTCCTCTTAAGTCTACAAACCAGTACAAATTTAAGCTTTAAATCCCCAGTGAAGACCCCTTGTGGGGAAGAGGGTTTAGGAGAATCAGCTACACCATTCTGAACTGAACACAAAAATAACAGATAAGAAAGAATTTCCATGAAACTCTTAGAATGGTCCCGGTTATCAGAGAAACTGCCTCACAGCTGCACTCTCCACACTTGTTCATACAGTCTGGATGCTTTTCCTGTTAGTTTTTGAAAGTCTCCAGGAACAAGCAACAATAGTAATCTTAGCATTTTCAATCTGACAGCACAAGTCCTTTCCTTTGGTATCCATTTCCTTTGGTGTTCACAAAAGTCCAAGACTAGCAAGTTTCAAAAGGATCATACACAATACCCTTATTTTGACTGAAAGCAAAAATGCAAACACTAAATTAATAAAATAAGTTTGCATATCAATCCCCTACTGCTAAATTTATATATTAATTACTAAATAAGATTCATTTTCAATGAGAAAATACTATCAAAAAGGCAGCTGAGCTATAAATAATTTCTTATAACTGTTATCAAGGGATTCAACACATCACCTGTTATTTTAGCTCAAATAACTGCCAAATGGGACTGACTGAAAAACGGTCTAGTAAGTGCAACAGAAACGCCCACCTATCGTATTGTGTTTGCCTTAATTTGTTAGGCTAACAGTCACACATGATTCCATGCCAAGAATAAAGAGGATGTAAGAATGGGTAAGGGAAGAAAAAAAAAAAAAAAAAACAAAAAAAAAAATCAATAGGCTCTTGGGATCATTATCAAAGTCAACTTACATTGGCTTTACAGTCTGCACATTTTCTAGAACTTTGTAGCAGATACTTTACAGACTTTAAAATATCTACTTTTAAAATTAATCTACCACAAATTCTTTGAGACCTAGAAACTCCTAACCAAGCAAGGGGAATCCTACTGTATTTTACAGAACTATTCTCTAAAAATTATCTGAAGTTAAAAAATGCCATCTACACAAATAGTTTTCATCTTAAAAAGACTTTTTCCCCCCCAACCAGACCACTGCATTAGAGGGTCACTGTCCCAGGGGGACATAAACAGAGGTCCTGGAACACCCTCCCATGGTGGGACCCAAGGCTGGGGTGAGCTGCCAGAAAGAAGAAACAAAAAGCCCTAAGGAGGGAGCTCACTTACCTTCCATAGGAAAAGCCCTGCCGTGCGGAAAAGAGCCGCCAGCGCGGTTCATCAGCCACTCTTATTTGCAGCTGGGAGCAGCACCAGGGGATGCCATCATCAGAAGCCACTGCCTAGCTGATTTAAAAGCCAGAGGCAGGGAAACAGGGCAGGCAGCAGCTAAGCCAGAGACAGGAGGTGAGGCTGCTCCCCGGGCCACTTGATGACAGGACCATCAGATCCACGGGGGACCGGACGGGGACTCACAGGAAGGGTCCTGGCTCCCCTAAAGGGCTACGCACCCAGCCTGTCAGGACAGCCGGGCCAAGGAGGACGGCATCAAGGGATCCCGACGACCATAGATGCCGGATCCATGAGTGGGGTGGGCTGAGGCCCAAACCCCTACTGTTCTTTTCCTTTTCTCTTTTTTTTTCCCTGTTTTATGTTATCACCTTGAAGGGCACCCAGAGCTCAAACAGGAGAAGGCACCCCCAGTCGACCTGCAGGGTCAAGAAGAGGAGCAGAGGCATCTCCATGGAATGTGACGTCTCGAAGGTAAGGTCAGAGCGGATGTTAAGACAGGACCGGTCCCACACCCCGTAGACACCCGGGGCAAAGAGAGACACCAACGGACAGGCAAGAGAGGACAAGAGCAGGAGGGAACACCAGAGACAGGCTGGCGAACCATCACCTAGTCAACATGAGGGCTGATGTATGGCTGGTGTAGCCCCAAAAAGGCCTGCAATGAGCAGCCCCGGTCCGCGAGATCCTGTAAGGGAGAGTCCCACTATTGAAGGGAAGACCAAGTCATGGCAGGAGAGTGTCGGGGCCTCCCTCAGGGGTGAACACAGCCCAACACCCAAGTACCAGGGACATGCCCCACAGTCTGAACTGGGCGTGCACTCTAAGGCCAGAAAGCGCTTATACCAAACCAGGCGGGTGCAGTCACACAAAAATAAGACACTCAGCTATGCTGTGCGGCAACCATTTCATATGAGACACACTCATCATTAATTCTCACCACCACCACTACCATACTAGTGGGGGAAAATAGTGATCTGCTGTTGATCACCTCTAATGTCAATATGTGCATATTGCCAACACTAGATTTCCCTAGAATAAGGCAAGCAGTTATAGCATCCTGACTAGTTATAAATTGATGAAGCTACTTGAAGAAAGGATATGGGCTCTAGTTAGATGCTACTATACTGGTGTGGTCATTCTCAAACCTAGAGTTTTGCTATGAAAATAAAGATAGTAATCCCATAAATAAATTTGGATACACACCATGCATCCAAACAGAAAGAAAGTAAAGGTGTGGGAACAATCAGTACTTAGATTTCTGACACACAACAATTCATGATTCTCTCTCCTTTTTATAAAGTGTAAGGGGGCAGCAACATTTCAGAGATAGGATCATATAAAAAGTCACTTGGCACCTTGATACATTTCTGAGAACAAGATGCAATACTATGTATGATTTACAATACATTTATATATCATGCAAGTGTAATACATTATTTTTCAAGGTAAGTCATGTCTCAAATTAGGAGAGTTTCTATCAATGAAAGAACACTTAGCATATAAGGAACTGATACATTTGAGTTGGGAATAAGTCCAGCAGTGAAATTTGTTCACCAAAGCCATGAGTGAACGTTATTTAATAGGAGACAAATATCTCTGCTTTAAAAAGTTTAAGTCTTCCTGCATTCCACCTGTTTTTGGAGAAACACATTCTGAACCTGTTAGAAGTTAAACATCACCACTATTGCTAAAGTGTCACTCATACGTACCATACAGGAACATTCACTATCAGATTATCGGGTCCGACCCCCTATTCCAGGCAGGAAGGAGCACTGGGGTTAAGTAACCCCAGCCAGATGCCTATCCAATCTCTTCTTGAACACCTCCAAGGGAGAAGAAAGCACCACCTCCCTTGGAAGATCATTCCGCATTTTGGCAACCCTCACCATAAAAAATGTCTTCCTTAGGTCCAATCTAAATCTATTCTCCTTCAGTTTGTGGCCATTATTTCTGGGCGCCCTGGTAAACAGAGTGCCCCCTATTCCCTGCTGGTCCCCCTGATGAGCTGGTAGACAGCCACAAGATCACCTCTCAGCCTTCTCTTGTGGAGGCTGAAGAGATTCAGGTCCCTCTGTCTGTCTTCATAGGGTCTTACCTGCAGGACCTCAACCATACAAGTAGCCCTCCTCTGGACCCTCTCAAGGTTATCCACATTCCTCTTGAAGTGTGGCACCCAAAACTGGGCGCAGTACTCCATCTGCGGCCTCACCAATGACCCATAGAGGGGAATTATCACTTCCCTAGACCTGCTGATGCAAGAAAGAGTGCAGTTAGCCTTGCCTATTACCTCATCACACTGGAGGTTCATGCTCATTTTTGCATCAACCAGGACTCTGTGATCTCTTTCCACTGTTGTGGTACTCAGAATGGTACCTCCCAGTCTATAGTTGTGTTGGAGCTTCTTTCTCCCCAGGTGCAGCACCTTGCATTCATCCTTGTTGAATTTCAACCTATTCTGATCTGCCCACTTCCCCAGTTTGTCCAAATGTGCCTGAATTTGCTCCCTGCCCTCCAGTATGTTAACTGTACCCCACAGTTTAGTGTCATCTGTGAATTTGGACAAGGAGCTTTCAACACCTTCATCCAAATCAGTGAAGATATTAAACAGCACTGGTCCAAGGGCAGAGCCTTGGGGGACAGCACTGCCCACATCCCTCCAGGGAGAAACTGACTGATCCACCACCACTCTCTGGGTGCGTCCCATGACCCAGCTTTTCACCCACCTTACTGTGAAAAAATCCACATCACAGCTACTCAGTTTGCTCATAAGAACTGGGTGTGACACTGTCAAAAGCCTTTTTAAAATCCAGGTAAATAATTCATAGATTCATAGATTCATAGATTAAGGGTCGGAAGGGACCTAGTAGATCTTCTAGCCCGACCCCCCGCCAGGGCGGGAGAACAACAAAAAACCCCAAAAAGAGAAACAGGACTCAAATGAGTATGAAGTATGGATGTTTTATAGTTCCTAGGGTCAGAAGGGACCTGAGTAGATCATTTAGTCCAACCACCTGCCATGGCAGGAAAGACATACATCTAGCCAAAGCAGATGCTATCACCTGAACAGGGACTTGAACCCTGGACCCTCAGATTAAAAGTCTGATGCTCTACCAACTGAGCTACCCAGGCTCATGATAATAGCTACTTCCACTCTTGCATCTAAGCACTTTGTGACCTA
Organism: Gavialis gangeticus; assembly: GCF_001723915.1. Classification (NCBI taxonomy): domain Eukaryota; kingdom Metazoa; phylum Chordata; order Crocodylia; family Gavialidae; genus Gavialis; species Gavialis gangeticus. The sequence goes on from NW_017729025.1 coordinate 141,171,471, forward strand.
GTCATAAAAGGAGACCAGGTTAGTCAGGCAGGATCTGCCTGCTATAAACCCATGCTGGTTGCCCCTTAATATAGCGCAACTCACTGGCCCCCTGCAAATGTGATCCTTTATGATTTTTTCTAAGGTCATGCCGAGAATAGAGGTGGGGCTAACTGGCCTATAATTACCTGGGTCCGCCTTCCTCCCCTTCTTGAAATGAGGTACCATGTTGGCCCTCTTCCAGTCCTCTGGGATCTGTCCCAAGTGCCATGAGCGCTCAAACAGTTGTGCCAGTGGTTTTGCTATGACATTAGCCAATTCCTTTAGTACCCTTGGGTGAAGATCGTTGGGGCCCGCCAACTTTAGGTCAGTACTAACCGTTGGTAGATTGCTATTACTCACACTCCAGACTAGAGACTCATTGGGAAGTGTATTTGTATCCGTGTCCAGGAAAAACAGAAGCAAAGAAATTATTTTAAAGCTCTTTTTCCACCCTATCAGTTACAAGTTGCCCTAATCCATTCTGTAGTGGCCCTATGTTACCCTGAGCCTTCTTCCTGCTCCCTATGTACTTAAAAGATTTTTTGTTATCCTTAATCTTCATTGCCAACTTGAGTTCTTGTAACTGCTTTGGCTTTCCTCACTGCTTCCCTGCAATTGCGAGAAAAGCAGGTATACTGCTCCTTGGTGGCTGCCCCCTGCTTCCACAGCCTGTAGGCCTCTTTTTTCCTCTGAAGGCTCTCCTGGGTTTTCCTGCTCAGCCAAGAAGGTTTTTTGGCTCTTTTGCCTCCCTTTGTGTGTACTGAGATGGTGCCCCTCCGCACCTGTAGGATCAATCTCTTGACGAACTCCCACTCTTCTTGGACTCCAAACTCACAAATGTGATTATCCCTCAGTCCCACCCTAACTAATCCCCCAAGCTCGTTGAAGTTGGCCTTCCGGAAGTCTAGCACTACTGCCCTACTAGTTGTCTTTCCCGCTTTACACCGGATAGTGAATCCTATCAACTGGTGGTCACTATCCCCTAGGCTACCTTGTACCTATAGATTCCCCATCAAGTCCTCCCCTGTAGCCAGCACCAAGTAAAGTAAGACATCTCCCCGAATGGGACTGCATACCTCCTGTGTTAAATGTAGGTCCTGTATGCAGGTTAAGAACCTACATAAATGGCCAGACCTGGCCGACTGCTCCTTCCAGCAGATGTCTGGGTAATTTAGGTCACCCATGACAACTAGGTCTTTTGAGCATACTGCCCTTGAGAGGTGTTTCGAGAATTCTAGATCTAACTCTTCCTCCTGCTGTGGGGGTCTGTAGTAGACCCCCACTACCAAGTCCCTTTCTCCCCTACCCCTTGTAATCTGACCCATAGGACTTCGATCTGCCCTTCTTCTGTTCCCATCTTTATTGCAGATGATGTATAATATTCCCTAACATATACAGCAACACCCCCCCTTTTTTTCCCCAATCTGTCCTGCCTGTATAGCCTGTAGCCATCAATGCCCACTGCCCAGTCATGGGTAGGGTCCCACCAGGTTTGTGTTATACCAATCAGGTCAAAATCTTTGTCTACAAGCAGGAGTGCAAGTTCCTCCTGCTTGTTTCCCATACTTCTAGTAATAGTGTAGAGACATCTTAGCCCCCTCGATAGGTGCCCTTAGTATTCCCCTATCCCGATTCTTAGTGGGCCCCTTAGTACTTACCTGATCAATTCTAGCATGCGGTTCATAGATTGTCCTCCTCAATCTCGTCCTGAACTCAGCATCCCTGTCCCCATGCCCTCTGTCTCAAAGGGAAAGACTGTGGCTGGCCCCAAAATCCACTGTACTCCTTCCCTACAAGCTAACATATTGTTAAGTCAAAACACTCCTTTCCCCACTAAAGGGCACAGCTGAGTGTCATATGAATCTATACCAGCCCATGGGCCAGAACTGGCCCGCAGTACTTTGTCATCTAGCCACAGGGGCCCCCATGATTCCAGTGCACAGAGCCTGGGAGCCCAGTCCCCACACGTGATGCCAGGCAGAGGCCCCAGAGCATGATCCCTACATGTTGGTCATGCTGGGGCAGTCTGAAATCCAGGGGGCCTAATCCCAGCAACACAGGACAACACTGAGGTAGCACAGGTTCCTGGGACCCTAATCCCATTATCCAGGGCTGAGCAGGCACAGCATAGAACAGATCTGGGCATGTGGGCCTGATCCTGGCATGCAGGGTCCAATTTAGCCCATGGACCAGTCCTGCGAGGCCAAAACATTGAGCATCACTTATCCATGTTATCCAAGTGCTTTACCAGTCTATTAAAGTAAACGCAAGATAGGAGCATCTTCACAGGCCTTCCTCACGATCTGCTAGTCAAATATTTTGAGGTATCTTGTGTAGGACAAGTTGCTACTAGCTGAATCACTGAGAACCCTTGACAGGCCAAAACCATAACATCAAGATATGTGATATGTCTCGATTCCACATGTCCCATGTGCTTTTTTCCCCCACCATGTCCACTGACATTAATCTAAAGGCAAGGGGGTGAGGAGTTATTTGTAATGGTGTTTTTATACCTCACCTATGCTGGCTTTTAGACTTTCTAGAAAAAGCTGTTTAAAACAATTTAAGGTTTTAAAGTTTATAAAGACCTTTTGCAAAGTGCTGGATTAGCAAAGATCTATGTCTTTTATCTAACCACAGATGATTACAGTACAGCAAAAGAAGTGCAAGCTCCTCCACACGAACTTGCACATGCAATTCATAGTTTCTAGGGTTGGAAGGGACCTGAGCAGATCATCTAGTCCGACCCCCTGCCATGGCAGGAAGAGCACTGGGGTCAAATGACCCCAGTAAGGTGGTCATCCAACCTCCTCTTAAAAACCCCTAGGGTGGGAGCCTGCACCACCTCACTTGGAAGCTGGTTCCAGACTCTAGCCGCCCTGACCGTGAAGTAGCACCTCCTGATGTCCAACTTAAACCTTCCCTCCACCAGCTCGTGACCATTGTTCCTGGTCACTCCTTGCGGCGCTCGGGGGAACAGGGACTCCCCCAGTGCCTGCTGATCCCCCCTAACCAGTTTATAACAGGCCACAAGATCCCCCCCCAGCCTTCTCTTTTGAAGGCTGAACAGGTTCAGGTCCCGCAACCTTTCCTCATAGGACCTACCCTGCTGTCTCTTGATCATACGAGTGGCCCTCCTCTGGACCCTCTCCATGCTGTCCACATCCTTCTTAAAGTGCAGCGCCCAGAACTGGACGCAGTACTCCAGCTGCGGCCTGACCAGTGCCGCATAGAGGGGGAGGATCACCTCCTTGGACCTGCTCAAGATGCATCTGTGGATGCACGACAAGGTGCAGTTGGCCTTCCTAACCGCCTCCCCACATTGCCGACTCATGTTCATCTTGGAGTCAATAATGACTCCCAGATCCTTTTCCACCTCCGTGCTGACAAGAGGGGAGTTCCCCAGCCTGTATGTGTGGTGCCGATTGTTCCTCCCCAGGTGCATCACCTTACACTTGTCCGTGTTAAACCCCATCCTGTTCTCCTCCGCCCATCCTTGTAACCTATCTAGGTCCAACTGTAGCCTGTTGCTCCCCTCTATTGTGCCCACATCCCCCCACATCTTAGTGTCATCAGCAAACTTGAACAGGGTGCTTTGCACCCCCTCGTCCAAATTTATCACATTAAAAGAGTAATATCTATGATGAAAATTATTTAATCACCACAGTCACTTTATATGAAGCTCCTGGTACAGCTTCTAAATATAATACCAAATTAAACACTAATTCCAGCAGTAATTTTTATATAAACATATCTTCATCAATCTGAACAGAGAAAATTAACCACAGGCTGAAAACATTTAGCCTATATATTCACTTTAGTTGTGAAACAGTTCCTTGGGGCTAGAAAGAGCCACAAGGACAACACTCCAGAGTCTCCAGAGCTCCTTACATTCTGACTGTAGTCTACAAGCCAGAATAAATCATGTAGTTCATCAAAGCACAAATACCAAAGAATACTAACCTTATACAGTAATACATAGATGATGAGGAACAGTCCCTATTTTCAGTTTTAAGTGTTGACCTAGGGAAAATAAGTTCGTCCTAATGTCCGAAATGCTCTTCTTAGTGGTAAATAAAAAGAGCAAGTTGTAACTGATTTATGAACCCATAGATGTACCGGTGCCTCCTCTTCACTACCACAAGGTTCATGTATTTATCAACAACTTTAAAACTAAAACAGTGATTCTGTTAGATGTGCACTAGTCTGAAAGCCTGCTACCCCGCTGCAAAACCTGCCTGAAAGATTCTCTTTTTGGCATCCATTCAGTGATCTCTCATTTCTTCTTTCAATATACTTTACAACTATGGTTCCACATTTTTCAAAATCAATACATTTTTTTTAAAAAGCAGCATATAAGAAACAGAGCTGTCTAGTTAACAAACAAAAAACAAACTATGAAAACTGGCAGATCATGATGTAAAAGGGCAGTATGGTCAGGCAAAAGAAACAGCACAATAAAAACAGAAATTTGCTTCTCAGTTCAGTAACTACACCAACAGCTGAAAGAATCTTTCCCAATGAACCTTGCCAAACCTGACTAAACAGCATTATCAAAAACAAGCATCCAGATTACTTAACTGATATAAGAAAATTTAGTGCCACACTGGCTCTCTGCATGCAATATTAAATACGGTTAGAACATCCTAACAAAAAACAATATGAAATCTATGTTACGGTAGCACAATTGCTTATTTTCTTAACGTAGAAAACTGTTGAAGGGTACATATTTAGTACAAACAGTTTCTTGACTAGAAAGACGTAAGTATAGAATAGTTAAGTATGTGTTGCAAAACATTAATTTAGCACAACATTAAGAAACCTCCAATGAATTCCTGTAAAGTATGCTAGAATCCCCTCTACCCACTGCAAAGAAGAATACTGAGGGAAATAAAACTAAAAAATTTGCTAAACTGAACTGTTAGCCAGTTATTTTGTTAATAAAAACATTTTAAAATTGGAAAAATATTACAACTTGATGCACAGCTTCACAGTAAAAGCAATGAAATACTTTACACTTTAAAATGAACACAGTAGGAGAGGGCTATATTAAAAGGTTTCTGAATTTCACTACAAATACAATATAGAAGTTGTCAAGGTTCCAAAGTGAAGTCATCTAAAATTAAATAGTTTGTTGCATGGTCCCCACATACTCTATTACCCCTTGGGCTAGGGACAGAAGTTACGCATAACCAGTTTAAGTGATCAGAAACCGGTTTAAACCTGTAAAAGAACAGAAGCTCAGTGCACATAAACTAGTTTCACAATGGCTGAAAGTGATTTAAGATAAACCTGGCTGAATGTAGTACCAGACTTCACTGATTTGGGTCAAACTGGTTTATGACACTTCTGTCCCAGAGCCCTTCCTGGTTCAAGTTAAATCACAGCCCCCCAGCAAGCTTTCCAACCCTGGGCTGGGCTGTGCTGTCTGCTCCAGAGAGCAGGGCTAGCCCCGTCCCCTCTGCTCCCTAGCTGGAGCAGTGAGGACTAGCTAATGGGTGTGGGGGGCAAACCCAGATGGGGATGCAGCCCAGTCTGCAGGTGGGGACCATCTCCCCAGGTAAACCCTGGCTGGGGGCTCAGGCCAGGGAGGGGGGTTAAACACCCCTTTCCTTGCTCAAACTTACTGCTGGCTGCAACTGTGGATTACAAACCCCAGAGGCACCTTGGAAGCAGGAAGAGGAAGTGATGAGCAACCCTGCAGAGTCCTGCTGCCGTCATTCTGGACTGCAAATCCTAGAGACCTCAAGGGCAACAGGAAGAGGAAGTGACCACACAGCCAGTAAGCCACACTCTAGCACCCCTCTCCCTGAATTACAAAAGAGGCAATGATTTCTTAGGGTGATATCTTTTACTGGGCTACCTACACAGTTGGATTGAGTTAGACAAGCTTTTGAATGTCTTGCATTCAAAAGCTTGTCTAACTCAATCCCAACTATGCAGGTAGTCCAGGAAAAGATATCACCCTAAAAAATCCTTGGCTCTTGTATACTTTACTAGTCATATTTCTTTTTTGTTCTTTTTTTCTTAAATCAAGCCAAAGCAAGCATATAATATTTTCCAGAAACATCAGTAAAAAACAACTGAGGATCTGTAAAGTTTATATACACCACCTCCATGCTGAACTCAGAACAACTGCAGAGAACCAGGTCTTAGACACTCAGCATTTAACCTCAAATACTAGGAAAAAAAAGGTAGAGTAGCCACCTTAGTATGGCCCTAAGCATATGCCCCAGCAGCACTCTAAGGCTCTCCATTTCAGGCATACTATTTGATGCATATTCAAGAGCACTCAGATGGCTACACTGCTTTATTTCCAAAACCCATTATACACATAGCTGGAACCAACGGGCAGGGTAAGCTTCTGTCCCAAACATAGCACAGAGACACTGTAGGCATAGCCCAAATTTCACCTGTTTTGTGGTGAAGGTGGTTTTACACAGGTTTCAGTAGGTATGATGCTCTTTAACCCTTAGCCTGCCAAAAATGACAACAGTGCAGAAGTTTATTTGCCAGCATAAAGAATGCCTTTCAACAAAGGACAGGTCTGAATTACCATACTCGTTCTTAGGCACCAAAATTTGGATCCTTAGCAAGAGAGAAAAAAGCTTTAAGCCTACAATGTGGCACCATTAAGGCTGCATTCTTTAACAGATCACTCTTGAATACATTTTCGTGCAACTGATGCCAATTCAGACAATTTGGCAGAAAGCCAGATTATTCATGAGGATGGTGACTAAAGAGCTTGTTTCCAGAGCCTTGTTCCTACACAAACAG
>NW_017729025.1:141183268-141193464 GCF_001723915.1 Gavialis gangeticus
CAAAGGACAGGTCTGAATTACCATACTCGTTCTTAGGCACCAAAATTTGGATCCTTAGCAAGAGAGAAAAAAAGCTTTAAGCCTACAATGTGGCACCATTAAGGCTGCATTCTTTAACAGATCACTCTTGAATACATTTTCGTGCAACTGATGCCAATTCAGACAATTTGGCAGAAAGCCAGATTATTCATGAGGATGGTGACTAAAGAGCTTGTTTCCAGAGCCTTGTTCCTACACAAACAGTCTGACCTGAAAGGTATTACTTGTTTTCCCTGCTCAAATACTCTTTCAAGTAGGAAACAAGTTTTGTGACCACAAAATACTGCATTTCTGCTGCCAATTTATCTATGCGCGCGCACACACACACACACACACACAAATAAAACAAACCCAAACTCTTTAGTAGTGGTATGCACATCATCAGTTAACAGAATCAACAGAATGATGAATTAAAGATCTATTTCCAAATGTTAATATCCCAGAGCAAAACCTTTCAGCTGAACAAGGAAAGTGTTCTATGCTAACATAACTCAACTCTGGTAATTAAAAAATTCTCATGATCTAAAAGTTCTCTGAAGTCATCAGCCAAAACCAAAAACACATTATAAGTCAGGTTGGCAGTGATCAAGCAAAGGTCATCAAAACATTTCCATTTTAATCCCTCATTTTCAGTAGCTCAGAACTTTCTAAAAATTTTCACTTTCAGATTGAAATCTTCTGCATACAGTACCAAAATGATTTTTTTCCCAAAGAAGTTTTCCAAAAGCCAGTTGCAGAATTCAAAGAAGAGAAAAGAATGAAAATACAGGCATACCTCGTTTTATTGCGCTTCGCTTTATTGCGCTTCGCAGATATTGCGTTTTTTTACAAATTGAGGCAAGACCCTCCACCAGCAAAAAGATTACGACTCGCTGAAGGCTCAGATGATGGTTAGCATTTTTTAGCAATAAAGTATTTTTTAATTAAGGTATGTACATTGTTTTTTTAGACATAATGCTATTGCACACTTAATAGACTACAGTATAGTGTAAACATAACTTTTATATGCACTGGGAAACCAAAAAATTTGTGTGACTTGCTTTATTGCGATATTCACTTTATTGCGGTGGTCTGGAACCGAACCCGCAATATCTCCGAGGTATGCCTGTACTGCACTTTCATCATTATGCAAAGCAAATGCAATCTTTTTGAATAAATCTAACAGCCAAGTACAAAGCTGAAAACTGACAAGAAACAGCCCTTACAGAGAAGTGTGCCTAAATATTTTACTGAGAACTGACTGTTATTTTTGTTGATTTTTAGGTCTTTCAGAAGCATCATCTTGTGCACACACCATTCAGCTGAACTTGTTCGTTGTGTGTTTTATATTAGGGTAGCCCTTAGAGAGTTTGACCACGGATCAGCGTTCTACTGTGTTCAAAACCGTCACAGCACTTTTTATGTAATTTGCATCATGTGCACTGAATGTGACAGGAGGGCTCCTCAAGACAATGCCTCATTCACTGCACCACAAGGCTACACAGACAGCCCAGGAACTTCATATGAGAGCTGACAGATAACTTTTCCTAGCTGACTGCAAGAGGAGTGGAAATTTGGCAGAAGGCAGGGTAGAGCTGTGCCTTATCGATTAACTGAATGAGAGTATGGGATTGTAGTAAAGTTCCACATTAAAATAGAAACATCTACAGCATTTAGGTCTCACACTTCCCCCTTCCAGTAGCAAATACAAAAATTCAGTAAGGTTTCAAGGGATTTAGTTTTCTAAGCATGTGTGTATGTCCTTTAATCCAAAATAAATAAATAAAAATTCAACAAAAATTTCTTTGCCTGTTCAAGATAGATTAAATCTTCACCTTCTCTGGACCAATTCAACCCTGCCCTTCCAGGCTTAGAATAGACTGTACTTAAGCTGTCCTCCTCAGTAGTAAGATCTCAGGGGAAAGAAATAAATAATCCAGACAGAACTTCAATACAAACAGCTAATAGCAAAATCCAAACCACCAGAGCTTTAAGCCAGTTGCCTGGCTGTTCAAAACTTGAGTTCTCCAGCCATTTATGCCAACTCCCTTCCCTAACGCTCCTCAAGATTGTTTTCCAGTCCTTCTTTACTACTAAAAGTTATTTTCTTCACAACACCAAATAAACTTCAAAACAGTTATTACGTACTATCCCTCAAACACACAGATGCACTCACAGAGAGATTTTCTCCTAATCTCATCTTCTCTCTCTGATGCCTGACTGAAGGGTGAAGAAGAATAGTAGGATGCTGCTAGCACAGGGCCGATTTCTAAACCAACTTTCCTTTGACCCTCCCCCCGGCCCCCATTCAAACCCCTCCCCAGAACTTTTTCCCATAACCTAGCTTGGGCCTCTACAGTTTTTCTGCAGCTCTCTTAATGGAGAGTTCACTTCCAAGACAGGTGTCCCTGGAGAGCTGCTGTGAGGCAATTACTCAGGCATCCTGCTCCTGTAAGTCTCCCTCTATTGAGCTACAAGTGTCCTTTATATGCTGCAGCTGGCAAGTGTCACCTGACCCATACATGAACTAACTTCCCATAGGCTTAAAGGAGCAAGAGGTCTCAGAAGGTCTGCTCTTACAGGATAACGCTTTCAGTAGACTGTACTCTGTTTCATGGCATATCTTTTGCACAGAGAAACATCATGCATCTACCTAAGAGCATACTAATATTTAAGTCACTGCTTCTTAAGTACACGGGCTAGAAAATGACTGGCTAGTCTCATTTTCTAGTGACAGCACTGAAAAGGACTATTAGAAGCCTTGAAAAAAAAAGGAAGGAAGTAGTGTTAGGACTTCTAATGCCACAGCACTGGTAGGCCTGTGTGTTTAATGAGTATCTTACCGCCCTGTCAGTGTTGCAGTATAGCAGCCCTAAAAATTGGGCTACTAGAAATTTTGAAAATCAAGAAAACTGGTCATTTTCAGGGCTGATAATACCACAGCACTGACAGCACTCTAAGCAAGGCTAATTAAATACATAAGCTGATAGTGCTGTGGTATTAGCAACCTCTCATTTTCAAAGGTCTCTAATATTCAGTTTCAGATTTGCCACTAGAAGCCTTGACAAAGATAGCAGCCAGGAAACTTACTAGGCTCGTGTCATTTTCAAGGCTTCTAACAGCAGCCCTTTGACAGCTGCTTCCCCTTCATTGTTTCTGGAGCTGTTTATCGGAGTACAATTAAGTTACAAAATAGCAAGTGGGGCTGCAAACTGCTCTGTAATTTATTAAGTGTATAAAACACTTTGTAACAAATTCTGGTCATCTGCATTGTTAGCTATAGGGAACAAATTGGGACTGGTATTGTTATGCAGTTAAACACTTTATACACTGAGCTAGTATGAATAACAAATACACTTGGGTTAACTTGATCCTGTGGCTTAATTCACCTTTGTTTAGATTCCCTCACCAGCATTTCCCCAAGCCCAATTATGAACTCCTGATAACTGGCTGCTACTAGATACTTCACTATTATCTGTTAATTTCCTTGCAATGGCAAATTAATCAGTCTGCTTGTAAGTAGACTACACCGTATCACCCAAACTAGCAATATATCATCAGAACCAGTGCTTACTGCAAAATTAATTCCAGTGTTAACTCCAGTGTTTCCTTTGATAGGTTAATTATGCAGTGATGGTGCCATCTGAAACAGCAGTGAAAGGACTTACACCAGGGGTAGGAAACCCACCAGCATGGGTGCCAGGCACTCAAAGGCATTTTGCTGGCACTCATGCCTCGGGGCAGATGGCAGGGAAGGGGTCAAGGCTGCACTTCCATAACAAGAACTGGGCCACACATGGCTCCCTCACTGTCTGCACCAGCACACCAACATCTTACAAGTGGAGGTTGCAGGTGTTTCTAGCACTCTGCCCAAAAACGTTGCCAACCCCTGACTTACACCACTTCTTAAATCAAGGGGAGCCTACACATGAGGAACAAGGCTGCTCCAATGCACTGGAATTACATCATGTTGGAGCAGGCTCAATAAATCATGTCTTCTGGAACATGGTAATTACCACGCTCTAGCAGACACCAGCATCTCCTGTATCAACATCCCTGTGCTTAAAAATAGTGGCAGGGATGCTTTATCTAAAGCTCATTCATCAAGATACACGAGACACTCCAGGCCCTTTAATTAGACCCCCACCCCACCCCACCAGCACGTGTATAAACACCCAAGGTGTCCAGTCTCTAACCTCACAGATTTCTCTCCCGCTGTTGGAGTAATTTCAGTTGTGAACCAGAATAACTTCCACAGGAAAATATTTTGTATATGAGCACCTAACAGTTGCCACAGATACAAAGTTACAGAGAGACATTTTGTTACACAGAGAAGGAAGTTTCCTTTCCTAATAGTTGTCCACCTTACAGGGCTCATTAGGTGTAATAATTTTTCCCTCGATTGTTTTTTTTTTTTTTTTAATTAGTCTAGTTGTACAATGTAGGTTGGATATTCTCTGAATAGTTGTTCCATGATACAAAGTGGTTAGCCTAGTGGTTAACCCTACAGTCAACCTAAGGCAGTGATTCTCAAGTCCTGCAGCCACTTCCAGCAAAGGTGCTACAGCAGCTAGATCAGGGGTAGGCAAAACGCAGCCTGGGGGCCCCTAAAAATTTTAGAAAATTAATATTTATCTGCCCCTGGCTGCCTATCATGCAGCCCTCGATGGCTTGCCAAAATTCAGGAAGTGGCCCTCTGCCCAAAATAATAGCCCACCCCTGAGCTAGATGGAACTGCCCCACTTGCCTCCTGTGGAGGCAAAGTAGAAAGCAGCCATGACTGGAAAACCATGTTCTTCCTGCTGTCCTTCCTAATTTGACCCCACATTCCCTTTCCAGAAACAGAGGCATACTGCACAGGTGTGACTATCCAACACCCCTCCTTTTCCAGGAGGAGCATGCTGGAAATTGCATGTAAACTGATTCAAATCTGTAACACAACAGAGCTAAGTACAGGGGAGGTTACAGTGGGTTCAAAATTGCTGCTCCGTTTAAACTTAGCTCATTCCGGTACCAACCTTACACTTACAGACCCCATCTCAGTGACTGGCAATCTGTCCTTACACTTACAGACCCTGTCTCAGTGACCAGCAATCTGTCTAAACCTGTAACTGAAGTTTTATACACACAAACTGGCCTAAAAATTGCAGAACCCAGTTTAAGATAAACCTGGATCCATGTAGTGTCAAACTCATTCGATTTAGATCAAACCGGTACATGGAACTTCTGTCCACTTCCCTTGTATAGCCTCGGGGCTGGGAAAATCCAGCCACTGACCCCACCCCAGGGCTGCTCTTCCCTCCCTCCCCCCAGCCCCTGCACCGGTTTATTTTTTGGTCCCCATTCTTCAACCAGCCAGCACTCTCAACCCCCACCCCACAAGCCACTCCAGGTGCAGCCGCTTTTATCAGCATTTGCCACTGCCAGATCCAAGCAAGTAAGTCCCAGTGAGGGGAAGGGCAGGAAGGAGGTGGGTATAGGTTCATTGTGGGGGACCACACCCTACTCCACCCAGGGGTTGCATCTATGCCCCCCATTCATGGGATGCGCCTGTCCCCCCCCTCGTGGATCACACCTGCCCACCCCATTCACAGGTCATACCTGCCCCCCCCCATTCCCCAGCAGACCCCTGATTCCCTCCAGCCTTCTGGAACCCCAAACCCTATATTCACCCCACCCCACCCCAGTGCACAAAAAACACTGAAATCTATTTTAGATAAGCCTGGATGGAGGTAGTATCAGATTTAACTGATTTAAGTTAAATTGGTTTGCATGGTTGTAGTATCAGATTTAACTGTTTTAAGTTAAAGTGGTTTACTGAACTTCTGTTCCAGATCCCCTCCAGATTCAAGTTAACTCACAGTCCCCCAGCATCCCAGAATGCTTTGCGCCTCCCCCACAACCCTCCTCCCTCACAAGGTGGGTGGGCTAGGCTTGACCCAAGCTGTCTGCTCCAGCTGAGCACAGACACATGCTCTAGCACCCCCAGCTTCTGGCCTGAGTCACTACAGACATGTGGCTACGTTTCCAGAATCAAAAGTGAATGTCTGTTCACTTGCTTTTTGGTTCTATCTACACAGTTTAGATTAACCTGTAAAGACTGAATCGATTTAGCCTCAGGCTTTTTGACCGTCTGTACTTAGCTTTAGTGATAATTCAGACCAGGCTCTACATCTACCTTAATTGCCTTAAGTTAACTGGAAGTCTAAGGTCTTGACTAACTGGTTAAATGAGGAAATTACTGAGAAGCAAGCTAGGGAATAAATTTACAGAGCCCTAACTCTCCATGCAGCCACTCTTTGTGCACAATCAATCCATTTTTTTTTTCAAATTGAAGTAAAGAGTTAACATACCCTTCATGCTAAGAGTATCCACACAGGGCAATAATAAAAAGTTAACATGTAAATTCACATCCTAGCTTACTTAGCAGTACCTTTCTGTTGTAAACAAGTCATATAATGCACTCATGCATTCTCAATGCAAACATCTGTAGCACACTAAAAAGTAAAGGTCAACATAAATTGAATATCAAATTAATTATCACAGAGAGTGCTGTGCTAACTAAATAAAATACAAAAATGAACAACACAATTAAATAGTCTAATTTTCTTAATAAACTGGAAAGGGTCACAGATCTCCCAAGCTGCTATGCTACAATGTTGCAGAATCTAAAAGCCTTGCCACAGAGTGCATAGGGTCTGGATAGAGAAGATGAACTACCACTATGCTCAGTTTTATATTGCATCTATTTGTCTTAAGAAATGCTGAAATTCACTGGGAATAGAAACTTCAGTGCATTTATCTGGTTCAATAGGTTTTCATACATCCATTAAATTGACCAGATAGCATCTGGAAAACTTGTGATTTGATATTAACAGGATTGGTGAAAGGAAGGGGTAAGGGATAAAGATGAAAAGGCACAATTTCATATCTTTACGACTAAGAAAAAAACTAAACAAAAACAGGCTGTTACAGATTTTTTTTAAAAAACCATTCCACTGCTATAAATGAATTTGGGCGAGGAAGCAGTACCGGCATTCGGCCTCCAACTGACCCCTCTCCACCCCCATTCTTTGCACCTTCCTGAAACCCAGATGACCCTGGTCTACAGAAAGCATACAGAGCAGCACCACAAAATCCTTGCCTACTCCTCAGACCTCCTCTTCTTTGCTCCTGGTACCCCTACAGGATACTCTTGCCACCCCAACTGGGAAGTGTGGGCAGCACTCAGAAGCTGGTAGAGGCTGGAAATGATTTAAGAGACAGCCTCCCTGAACCTAATTCCTGGTCCCTGAGCTCTGCATCCAGGAACCAGATTGAAAGGGGAGGGGAACAGTGGGGCAAAGTCCCAAGCCTGATCCCCCAATCAGACAGTCCCCAGTTTGGGGAAGAATCAGGGAGAAGCTGTTGCTGCTCCCCTCCCGGACCAGACCAGGAAGAGAATGTAGAAGCATTCACTCAAGTGAGAGAAGCCTCTCACAAGGAAGGTCTTCCAGGTTGAGACCAAAAGGAGCACATTTCCCGCAACAGAAATTCAGTGAGTGCTTATATACTTATCATTTCTACCAGAGAACCATGATTCTCCATGTCAAATAGATTACCATATTATAGTGTCATATTCTGCACTTGTCCTTGTTAAACTGCATTCTATTTCAGATTTCTTTTTCAATTTGATAAGATAAATTTCAATTAATTTTGTCCTCTGATGTAATTGCAACCATTCCCAACATGGTACCATCTTCAAATTTAGTAAGCATCCTCTCTTGCCCTTCATACAAATCATTAATGAAAAACTGACTAGATCCAGACAGGAGAAATTCCTGTGAAACTCCATTTGATGCATCTTTCCAGTATTAGGACAAGCCATAACTATTCTGAATAGTTTTTCAAAATTTGTGCAACCACTTCATAATAGTTTCCTTTGGACCATGTTTTCCTTGCTTTCTTATAGCAGTATCATGAAACATTCTATAAACTTTTCTGAAGTCAAGATACATCACAGCTACTGTCTCTCTCTCATCCAGAAAGTCTTGTTACTATATCACAGAAAGAAATTAGGTTGATTTGATATAACGTGTTTGTGACAAATCCATGCTGGCTGTTACTTATCACCTGGTTATCTTCCAAGAGCTTATATAATTTGATTGATTTTTATTCCAGTAATTGAAGTGTTGTTGACTGATTATTTTTTTCAGTAACTGTACTTTTGCTGACTGGTCTGTAGTTGCTTGGATCCTCTTTTCCCCCTTTTAAAACTGGCACTCTTTGCCCTTTTTTCAATTTTCTAGAACCTTGCCCATCCCAAGATAACCTAGCTCAGAGCTTGCTTCTGCCAACTCTCAAAATACTCTAGGGCAGTGGTCCTCAACCTTTTTAAGCCTTGAGGCACCCCTCAGAAAATGCCGGCTCTTAGTTTTCACTCTTTTTTCTTTTTTTTACTACAGAAAAATAATAAAACAGTGTTTCTGTTCCAAACTCAGAAAAACCACAACTACAAATTTCTATTTGAAATCTCTGGGTTTATCTTGTGAATCACGTTTGCAAACCTAACACTGTTAATGATGCATGGCACCCTGTGGTACCCTTGCAAGGATCTCAAAGCAACCCAGGGTGCTGTGGCAACCTGCTTGAGAATCATTGCTCTAAGGTAATTTTCATAAAGCCTTGCAAATTTAACATCCTCCACCTAATCAAAGCTGTTCTAACCCATTCTTTCTTTATTCTTACCCACTTTATTACCTACTTGCTGCTCATACTAATTTTATTAGCTGTTTGATTAGTTATCCCTTTTAGCAATGGCTAAAGTTAAAAAAAAGACAATATACACTTCAGCTTTCTCAGCATCCTCTGTTCTTAGCTTTTCCTCCTTGAGGAGTAGGAAGCCATTCTTCTTCCTTGATCTTTCTCTTAATACTTAATAAAACATACTGTGTGTCCATTGCTAATTGTATCTCGTTTTGTGCCTTGGCCTTTTAATTTTTGTCCCTACATGCCCATGCTATTACATACATCTCTTTTATTATTTGACAAACTTTCCACTTTGGCTACAATTTCTTCTGGACTGTCAGATCACTCAAGAGACTCAAATTTAGCTGAGTAGAGTATTACTACTGCCTATCTTTCCTCTGCTTTTTCCTTTTTTATGTGTACGCAGGAATTTTCAACAGGCACATCACCCACTGTATTCTGGTCCTCAGAGCAAACATACACCCTTGATATTGAAGATACACCAATATATCAGTTGCATATTGAATCAGCACCGATAAAAGGAAAATTAACATTATCAGCTATCAGCTTTTTTTGGCTGATGTAGCCAATAATGTCACCAATAAATGCTGCAGCATGCACGTGGCCAGGAATGCAGACTGGCAGCATGAAGAGCAGTGTCCTGTCAGTCTGTGGAAGAGGAAGAGGCGTGGGGGAGGGAAGGGGCATAGCAGGGCAGATCAAGTCCCCATGGTGAGGGAGGGAGTATGGCAAGGGCTGGGGCTGGGGCAGGCACTTCCCAGCCAGAGCTATGAATGGGACCCTGGAGCAGGGAACAAGTCAGAGTTGTGAGCGGCTTGTCCAGGGTTGGTATCACTGGGGATGGAGGGGGGGGCAGCTACTCACAACTGTGCACACCGCTGGAAGAGCCATGGGGGGCATGTGCCCCCCATATTTGTGTGCAGGGCAGAGGCCAGCTGACCACTGGGTCCTCAGGGCCAGGGGCTACGCCAGCCTCTTCCCAGTGTGGGGGTTGGGCTGGGAGCAGGGGAGGCTCAGCTGTGTAAGGTGGGCAGCGGTGGCACCGGGAGGGGTGGCTATGGGGGAAACTACAGGGAATTCTGGGGTGGCTATAGCCCCCCAAGACTCCCCTGGCACCACCACTGCTGGGGGCACTCTGCTGTGCTGGCTTTTCCTTGGGAGCCTTGTGCTGGCCATGCATCCCCTTCTCACCCAAGTGTGGGCTCCCAAGAGAAAGGCAGCAGAGCAGAGTGCCCCAAGCAGAGGCAGCATTCGGGAGGGTTTGAAGGAGCTATAGCCACCCCAAAATTCCCCATAGCCCCCCCAGCCACCCTTCCCAGCGCTGCCGCCACCCACCCTGTGCAGCTGAGCCCACCCCATTCCCTGCCTCGGCCCGGCCCCCCCAACGGGAAGAGCCTAGCGGAGCCCACAGCAGGCAGCCTGCCTCCGCC
>NW_017729025.1:141198464-141201905 GCF_001723915.1 Gavialis gangeticus
TCTTTGCCACTATACCCAAGGAGTGCAAAATATGGCCCATGGGCCACACCCAGCCTGCTAGCTGATTCCATCTGACCTGTGAGGCCCCTCTGTAAATTCAAAGAATTATCACAGACCCTAGTCCTCACTACCCCTCTGAAAGCCAGTGTCTCCATGCTGGTGCCTCTGGTTATTGAGCAACCAACCCCTACCCCAGCCTAGCCTGACCCTCCCCCAGCCCCAGCCCCACTCCCTACCTCACCAAGGGGGCCTTTATCTTTCCCCCCCATGTCCCTTCCCCCCAACAGACTTATCAGCAGGACACTGCTTTCAAAGCTGCTGAGCTGCATTCCTATAAATAAGCTATCAGATCAGTATTGGCCGATAGGGCTGGTTAATAATTGGCTATTGATATACAAAGCCACTGCTACCTGATATACAAAGCTACACCTATACTATCTTCTCTCCTCTCCTTGTCTCTAGCTTTCACCTTGTTTTCTTTCTTTAGATCCTTCTATTAAGCAAAATCATTTTACAAGTGCACTGCAACTACTTCAGACTAACGACATCCAACTCTCCCTTTTTATTATACTTTGCACTTACATTGCTTTGTCCACCACTTGATTCAGTCATAACATTTCATCGCCTGAAGATTAACAAGAGAATGACATAGGCCACATCTAAGACCTTGTATGCACCTTTCTGTAAGTTATAAGACATCCTATTATCTGGCAGCCTGAATCTACCACTACCATGGGCTGGAGAAATTAAATTACAAATTGAAGTGATCTTAGTTCAGTGGCTAACCAATTCAGTTGATCCAAAGCAGAAAATTACACTGAAAACAGCCATCAATTCAGCTTCTAAACATCGTTGTAGCACAAAAGGCACTAAATAGAATGCAGGATTGTGTTTTATTTTATTTCTTCATATTCCCCAGGAGATATACCCTCTGGTCTCAAAAGAGATCTGTTCCCCAGCTACTTATGCATTCAGGGCTGTTTAAAATATACTAATGGTATCATCAGCACTTTTCACATCTAAAATTCTATCTGTCCAAAATGCAGCATCAAACCTTCTAACCTGAAAATAAGAATATGTTCACAATCGCCATCTTTTAAGAAACTTCTGTTTATTCCCTCCTCGTGTCTTCAGGATAACCTTTCTTTTTCTGAATCCTACATATTTTTACCTCTTCACCCCTACCCCCACTTTATTCTGCCAATTCTGATCACGTCTCAATATTTGCTCTGTGAAGTCAGTCTATTTGAAGTAGTCCAATTATCTGCCTGTGCAATTGTTTGTATGCTGGCTACAATAAACAAAATGCAAACTAGCTCCCCTACTATTAGCACCCTTCTATGCCTCTCATAGCACTCTGTGCCCAAAAATTCTGTTTTAATGGTTTACACTACCCATTACTGAAACTGATGTACATTCAAGGAATTACCATTATAATGCAACAGAGTACAGACATGGTAGATAACAAGTTAACCTGCATTGTCTTTAGATAAACAGATAAGAGATCTAATCAAGACATGAAAACTGCATCTATGGTCTAATCTAAAAGCCAGTTTTTTCTCTCAGATACACATTATTTAATGAACACCATGAAACACTTATTATATAGCCTGAGACACTCTGCAGCATTTATTGTGTCTGAGATTAGAATGTGTCTTTACAAGAACATCTGTTTTAGATTAGTGAATAGGATTTTAGCAGGCTCACGGTAACTAGTTAATTCATCTGTGGAAAGTAGCTTGATAAACACCTTGCAAACCATAAATATTTCATGATTTGCTCAAAAATTTGTAATTGTAAACAGAAAAGTAACCAGACACTTGGCGTACCCAAAATACATTTTAATTAACAGAATAACTTCCCTATACCAATAAGGTTCCTGTGGGAGACAAGAAACCAATTCCCATTATAGTTGCAGCCTATGACATTTTCTTGCCTGCATTCTGACCTGTTCAGGTAAACTGTTGCTGTGGAATTACAGACCCCAACATCATCCCTATGATGATACAGTAAGAACATGTAAAAAATTTAATTCAATCTTAAAGCAGTTTTAATATTTTACAAATACATTTCCTAATTTGGAATGGCTCTCAGCAATTGTTATATAAATCTGAGGATCTAAATAGATGCCCCAGAATCTAAATAGATACTTCTGCAACCATTCACTGGAGCACATGCAAAAAAAAAAAAAAAATCAATACTGTTATGCCATCTCGTATTTTACATGCAATTGTTCTCTGACTGAAGAGAAGACAAACCACTTTCAAGAAAGACAATGGTGGTCTATGCTATGAGCACCATAAGAGCAGCTTGGCTACACTCACATTAGAAACAATGCAAGGTAAGAAGCAAATCTGAAAGAGGACATTTTACTAAGTGTAACTGGTGGCTTTGCTCTCATTGATAAAGATGGCAGCTATTCTGAAAGATGACAACCCCCAGAGAGCTCTGAAGAAAATTACTGTTAGCCTTTGCTGAATAAAAAACTGCCACTTATGAGTAACAGAACAAATAACAGGCAGAAAGCAGGGTAAATGTTCATCTTATAAACTAACACAATGAGGGATGCATAACCTTTCATGAACAAGAGCAAATGAACAGTAATAAATATAAAGTTAATAATAAAATAAAATTTAAAAAATGAAAAGTGAACAAATAGAAAGTGACAATTACTCAATAAATTTATTTTTAAAAGTTACCAGATGCATTAGATCTACTAATACAGAAAACATGATGAACAAGAGAGGGGGTGCTTGCATTCATAGAGGAACATGGAGGTCAGGAGCTGAGAGGAACTAGCCAATACATGACTTGGTTGCTCTGTACTGCCCAAAGGGGAAAAAAAATAATCAAATGTTCTTTGAAATCTGCATCCAGGGATGACAAACAGCATTCTGTATCATTTCAAAGTTATAGGGCTAAGTGAAAGTTAATGGGGTACTTTGACTGTGTATTTGCATACTCTAATATATTTGATGTCTTAAGCTCACCATTAACTCTGAATTTCCTAGGTTTGTGATAGGCAAAGATTCTTTTGGGTGATACCTTTTACTGAACCAACAATTCACCAGTGAAATGGTCACCAAAGTGCATGGAGGTGCATGAGTTCTATGGGCCCAGAAGTTAGCATATTTTCTCGCCTGCCCTCAAATTAGACACGCACCTTGTTTTAGGAAGGCAGAAAGACGAAAAAAGAATATTTTTCTAGTCCTGGCTGAATCCTGCCCATTGCTGCTCAGCCAAAAAGTACTGCCAATTTGGCAGTGGCTGTGAAAGTCTTAAAACTAGCTGTGATCCTAGAGCAATGGTCACAAGCTGGCAGAGGCCCACTTAATGAGTTTTGGTGAGCTGGCAAGGCCTGCAAGGGTAACCCCACCCCTTGATCACCATCTTGGGACAGAAGTCCCACCCCAACCCCGTCAAAGGCTCCTTTGAGCCCTT
>NW_017729025.1:141206905-141207110 GCF_001723915.1 Gavialis gangeticus
AACCTGGTGGCCTTCTATGACCAGGTCACAAAATCCTTAGACACAGAGGTAGCAGTGGACATAGTCTTTCTGGACTTTAGGAAGGCCTTCGACACTGTCTATCACCCCATTCCCATTAAAAAACTGGGGGACTGTGGCGTCGACTCCTACACAGTCAGATGGGTCCCTAATTGGCTGGAGGGCCGCACCCAGAGAGTGGTGGTGG
>NW_017729025.1:141207121-141207973 GCF_001723915.1 Gavialis gangeticus
AAAGTCAAACACCTACTATAACATATTTTAATTTTATTAAAAAATTAGTCATGATTTGTGTTTGTATAGTGTACATAGAGGTAATTGCATAATAGTTAAAAAAAATAAGTGTTACTCTTGTATATTCTTACTCTTGTTACTCTTGGAAAGTGTGTGGGGTGTGGTTGGGGCTGGGTGTGTGTGTATATGGTGGGGTGTAGGGGAGTGTGTGGGGGGGGTTGTGAGGGGGTGTGGCTGTGTAAGTGGTGACACCCAGAGTATATTGCGGGGCATGCGTATGTGTGGATGGGTTGTGGGGGTAGGGTGTAGGTGTATGAGGGAGGGTGGGTGAGCGTGGGTCCCCGCACATACTCCCCTCTGTAGCACACAGCCCCTGCCAGTGGCAGAAGCTACCTTCCCTGCTGTCTGCCATCACATGCAGCTGCCAGGACTCCGCTGGAAGTGGTAGGGAGCCCCGCTGTCTGCCTTCCTGGCCGCAGGGAGCAGGGAAGGCAGCTGGCTCCATCATGCAGGGCTTGCCTTGGTGGCACACAAGTGCCAGGAACTGCACATGCATTGAAAGGGGTCCTGCGCAATAGAGGCAGGCCAGCCTGGCTGTGCTCCTTGCCACCAAGTGCAGCTCTGGCCGGAGCCACATGCCACTGGACAGCAGCACCTGTGCGAGCCACAAACACCCTGATAGCCCATCACTTCCTGCTGCTGCCACCAGCAGTGGGGGCTGTGCACCATTGAGGGAGTGTGTGTGCACCCACCATCCCTCACACCCTACCTGGCGCACCTAAGCTCGATGCTCCCACCACCCCTGGGGGCACAGGCTCTGTGCTTCTGCCATCCCCATGCTCCCTGGCCCTA
>NW_017729025.1:141212973-141223656 GCF_001723915.1 Gavialis gangeticus
CAGCTCCAACATGAAGTTCAACCTCCCCCCCACCGCAACAGGTGAACATCTGTTGGGTCAGGGGGGGTCACCCTAGAGCAGGGGTGGACAAAATACAGCCCGCGGGCCAGATCCGCCCTTGAGGCCATTCTATCCAGCCTATGGGGCCCCTAAAAAATTTAGAAAATTATTATTAGTCTGCCCTTTGTTCCTGTCAAGAATGACAGGAACCAAGGGCAGTAGGACCCGAGGAAGCCCAGTGGGCTCTCACAACAGCAAGGCTTGCCTGGCCCTGCCCCCCCCAGCTGGAAGCCCCAGCAGGGGCTTCTGGTCTGGGACCACGTGGCTACCCCACACCAGAACCACAAGTAAGGGGGAAGTGGGGGGGAGGTTAGGGAAAGACCCTGGGGAAAAGCGGCCCAGGAAAAGGCTGAGCGTGAGGGGAAAAAGTGGCCCCTTGCCCACCCTGTGGCCGGTGCCCCGTGCTGTAGCCACTTGCAGTCTGCCTGGGGCTGCCTGCACCTGCTCCGAACAGCCCCGCAGACTGTGAGCAGCTGCAGCAGGGAGCGTTGGGCATGGGGCAGGGGAGGGGCTGATTTTCCCTGCACTCAGCTTTTCCCCGGGCTCCTTCCCAGCGCAGAGGAACGCGGCCCCTCATCCACCCTGTGGCCAATGCCCTGCACTGCAGCTGCTCGCAGCCTGCACGGGGCACTGGCCACGGGGTGAGTTAGGGGCCACTTCCCCCCACTCCCATGCTCAGCACCAGCTTGTGACCCAGTCCCACTGCCAGCCTGGGCCCCACAGCAGCCCCGGGCTCGCCTGTCAGGGCTGCATGTGGCGACAGCAGCTGCAGCCCCCCCGCTTGCCACACTGATCAGTGTTTGCCAACACTGTCTGTGGGCTGCCCAGTGCACAAGCTCCAGGCGGGCATCAACAGCCAACACTGCCCAGCGTGGCAAGCAGGGGTGCTGCAGCTGCTGCCGGGCAAGCCCGGAGCCAGCTTGGAGCCCAGGCTGGCAGAAAAGCCAGGCTACAAGCTGGTGCTAAGTGCAGGGAAAAGCAGTCCCTCGCTCGCCCCGTGGCCAGTGCCCCACACTGTAGCCGCTTGCAGCTCATGTGGGGCTCCCTGTGCCTGCTCCAGACAGCCCCGTGTGGGCTGTGAGTGCCTGCAGCAGGAAGCACCGGCAACGGGGTGGGCGAGGGGCTGCTTTTCCCCACACTCAGCACCAACTTTTTCACTGATGGCGAACAGTGGGTAGGGGCTGTGCGCTGCCCCCCGCCCCCGTACCACAGGGGTGGGGGGGCACTGGGAGTGAATGGGCAGGGAGCCAGCAGAAGCACAGGGTCCGCTGGAGCCAGTGCCAGCAGAGTCCAGAGCAGGGTGGCAGAAGCACAGGGTCCCATCCATCAGGGACCCTGCGCTCCTTTTGCACCTATCTAGACTAGTCAGTGATGTGTTCGCCAAGTACTACATGGCATGGCAGACAACCAGAAAAAGAAGGGATGGAACACTAGCCAGATTCTTCTAGGGAGTCAAGTTGTTTCTTCTTTTTAATTATAAAACTAGAATATGAAGCTGTTTCTGAATGCAATGTCTCAAGGCAATCTTGTAAAACTGTCAATCATAGCAGTGTGGGAACAGGAACAGCCAAAGACAAAAAAAAAAATAAAGATGTATTACAGCAACAAGCTGCCTTTTAAGTCCTGACACTTCCATTATTCCAGGCAAGGCCTATGCCTCTTTTATTTGTACAGCAAGTAGCACACTATGGGAACTACTTCCTGTATCATACTAAAGATCACATTGTAAGTATCTAGGACAGTGGTACCCACCACTCACCTGCTACCAAATTTCCAGACCTGTGGGAAGTTCCACAGGCTAAATGTATTTGCCTCTGCAAGCTGGATCTGGCCTGAGGGCCAGTGGTGGTGCACCACTGATCTAGGAGGACAAGATACTGTAAATATGTTTTTAACAATAAAATAAACTGCATGTTAACCAACAGAGTTTATACATTTTTTAAAAAAAATCTGGCAAGCTTCTTTATGCACCTGTCATAGAATTCTAACAAAACAGTAACCACGGGAGAAATTAGACTGGTATAGCAGCATATAATATTAAACAATATCCAGGGAATAATTAAATAATCTGTCTGACATTTAAAGTTTTGCTTTTATTAAATATGTCTTCTGTCCCAGAAAGTATCTGATCTGAAAAATTATCACCTTTGTCTGTGGGACAACAAAATCATAGAAAAGTAGGGCTGGTAAGTCATCTGGTCCAAATTTTTCTCAAAGTAGGATCATTCCTACCCAAACTATCCCATACAAGTCCTTGTCTAACCTATTCCAAGAATTACAATCAACCCTGTTGCACAACTGCATGTTCCCCAGAGATACCAAAACACTCTAACCTGCCACAGGTAAAGAAAGAGTAGAGGAATGAAAGCTGTCAGTGTCCCACTATTGTTAAAATGCATTCAAGAGATCCAAGGAAGAAGGTCATGCCACCCACTATAGGGGAAAGCAACCTCTCCTCCCTCCATTCTTACATGTATGTGTATATATTGGTGATCAAGAATTTTTTTAATCCATCAACTAGCCAGTGAACTCTGTCACAAGGGCAACTAAATTAAAGGAATCACCTATCTGCATCCAATTATAAGTACAGAAATATTTTATGTAATACAAAGGGAGAAACTAATAAAAGTCTGAGTTAATGAGATATTGCTTCTACTTTGCCATAAAGTCCATATGCCAAAAGAGTCCTACAATACCAGACAATTTTACCAAAAGCCTTACTAGAAATTGATGTTTTCCATTAGTGTATATTAAGCATTCATGATTTCAGCATCGTAAAGACCAATTCAAAGAATGCAATGTCCTATCTGTATAATATTACATTTGTGTAATACTATGCAAGATGAAATGCAACATGTTTTACCATGAAATAGGAATAAAATACTTTAAAACATCTCATACAAGTGCATACACAGCAAACTATCAGACAAATAAATCATATACACATATTTATACATTAGTATCAGGATTAGGTAACTTCAGAAAAAAAAACTGAGAAAGTCTTTCATGATCAAGATGTAGGCTGTTTTCTGCTTAGAGAAAGCTGAGGTCAGAAGAGGTATAGAAATGTTTTTACAAAACTTCAGAAAAACCATTATAGTCCATACAAATCATTCAAACTTTCAGTGGAAAGACAAACTATTTTATTTGTTTTCTTGTTCCAAGGAAGTATATGCTGCTTGCAGAACTAGATTCTACCTCTGCTTTTGTGACAGAGCTCCTATACAACACTAGAGATGTCAATTAATTCAAATGTTTAAAACAGGCTGCCATTAATTATGACTTCATTTTCTGACTGCTCAGTTTGAAATACTGGGGGTCTGCCCTGCAAAAATGCTCAGAGCTTACAACAACAACTGGTCTCAAATGAGAGCTGTGCTTTGAACATGCTGTTAACTCTGTTGCCCCAAACGTGAAGCCGGTGGTGGTGATTTATGGATTATTTCTCTCTGTAAATAAAACTAATGATCAAGCCAAGCATTTCTTTGGCACAGTTCTACTTACCCACAAAAAAAAATGTACTCAACAGTCTTTTTTTTTATACAGTGCAATTAAATGCCACAAGGCAGTGTCCCTGTTCAGAAATCCAAGCCTACTTTTTTCTAGCTTACACTTCTCTAAAAGCACACACAGGTACATTCTCCCCACTTCCCACATTTCACTCAAAGCTATTCTATGAATGCTTCTCTTGCTGTCTCCTGTTTCTCTGCATGTTTTCTGCCTAACTGCAACACATACAGTTCCCACCAGCGTCCAGCCTGCTCTTTGAATGATGGCTTCCATTGTTTCAACTCTCGAAAAAGAAACAGGCATCTGAATGTTCCCTCAGTTAACCTGAACAGACAGCAGTTAGTATGTCCATCAAATAGTAACTAGAAGCCACATCTCCCATCTCAGTGCTGCCTATTGCCATTTTTATCCTGTCCCGGACAAAAAAAAAAAAAAAACAACAACTTATTCTACATACATTTTTACATAGTGTTTTTCTGTCAAAGTATTTTGGTATCACCAACATTTATCCCCTTCCCAAATCTCCCCGAAAGCTTTTCTCTCCCTATTGATTTCCTTTCAGTTAACCAGTCGGGACTTCTTTCTAAAGAGTCCCTAAAGACAGTCTTGTTTCTGTGGTTAGCACAGTCTCTTATCCTATTGTACTCTAACAGTGAACTCATCTGTCACTACTTTTCAGGTCTCCAATTTCACAGCTAACTTCTCCGTTTCTAGGGACAGTCATACTGAGCTCCTTCTCAAATGATTCTTATGGATAAGTCTGGGTTTAATCCTGGGCTTCAACCCAATCATACATGCATTTTAATCAGGCATGTACTACATAAGGCTCCTTCCCAGGTCTACCTAGTTAAGGGTACCTACACTTCCTCCCAGTATTGGGCAAGCAAGACTTTTTCTTCTAAAAGTTTCTCCATAGGACCTTACATCTTAATGCCCTTTCATTTTATCTATCATCATATTTTCTCTAGTAAAAGTCATGAACTTTTTCAGCTTGGGATTTTAGGGTTTCCACACTGCCCAAAATCCACTGCTACTTTCCAGGAATTCCATCACACAACCCCACATTAAAATTAGGGGTCTACCTAACTCAAGGAGGAAGCAAGCCAATTTTGCAGGGAGATCATGGGGCCATCCGCCATATTCACAGACTGATCACAGCACACCCCACCCCAGCCTCTGATTGGCCTAGGTGCCCCACCAGCCCCACCCCTTGCTGCTGATTGGTTGTGAGACCTGCCCATCATATGCCCTCATCCATTGCTTTCGCAGACAATGCTGGATTTCACAAGTTCCACGGGTCCTTAGTTATGATCCTCCAACCACACAAAGACATGAACCCCTGAATTTTGTTCTATAAGCTATCAAACGAAGGGGACAACACTGTTCCCAGTAACGTTCTATAAAAGACAGAACAACCAAGCCACAAGAGTTGGGACTGAACTTTCCTATTATGTTCATACTCCTGCTAAAACAGTTTGCATTCAGAGTTCCACCTGGACCTGCATTTAACTTGCCTAGGATATCAAATCCAGGGAAGAATTTGTTCACTACAACTTCTACAAGTGGTTCCTTACTAGACTAACTACAAGGTCATGTTGTGCAGCAGCCCATGGCTCTTAAGAAGTACTAATTACCAGCCCCATTCCCAAACAGATATGAAAGCACATCAAGGACAACGCCTTCTGCTGGTGTCCCCTCAAGTTCTTGCACCACAGACAACTGTCCACCTTAGGACGGCCCTTCCTTGTAGCACAGGCACTACATTCTTGCCTGCTTTTCACCCAACAGAAAAGTTTTCTAAGGTTGGCTAAGATTTCTATACCCCCAATTTGTCCAGCACTTAAAATCATGACAAAAATGTCAGGACCTCTTTTTCTCCAGCATAACTAGTTCAACCAGCTTATCTCTACTCATCATACCTTGTTCCCCCAACTCCTACTCATTATTTCATCTTTAAATTTCCAGCTTTCTCACAGTATATGAGAAGATCCCAGAGCATCCCAGAGCAGTACATACTATAAACCAACACTAAAATCCTCTCTTTGGGAAGCTTTTAGCTGTTTTGGAGTCCATTCCTGCAACCCCACAGTTACTATTCCACTGCATGAACCAGGAACATTTGTGTAATATGTGTAACAAGCACCAAAGTGCACATACCTTGATGCAGAATGCTCCATGCCAGGCAAAGTGTGGCTGGAAGCAGCAGAGGTTTTTCCTACCTAAGGCACCATAGGGAGCAATGATGTTTGTTCCTTTAAGGACAGCATACTAAGGGCAGATGACAACCTGCTCCAGTGGAGACATCTTAGAAGAGGGAAGACCGGGTTGAGGCTGGTAAAAGTGCCCCTCTACAAGCCTACAGAAAATCTCAGCCTCCCGATTGGCTGGGAGGGATCCTTTAAAGGAGACGGCACGCATGCAGGGCCAGAGCAGAAGAGGGGCAGATCTACCACTTGGGGCAGCCCCTTACTGGGGCAGATCCACCCCTTGGGGCAGCAGGAGCTCACAAGGGGACCTCTGGAGGACCTGGGAGCATGCAGCCCAGAGGAACCAAGCCAGGCTTCAGGACATGATAGGCTGATCCCCACAGGGACCCATTCCCCAGGGGATCAGCCTATAAAGGAAATCCTACAGGGGGTGAGCAAAGGGCTGTGGAAGGCCCAGAGGGGTTGGGAAGCGTGGTAGTTTTGGTATTGCTTTGTTTGTGTTTCCCTTTGAGTTAAGGTTTATACCAAGGCAGGACAGCATTGTGTGAGGGTATCAGAAACCAAAGTCAGCTACCAGCTGAGCCAGAGGGCACGGCATCTTCTTTTGGCTGCTGCCTGAAAGCCCAAATGAAGACCTGGTTGTGTGTGCTGAGCCTAACAAATGGGGGCTGTGCTTCTCCTGCTGACCGCTGAAAAGCTGCAAAAGGCATTTTATTGTCACCCTGAGCATTGGGGTATTAAGTCATTCATGTATTTAAAGTGTTGCGTTACTGTGGAGTATAGTATGTTGGGGTCAAATTAGTAAATGTTGGGCTGTTTATTGTTAATTGGTAACCTGAATTATTAGCTTAGTTACAAATTTTCCTTTTTTATGTTATTTATAAATTCAAGTGCCTATAATTATTGTGCATGTGTGGGTGCGCATGTGTAATATACATATATATAGATATAGGTTTAAATAGTGTTTTGCACTAGAGGAAGGGAACTTGGGATACTCTGCTGCTCAGCTGCTACCGTTCCTTCAGTGGACTGGGAGAAGGCCTGAGGCCATTGGCAACCCAGGAATCTGAGATTGGCAGTAGGCCACTCCTAGCATGGAGGGCCAGGGTTACATTTGCATTTCTAAAAATTGTTGAGAAGGAAAGGCAAAGCCAGTCAATTCTTCCTAGGCACACTCAACTTCTGAAGCAATCAACTGCTTGCTTTCATGCTCAGGGGAGCCACCTGAAACAAGGCCCATCTGGACAAGGTAGTCACTTTAACCAACTCTTGCCCATCTTTCATTTGCCAAAAAATGTACTGTAGCACACAGGTACTACTATGGTTTTTGACCCAGTGGGAGAGGCAAACCATTTGCCTACACATTGTTTGTTTCACCTGTATCACATGTTTAAAAAGAGCTTCCACAGAACATATTTGTATGTGGTACATATGATGGTTACTAGTCTGTAACTATAACTAAACTAGTCTGCACCTGGCAATAAACTAATTATTAGTCTGCCTACTCTCTTCGCTATTCAGACTTCTTGCTCAAATTCCAAAGGTCTACTTTTCAGATCCATGGTTCCTTTATGGATCCCCTATTACTTAGCACTTTTAGCATGCCTGACCTTACAACTTGCATTTGCATCAGTGTTCAGACATTTCATAGACTACTCCCACTATAATTATTTAACTGTCCATGTCTAAGCAAAGGCTGTGAGAGGCTGAATCTTGCATCTCTAAATTCCCCTTCAACTTGCTGTCCCTTCATTTTCCAAACTGGGAAAAAAAAACTGTCACTAGCACTTGTAACCAGGGCAGATTTTGATTTCATACAATCAATGAGTCGGAAGGGACCTAGACAGATCATCTAGTCCGACACCCTGCCATGGGCAGGAAGGAGCACTGGGGGTGGCAGGAGTCATAAGACCCCAGCTAGGTGCCGAATCGAATCAATTTAAATCATGTTTTAAATCACTGGCCAAGAAGCCTTGATTTAACCATTGTTTTCTACAGAAAGTGTATTCTTGTTTGATATAACCTTAATACATATAACTGACAACTCAGAAATAGATGTAGGTTTCATTTTTAGAAGGTAAATACTATACATTTGAAAGCAGTGACTTGTTTTGATATTTTTTCAAATTAATTTTGCAGCTATAACAGAAAACTGAATTGTGACTTGGGTATTTTATTTACCAAAGCTAATTGAAGCAGATACTTGTAAAGTCATTGGGAGGTGAACTATCTCCAATTCTCTAGATTAATTATAGATATTTGGGGGATATTTTTGCCATGCTGTATTAGGAGGACATCAAATGAGTGCTGCAGCCATATGTCATCAGCTTGGGACTTTCTTCTACATTGCTTCTCATCTTTGATTTCTTCTCTCCTTTATGGCCTAGCAAGCCTGCTGTAATGATAGGTTTTTCCCTTCTACCATACCATTCCCTCACTAGATCTCAAATCAATGGCGAGGCTATACTCAGACACTTATCCCTCAAGACTTCTGTAATACTCTGCTGAAAATGTTTCTCTTTTGTTTCTACTGCCCCTCCCTACTTGCATTTATCTCCAGACACCTCATTCTTGCCCAGATCTACTCCACCCCCTACAATCCTGTGTTCATTTAACTTCTTGAAACTTTGCACTGTTACAGAGATGTAGGGGCTTGACTGTGTACACAAACTTGCAGAGAGACAGGAGAACCAATGGGTAGGTAATCAGGTCCATTATATCTCCTCTCCATATACTGCTGTTAACTCTGGAGACACAAATCCACAGTCTGAGAACTGAAACTAAGCATCACAGCGATGCTTAATGGGATCTTCTAGACCAAGCACTGAGTTCCATTGGGTGGAGTGGTTTTCTTTAATCTTTACTAACCTATAGAGGAGTTTCTAATATAGTCCATGGCCTGCTGTGACTTATTTATAAAACTTTTCTAAAAAGGTTACATGAATACATTGTCTCAAATAGTGTAGAATTAGAAGTTATAATCACTATTCCATGATGATATCTTTGAGCTTTAACATATTTTAAAGTAAAATTATCTTTATATAGGTTTACTATTTTTAAAAAGCATCTTAACAAAAAAAATAAAAAATACAATTAAATTAAAAAAAAAAAATCTGTGGGGTTTTATTTAATAATTGATTTTTATCCACCCTGTTTGTAACATACTCTCCTGGCTAGTCTTAGATGTATAGAAATCCTTGTTATGGCTTTTTCAGTACAAGTCCTTTATTAAACTGTTTACCTTAATGTTTATATTATTACCCATTTTCTACTTGTATTTAGCCTAGCCTTTTGGTGGTAGCTTCCACTGTTTCAGGCACCACTAACTGTTCCCTCATTTATCCTGAATGGAAGACCAGTGAGATAAGATTGGGAGAGACTTGCAAATACTCATAAAACAAAGATACACTTGCTGACAGCCACTCAACATTCAGCATAACAAAAAAAATCCTATATAATGTTAGGTACTGTATTCTGAAAAAAGAATCAAATCCTCTGTCTCTCAAATTGAGTACCCAAAATTACTAAACACTTAATATGCGTCTCTACTGCCTGCCTGTAAAATGGGGATAATACCACACTTGTTCACCTCAGAAGAATGATGTAAAGATAAACTAATTAAAGTTGTGGAGAACTGGGGTATTACAGTGAGTTACACAGAAAACAGCATGAAGAAGTTAGTCATTCTGTACTTACAGCAGGGTTTCAATAGTATGCAGTAAGACCACCAAATGAGAAAAGAAAAAGAGAATATTCAAATAAGAAGAGCAACCAAAAAACCTGAACAGATTTTCAGATTTAGCTTGACAAAATTAATTAATGGTTATAAAACACGGTTGCCTGTGAAAGCAGGAGAAGTAGACTAGGTGATTCAGGAGGTAGGTTCCAGACATAGGTTCGTGAATTGCTCGTCAATCCTCTTGTGCAATGAATGAGCCTAAGGTTCTTTGAACAATTATTAAAGGCTAATAATAATGCATATGCAGAAGGGGTCAGATTAAGGTTACATAATACCCCCTTAAATGGGACATTTTCCAGTGTTTTGAATACTTGAATCAGCAACCTTAATTATGTTCTTTTAACATAGGTTTTTGAATGTGTGTGAGACCATGCAGTACTTAGTAAAAGGTAGGCATTTCTAAATTCTCAAAGCATGTGCCAGATACACAATTTCTACAAACAACAAAGTACTGAAGATATATTAAATAACTTCATATATGTTATAAACAATGACATTTTGAATGAACAAAATCAAATACACTTCTGATATCATCAATCTTGCCTAATAAGTTAAAATTAGTACATGGCCCAGAAATCAAACAACTGACTGACTTAAGAAATAAATCAATGAAGAAATAACTTCATCTATTTTGAGTGTTGGTTTCCCACTATTTTCTCTTTAATTTTCAAAATACCAAGGATAAAATCTGAGCACAATATTACCATAAATCAGTTCTATTCACTGACGCTTCTGAGAATGCATCAACATTATTTTAACATTGTTACAATGTTTCTCCTGTGTTATGCACACAATTTTTATATTGTAACATGGCTTAATTTGGCCTGTGGCAATTATCTAACCCAATGTACTGGCAGAAGAGCAATTTACATAGATAGACATCTGAGTTATTTTAATAAACTATAAAAATGCAACAAACAGATCATTCCAGAACTTCCAGTTCTTGTTGTAGCAAAAAGTCCTTCAGATGACTAGCTGGGGGCACTAACTTAGTGAAAACAGTTCAGATGGCAAGCCTAAGCTTAAATGCATATATGTACATATAATGCTTTTTATCAACTATTTTAGCATTCTTTCTATTCACCAACTTGCTCCCAACTGGGGAGTTTGCCAAGGTATCTCACCTCTTTCCCACAAGTAACTCAAGAATCTGAAACCAATTTGAGC
>NW_017729025.1:141228656-141233038 GCF_001723915.1 Gavialis gangeticus
GGGAAAAAAAATGTACTGATGGCCATTCTCAGAGGATGGTAATGTTTTTAAAAATATTTTAAAATAAATAATACAAGAAGTCCTCTGATGTAAAGTGTCAAATGATTTCTGAAGGGAATGAAGATTCAGAGCAGAAGACTTTTTGTTTCTTAAGCTTTCATTTTGATGTTCTGCTGATAAAACTCATATTAAGCTTTCTCAAAGAATCGCATGCAAAAACCACCTCTCATTCATCTGCTAGTACATCTGCAATTTACTCTCATAGGCCCAGGGGTCCAACTGTTATGACACTCAGGCACAGAAATATGAGTTCTAATATCACTCCTGAATCAGAGCAATACAAATTCAGCAAGTTAATAGCGACTCAGCTTTGACCCACACAATGTATTTGTTTAATCAGTTTCTATCAGCTAGACCCGAAGTTCTCAAACTGTGGTCTGCAGACCACCATTGGTCTGCAAGCTCCCTTCAGGTGGTCCGCAGAAAGGTGACCGAAGGCTAAAGCTGGCAAACATTACACCCAACTTCCCAGAACTTTGCTCAAAAAAACAGACACATCCATTGCATCAGAAAGGTAAGACTACTGATATTAAAATATGAGTTGTGTGCTTTGATTTGTAGAACAAAAAAAAGTTTATTAAGTAGTCTGCTGAGACCCTCAGCAATTTTCAAGTGGTCTGCAGAAAAAAAAGTTTACTGAGCTAGACTTTTGAAAGGTATTAATTTGTCTTAAAAGATTATGATGCAGGGGTTTACCTAATGGCATGTGCAACTCATGAACTGGGCTGGCCAATCACTATGCAACAATGACCCCATGAGATGAAAAATATTAATTTGGCTTCAAATATATATTTCCCCTTTGTTAATTCAAAATTGAGCTGAAGTAGTATTTTTAGGACACAACCAAAACAACAAATAATTTTGTTTCACTTTCACTTAGACCCATTATTGCTAGTTAGTTATGTGAAAGCTATCAACAGGCATGAGTTTTTATTTTGTATTTCCTCCCCACCCCCTTTTTTTTAAAGGAAGATTGCTTACTGTTAGGGATAACTATTCATGGGAAGCTGTACATAGTTTGACATTAAGGAAACACCTACATTAAATAGATTTAAAAGCAGGTACAAAAAGAAAATCCTCTCTCAATTGTTCCCTATTTTCAATGAACAAAAGTGTGACAACATTTATTACATAGCTTTCATTTAACCGTATCACCCAGATTTTTCTTATTAGCCTTTTCTAAGGCCCCTTCTACACATGCAGGTAAAGGCACAATAGGATCCAAACCACAGCTGTGGGACTGATCCCAGGCTCCCCCTGCACCAGCAAGAAGCAAGCTCCTGCAGCTGGGAGCAACTCCCAGGTGTGGGGAAGCCACCTGCACCCCTGCAGCTGGGAGTTGGAGTAGCAACGATCTCCCAGCCTCAGAAGGAAATTGCAGCAGTCCCCTATGACTGCCAGGACCCATCTGAGTCCTGGCATTGGGAGGCACACAGAAGGGACACAGCATCTGCAGCTGCAGGGTGCTGCCAGGACCCAGAGTTGGTAGCTGCTGGGGCTGGAAGTGCCCTCAGTTGCAGGACTCCAAGCATGGTGCACCTCTACCGCTGGGAGCCCCATCAGGTGGGGAGACCTTGCTATGCATACAAATTAAAGCTCAATAGCAACCAGCAAAAGTTAGTAAAAATATTTTTGAGGTCTAACTTTATAGCTGTTGGAACATTTTATGGCATGATAGCTATTTTGCATGTGTAGCTGGTCTTAAGGTAATTGTTTAATTAACCAATTAATGTACCATGTAGAGAAGGCCTAAGTGTCTCCACACATTTCAATAAATGCTCGGTAAGAAAAAAAACTGAAAATACTCATCTGGGAAATTAAGTGAGGAATACTGAGTTGACCACACATCCATACTTTGGCTTACTCCACACTAACTTCCCTACATAGCAGAGACCCAAAAGTGTACTTTTGCATAATAAACAGAATATGCACAGTGAAATATCAAACCTTTTTCTTAGTCTTAAATCAAAGTAATACCTCCTTCTTACCACTTTTCAGATTAAGTTTGAGATGCAAGATGTATGTGATATGCACTCAGCTCATACTACATTTGCCACTACATTGCACAGCATCCAACAGAGAACAGAGTGAATTAACTTAAAGGAGTTCAAGCTATTGCACAAAGCAATGAAATATTATACATGGTAACATCGTAGGATAAGAAAACTTGAAATAGCAAGCAGGTTATAACAGAAATTAGGAATTTCCAATACAAGAAAAATCTAACTTTCAGAGACAGGTCACTAGTGAGCAACCAATGAGCCTGAGAGAGTTTTAAATGCATTTTTTTGAAAAAGAAGAGACAAATGAGGTAAAATAAATGAGAGCAAAAAATGGACATGCTTAGATGAATTAAACTAGGAAAGGAACATGAAAATATTATGAAGCTTGGGGAGTGCTTCCTGAACTAAAAGCCAAAAGCAAGTTGTACAGTTTTTAGGTGCCACAACATTTTGCACAGAAAAAATGAAGGAGTGAAAAGAAAGAACCTCTCTCCATAGAATGACCACCTAGAAACCCCAGCTCTGTCTCCTGTCTCTTCCCTCCTCCCTTGAACTGCAGCAAATTCCAAATGGCATCAGCTCCCACAAATCTTTGGGCTCTGTATATCACTACACAGGTAGGAGGACATGAAATAAGAGCAACTTCTTGAAAAACAGCTGGAGAATTAAACTGTCGAAACATAAATACTCAATTCTGCTGAAAAAATTAGCAATTAGTGTGCGCCAGTCCATTTTTGTTCCTGAGGGGTTTTTTTGACCCCTAGATAATCCAGGGGTAAAAAAAAACAGAGCAGCACACACTCGAGCAGTGTGCCCTTGGAGTGCAGAGAACACCACATTGTGCTGTATCTGGTGCTGCAAACATGTTTGTAGTGCCACATACAGCATGACCACACTTATCTGGACGCACCCAGGAAGGTTCTGGTTAGACCCTCATCTAGAACACTGCTTACAAGTCTAGTCATCCACATTTGAGTAGAGTGAAGTCAAATTGATGCAGGTATACAGAAGGGCAAGCTGAAATGATCAGGGGGTTGGACCCATCTTATGAGGTAAGACTAAAAAGAAAGTGGCTATGTTGGTCAATAAATAACTTGGGGGATGCAGATGGAGAAGAGCTATTTCAGCTCAAGTCAATGTTGGCTCAAGAACAAATATGTATAAACTACCCACGGATAAAATCCTCCTCATCCTCATAGACTCACAGACAAGTACAGCTGGAACAGGCATGGAAAGATCACCTAGTCCAACAAATTAAGGTTGGTAATTCACTAGTGTCATAAAGCGAACAGGTGGGAGCTTCTGAAACAGCCACCCTATTTGGTAGACTGGGATAAAAAAAAAACCAGTTAGTTTTAGGATGCAGCTTTATCTGCTTACAAAAGGGATTGTGTGTGCTGGGTGGTCAAATAAGTAATTGGACTGATGCTTCTGGAGACTGTTTTCAGTCCCAGGAGGCAAATCAACTATAAATGAATGATCTACATTTATAAACCATGTTGGCAAGTTCTTTATGGACACCACAAAACAAAAACAAAACCAACACTAAAGACACTAGTGTGATTTATCACACATGCCGGGCAGATTCCCAGCTACTCTGGCTGGGATCTCTTGGGCATCAACACTTCACAGAAGCAGAATGTTACCTACTGCCGTTCCCCTGGGGCAGGTTGGGGCATTAGGTGCATGTCGTGTCAGGCCTGATGGTGGTTTTCCAAAGAGTTTAGATGACAGATTTGTACAGGATGGTTCGGATGGGGCTAAACTGGCCTGGCCCCAGGCAGGGGGCTGGACTCGATGACCTCTGGAGGTCCCTTCCAGCCCTACTTTCCTTCTAGGACAATGGTTTTCAACCTTTTTTCATTTGCAGACCCCCCAAAAATTTCAAATGGAAGTGCAGACCCCTGTAAATTATAAGTGAAGGTATTCACAAACTTTTCATTGATCGTAGTCATCTTTCACAGACCACACGGTGAAACCACTGCTCTAGGATACCGCCACATTCACCCAGAGCCTTGAAACCCTTTGGATTTGAAGCCATACCCCAAAAAACCCTGCCTCCTGAGCCAGCCTCTCCTGCAAAGCTGGCATTAGAAAGCCTCCTAGCAGAACACCCAATTTCTTAACCCAAATCCCTGAACCCCAAGCTGAATCCTGGGGCCAGTGAAGCAGCTGTAGCAGGATCTCCACAGACTGCAGGCAGGCCAGAGAAATGTCCCTCCCTCTCTGCTGGCTGCTACAGTGTAAACACCACAGGGAGGAGCCAGGCTCCCTCCTCCCCTTTCCCAGGTGGAAGTCGGGTGGGGGGGTGAGTGTGTG
>NW_017729025.1:141243195-141243865 GCF_001723915.1 Gavialis gangeticus
TGTTGCTGCTGAGAGAGAGAGTGTATGTGTTGCTGCTGGAGGGGGGAAGAGGTGTGTGTTGCTACTAGGGGGATAAGTGTGTGTATGTCTGGGGGGGCTGCATGTGTATGGGAGTGTGTGTGTGTTACTGCTGGGGAGGGAAGAGAAGCACGTGA
This sequence comes from Gavialis gangeticus, assembly GCF_001723915.1. Taxonomy (NCBI): domain Eukaryota; kingdom Metazoa; phylum Chordata; order Crocodylia; family Gavialidae; genus Gavialis; species Gavialis gangeticus. Next base: position 141,243,351 of record NW_017729025.1, read on the forward strand.
CTGTGAGGAGGGGGCAGTGTGTGTGTGTGTGTGTGTTGCTGCTGTGGGAGAAGAGGTGTGTGTTGCTGCTGGGGGGACAAGTGTGTGCATGTCTGGGGGGGGCTGCGTGTGCACGGGCGTGTGTTGCTGCTGGGGGAGGTGTGTGTGTGTGGCGGAGCCCGTACCCCGCGGAGGAGCGGGCGAGGAGGCAGCCCGCGCCATGGCAGCCGAGCCGGGCCGGACGCCGAGTACTCACTCGATGAAGTAGCTGGCGCCCTCGTCGGAGAAGCCCTCCTCCCAGCCGCGGGGCAGATCTGGGGGGACACGGGGGGGGGCGGGTGAGAAGCTGCCCCGAGGTGCCGGGGGGGTTCCAGGCACACCCGGGGCAGAGTCGGGGGCGCAGGGCGGCCCCAGCACCCACCTGAGCGGATCATGTGGCCGGAGTTGACGGGCTCGCCGCTGCGCGGGTGTAGCCAAGTGGTGGCGCGGGCCAGGTCGCTGCGGGGACGGGACGTGCACCTGTTAGCACTGGAGCG
>NW_017729025.1:141244180-141266248 GCF_001723915.1 Gavialis gangeticus
TTGCTAGGGGCGCGCCCCGCCCCGCCCCGCCCCCGCGTGCATGTGTGAGCCCGGCAGAGCCCGCCACTGTGCGCGAGTCAGCCCGGGAGCAAGTGTGTGTGAGCCGACGAGCGTGAGAGCCCCTGAGGGCATGTGCGAGCAGAAGTGTGAATGAAAGCCTGTGTGTGAGCCCACGTGAGTGTAAATGCGTGTGTGAGAGTCTGAGCCCGTGTGAGTGTGCATGCACAAGAGTGAGCCCATAAGTGTGTGAGTGCCCCTGAGTGCCAATATGTGAGCCTGTGAGTGTGAATGAGAGCCCCTGAGTGTAAGCGAGCCCAAGTATGAGCCCTTACATGTATGCAAGTATAAGCCTGTGTGAGCACGTCCATGTGTGTGAATCCATGTGTGTGTAAGTCCATGTGTGTACAAGCCTATGCATGAGTGCATGTGTTCATCCCACCCCCAGCCATGCTGTCCCCTCAAAGGGAGCAGCAAGGCTTGCTGTGACATTCACCCCCTCCCATGTCTTTCCCTTGTTGGGGCTGGGGCTGGGGGGAGATGGGGACGGAAAGATCCCTCTGCCCCAGGACCAAGGGGCTGCTGGCCCAGAAAGGGAGCTTGGGAGCTGCCAAATCTTCTGTCTGCTGCAGGACTGAAGTGCAGCTCCCTGCAGGCCAGGTGGGCACAGCACTGGGGGGGGGGTCAGTGCACTCCACAGCTCTTGGGAAGTGGGGGTGCCTCATTTCCACTCCCCCCACCAAAAAAAGCCTACTGGGTTCACTTGGTGACCATTTCTGTGCCTCATTCCCCTCTACCCCCCAAAGAAACAAAAAAGAGAGAGGAACAGAAATGGTCACCAAATGAACCCAGGAGGAAGTCAGTTTTAAAACCACAGGGACAGTGGCAACGCGTAAGGGGTGTACAGGGGTGCATGCGCACCCCCTGAGAGCACTGGTGCACCTCCTGACAGGCCACGCTCCCTGCTTAGGCAATAGGCGTGGGGGGGACAGGCCGGAGCACCAGTGCCCCCCTGGCAAGTGCCAGCCAGAGAGGAGCACTGGGTGAAGCACTGCTGGCACTTCTGGGAGCACTGCAGCTGCTTCCCAGTTAGCACAATCGGCCACAAGGAGACACCCCCCTAGTTGGCAAGATTGGCCATGGGGGGACCCCCCCAGTCACTGACTGGTCACTGGGGAGGTATGTCCCCCCCTGACTGAGGTGGCACCAGTCACCCATGCACAGGGAGGTTTTTTCCCCCACACAGCTTAGTCATGCTGCCATGGCCCTGCTTGTCACCAGATGTGGTGGAAGCTGACAGTCTAACCCAGGTGCGCTCAACCTTCACCCTGTGGGCCAAAGGCATCGGGCCTGTGGGGCTCTTCACACATCAGGAAATTTGGTGGTGGGGGAACAATGCCATCCCTCTCCACTGCCAACATCCTAGCCCAGAGCAGCGGTTCAGAGCTGGACCACAAACCTCCCCCTCACAGCCAAATCAGGGCTTGGCCAAGCTGCCTTTCTCCACAAGGCTGGATTGGGACCAGGCTGCCAACTCCCTCCACCCCCTCACCCCTGCACGGCTGGATAGGGCCCCACCATGTGTGCCCTGAGTGCCGGATTGGGTCCACTGGCCAGTTCCAGCCTACAGAGGGACTTGGCACTGCCCATCCAGCCCTCTACAGAAAAAGGTAGAGCACCACTGGTTCAGCCAGGTTCACAAAGGAATTGAACAGATTCTTAGAGAAAAGGGCCATCAGGATCTATTGAGTTATAGGAGTTAGGGATACAGCCTCTGAATCAGAACTTCTTAGACCTTAAATCCTGCAGACTACACTGCAAGTGAGTATAAATGGAAAAAAAAGTCCCTCGTCATATTCAGTTCACTCTCCCTTTCAGCATCCACTCTTCTACCACTATGACAGGTCTATTTGATGTGCTTAGGGGGAACTTGGGCCAATGCCCATCAAGTAAAACTATATGCCCCTCTTCACATGGGAGGCCGTTAAGGGCACATCACCAGATTACTGGCTGTGTGACATGGGCCTATTTGATGGGCATTAGGAGCGTGGGCCATTGCTCATTGAGAAGAGCTAAAACACCTCCTTAAGATGGGAGACCACTACGTGCACACCGAGTGATTACCAGGGACAATTATTGAAGAAAACAGAGACAGAAGTGAAGGTTGGCATTTCAGAACAAGTGCACCAAGGGGGAACATGGAGCAGCTGTGTGACACAGGAAACTGGATAAAATATGGTCTGACTTAATAAATGGTAGTTCTTACGTTATGGGGGCTATCCATGTGGCCCTCAACAGCTTGCCAAAACTGGGTAAAGGGCCCTCCGCCTGAAATAATTGCCTGCCCCTGCATTACACACGAACCAGTTTAAGTGACCAGAAACTTGTTTAAACCTGTAACAGAACAGATGTTCAGTGTGTGGTGGGCCAGTAAGGGGTGCTCCTGAATTGACCCACCCACCTCGCTACGCCTGACCACCTTCCAGGCTTCAAGTGCCTCCCTGGAGGTGCCTGGCCGACCCCCTTCCTGGAGCATACCCACAAGCCTGGGGAAACACTGCCACCACACAGGGTCTGAACTGACTTTGGCCCTGTGGCCCCTGGGAAACACAGGCCTAGTAGTCCTTGAGTGTACTTACGGTGCTTCCCTCAGTCTGAAGCACAAATAGTGGTCTCCCTTAATCAGCTGAACTAAGGGGACCCCAAGGCATAATCTTGACCCTCTCCCAGTAAGTCTCCCACAGTAGGTACAAAGGAGAACTTTATTGGTTACAAGGAGTAGAGTTGGAATAGGGTACAGGGTAGGGCAATATCATAGAAATCCCATAGAGCAAACAGGGTGGCTGGAATAGCTTTTGAGCATGCATCTGTGCTACTTCAAGCTATATATCTAGTTAGATCTCAAGTAGCTTACTCATAAGTATCAGCCAGAAGCAGGTGGAGATTCACTCTGGAGGCAAGTGGTTCATTGACCATGAGTTTCAAGAGAGAGAGAGCAAGTTTCAGATGATCCAGCTTCTCTGAAAGCTTTCATTATGGCTGCTGGTCCACCTCCTGGGCAGTCCTTAAATTATATAGACTTATGACTTGATTTACCTGACCCAATGAAGGCCAGCAGCTGTTGGCTACCAGCCAACCAATTTGAAATGCATCACTGGTTGCCAGGTAGACTAGCAGGGTCTCTAGTCCCCTCCCAGTCATGACGACATTGCTTAAAACAATAGGGTGTTTAAGCCCCAACCCAGATGTGTGAGGCCAATCATGTAGGCAGAGGGAGCAGGTTTCCACCTCCAGCTCAGGTTACAACTCAGGGTTACCTGAAGCCAATGGGGCTGGGGTGTCTGCCCTCTGCAGTGACCATGGTAACCAAACTGTCAGATTGGTCACCCATCTGAGTTTAGGGAGAGACAGAGATGGTGTTCTGCCACACAATGCACATAAATCTGTTTGACAAAACCCTGTTTCAATGCAGTATCAGACTTAACTGATTTGGCTCAAACTGGTTTATGCAATGTCTATCCCAGACCCCTTGCTGGTCTAAGATAAATCAGACTCCCCCAGCATCCCAGCATACTCGCTGGGCTAGGCTGGGCTGGGCTGGGCGGGGCTCTCTGCTCCACAGCAGGGCTGGCCCCTCCCCTCTGCTCCCTGGCTGCGGCTCTGGCAAGACTGGGTTGCTACCTCCCCCAACCACCACCACTTCCTGCTAACCAGGAATTCCCTCCCTCCCCTCTGCCTTGTGGAGAGGTGTATGTATATTATCTAGCAGATCACATGCTGGCTAGCTGATAATGTCCCTCTAGTGTTTTCTTAATGGGGTGATAAACTGTTATCAAATTCCCTGCTGGACTAATAAGAGCATCCTACCTGGGCCTGGCCACCCCCTCTCTCCCCACCCCCAGCTCAGTTCTATGCAAGGAAAGGGAGGGCTGCTCTAGTGCTTGCCGGCTTCTAGCCTGAGCCACTGGAGGCATGTGCTGGCATTTCTGGGATGTCTGCACAGTTACAAAGTGATTCAGCTTAGCCAGGTTAGACTAACCTGCAAAGATTTAATCGATTCAGGCTCAGGCTTTTTGAATGTCTGTCCCTAGCCCCTATGGTTGCTCCCAGGCACTTTCTTCAGCTCTCTGAACCTGTGTATGTGAACATTGGGCAGCAGTAGCATTTTACTTTGGGGGTGGGGGGTTGAAGTGTACAATGCAAGGCAACAGAAAATAAGACTCTAAGAACTCTAATGGCACATCTACATGAGACGCTACTGCACAGTAGCGTTGGCAGGCACTAACTCTGATGGGATGTTACTACACAGTAGTAATGAGCTACTGTGCAGTAGCTTCTGAAAAAATCTGTGCAGCGACAGTACTGTGCAGTAACAACTGCACAGTCTGCCACTCATGTAGACGCAGCCTAAGGGTAGTAGTATTGGAAGGAGACCAGGTGCATGTTGCACACAGGAGCAATCTGGGCTTTGATCTTAGTGATCTATCAAGAGCTTAATAAGTAAACATCTTTCCTGTGGTTTGATTCACAGTAAATTAAGATAAAACACATATACACAATGGTTCTTTACTATACTAAATGTTCGCTTCTATTTTCTTAGTTATTTCTTAATTTGCTGCACTGCATAATCCCTCTCCCTAGCTGAGCACTTCTCCCAAATCCTAGAAACAGCTGTACCCCTGGTCTTTCGTCATCAATAAACCAAGATTTTTCTAACCTTTTCTCTCTAGTTAAGTTTTCAAACACCAAAATCTTTTATTGCTTTTTTTTTCTGAATTCCCAAAGTTATCAATATCTCTATGATAAATCAGTGCTCAGAAAATAGTAATTATTGCTGGGACTATGCACTGTAATGGCAACAAAAACACAGTTACTTACTTCCTTAATACCGATAAAGTGCTTAAAGCCATATCAAATACATAAAAAACAGTACCTTGTCCTAAGAGTTTAATTTATTTTTGTGTATTGGGGCAAACTTTTCACATCCAATTAACTGCATGAGCTAATGAAATTGGCTTATTATGCCCTGGCTTTCCCACTTGACTCCTTCGATCAGATGGACTTGTATATTTATAATAATAGCCTTTGTGTAAACTACTACCAAAAATCATTTGAGGCTCGTCTTCAGTGACATAATAGAAAAATATGTTCAGAATCATTGAAATGGAATTTAACTTCCCCCACATTAAACCCATTTCTGATGCCTAATGCATAAGCAACCGTAACATTTCTTTGAAACATTGCATGCTTCTCTATATGTCCAAGAACATATATTTCCTCTTTTGATTCCATCTCTTTAATCTGCACACTTAAGTCCTATTTTCATCCCTGTAGATAGGCAAGAAATAACATATAATGTTAGAAATGTGTTAAAGTCATATAGACCACACATAGAAAATCAGAATATTGTATTATAGTTGAACAGGACCTCTGTTCCCATACAAGATGAAAGTCACTTCCTGTTTGGAGCACTGTCATTCCAGGTTAGTGATCTTCCACCCAAGTGCAGTGTCACCAGGGGGTGCCCTGGGATCCTTTCAAGAGTGCCGTGGGGTGCCGTGCAGTTTTAGCACTGTTAGGTATGCAAACATGATTCACAAGATACACCCAGAATTTTCAAATAGGAATCCATAGTGTTAAAAATATTCTGGCTTCTTGTGATCTTTCTGAGTTTTTTGCAACAGAATTGTTCTATTATTTCTCTGTATTCAAAATAAAAGAGTGAAAACTAAGAGCTGGTGCCTTGAATGATCAAGGGGTGCTTGGAGTCTAAAAAAGGTTGAGAAGCCTTGTTCTAAGTACTTAAAAATCTAAAAATTAGCTCATTAATTTAAAAATTGCTGTGACCCCTGGTGGTGCAGGGTAAGACAAGTAGTCTTTGAACCAATAGTTTCCCCCAATGATTGTGTGTTTACAGATTTTCCTACCTTGTGCATGGATCCATATACTCCCAACTTTATAGATGGTGCACAGATTATGGCTCTAGTATGGATTATGACTTCTCGAACTGATTTCAGGTACCTAGGATCTCTGCCAGACCATGGCACTTTGGGGTAATATTGAAGAAGTTATTCAGAGTTACATTAGGAATTCCAGCAAAAAATAATTTGAACTAAAGAGAATGAAGTATGCATGTGCACCAAGTCTAAGGGTCTATTAAAAACTGATATTAAATTGTGTCCTCCACCTTTTACCCCTTCTTTTAAATTCCTGCCCTACCACCCATCCCTGTTGATCTGCAACACACCTAAGTCTCCCTCTTCTTTATTCCTTTCCACTTTTGATGTTCCTCTCACTCTGCTTCCTGCACCCTGGCTTTTCATCCTAAAACTTCCATACCTCTTCACTGCTCCAATCCTCCCTAGCTCCATACCACAAATGTAAGAATCAGGAAGTATTAGAAGAGCTGGGTATCAGGAGCTTCTTGACCAACTAAGCTTTCTTTTGATCACACTTAGTCCCAACGTATCCAGGATAGTAATAGAATTTAGGCTGTATGTACCCTAACTTTGTACTTCCTGGTTTCGAGAGGTTCAAATAACTGAGCTCACTATTCTGGAAGGGCACAAAGCACAGGCAGACAAACTTAGATATCTCCTTAAAATCCTTGCTTCTAATATATTTCCTGGGCCATCATGGCTACAAAAATACCCTAACCATTACTCTATTAACACAATTTGGGGGGAATTGATTGAAATAAATTGGTTTACATTTGAAAGTCACACCAGCCAAGCACTCTCAGACGAAAGAAAAGCCATCCACAGCCTATAAGAGGTAGGTGGCCAAATTTTGTGGGACTATTGAGTTTCAATCTTGAGCAAATAAATACAAAGTGTACATTAAAAGAAAGATAAATTTCAGAAATGTTAAATCACATAGAACTATAGAGTCATAGAAAAGTAGGGCTGGAAGAGACCTCGATAGGTCCTCTAGTTCAAAATTCCTGCCTGAGGCAGGATTTATCCCTATTCAAATCACCCTGTATAAATCCATTGTCTGGGCTGGGTGAATGGTATCTGCCTTCTGTGTGGCTACATCACACTGCAAACTCATATTGAATCTGTGTTCTACCAAGACTCCCAGATACTTCTCCACAGTGCTGCCATCCAACCAGGTCATCCATTTAGTATCTGTATTTTTGATTATTCCTCTTGAAGTGTATGTAGTACCTTGCATTTATCAGTGCTGAACTTCATCCTGTTAGCTCCAGCAGTTTTTCACTGTGTCAAGATCAGTCTGAATTTCTGTCCTGTCCTCCAACGTGTTTTCAGTCCTTCCCAGTTTAGTGTCACCAGAAACTTTCCTTTGTATTCCAGCGTCCAAATCATGAATAAATGCACTGAACAGCACTGGATCAAGGACAGACCCCTTTGGGACTCCACTCAAAGCCTCCTGCCATTCTGATAAGGATCCATTTATAATTACACCCTTTGCTTGCAGTTATTGAGCCAGTTATCTATCCACCTTATAGTTGTTTTGTCTATCCCACTTTCTCCAATTTATTTATAAGGAAGTCATGTGGGACTTTGTCAAAAGCCATGCTGAAATCCAGATACACTACATCCACAGCATTCCCTTCATCTACCCAAGGAATTACTTTTTCAAAGAAGAAGTTCAAGTTCTTGGCAACAAGTAACAATTTACTTTGTTTTCATTTGACTTCTGCTGAAGCATACCACTAGAGAGCAAGAGATCGGAAGAACTGTAGGCCAGGCCATACTCACTAGGGCTACATGAAGCTTTGGCTGCTGATTCGATTCAGCAGAGATTTGGTCCGCTTTGGTGGCTGAATCTGAATCGAATCAAGAGGATCGAAACTGAATACACTACTCCAGATGTGGCCTCACCAGTGCTGAATAAAGGGGAATCATCACTTCCCTTGATCTGCTGCCAACACTCCTAGTGATGCAGCCCAGTATGCCATTAGCCTTCTTTTCAACAAGAATACACTGCTAGCTCATATTCAACTTATTGTCCACTGTAACCCCCAGGTCCTTTTCTGCAGAGCTGCTGCCCAGCCAGTCAGCCCCCAGCCTGTACTGGTACATGGGATTGTTCCATCCTAAGTGCAGGGCTTTGCACTTGTCATTTTTGAACCTCACAAGATTTCTTTTGGCCCAATCCTCCAATTTGTCTAGGTCACCCTGAACCCTAACCCTACCCTCCAGCATATCTACTACTCCTGCCAGCTTGGTGTCATCTGCAAACTTGCTGAGGGTGAACTCTATGCCATCATCTAGGTCATTGATGAAGACATTGAACAGAACTGGCCCCAAGACCAACCCCTGGGGCATTCCACTTAATACCAGCTGCCAACTAGACTTGGAGCCATTGATTACTACACTGAGCCAGATGCTTCAGCCAGTCTTCTATCCAGCTTACAATTCATTCATCCAGCCCATACTTCCTTAGCATGCCTACAAGAATGTTGTGGAAGACCATATCAAAAACCTTGCTAAAATCAAGGTATACCACATCCACTGGTCTCCCCACATCCACAGAGCCAGTCATTTCATCATAGAAGGAAATCAGATTGGTCAGGCATGATTTGCCCTTGGTGAATCCGTACTGACTGTTCCCAATCACCTTCTTTTCCCCCAAGTGCTTAGAAATAGATTCCTTGAGGACCTGCTGCATTATTTTTCCAGGGAATAAGGTGAGGCTGACTGGTCTGTAGTTCCCTGGATCCTCCTTCTTCCCTTTCTTAGATATGGGCATTATGTTTGAACCCTTTACCAATCATCCAGGACCTCTCCTGATAGCCATGAGTTTTCAAAGATGATGGCCAGTGGCTCTGCATACTCATCAGCCAACTCCCTCAGCACCCTCGGGTATGCCCTGTCTGGCCCCATGGACTTGTATATGTCCAGCTTTTCTAAATAGTCCCTAACCAGCTCTTTCACCACTGTTGGATGCTCACCTCCTCCCCAAACTGTGCTGCCCAGTGCAGTAGTCTGGGGCATGACCTTGCCTATGAAGACTGAGGCAAACAAGGCATTGAGCACTTCAGCCTTTTCTGTATCCTCTGTCACAAGATCACCTCCCCCAATCAGTAATGGACCCACACTTTCCCTGATTCTCCTCTTGCTACCGACATACTTGTAGAAACCCTTCTTGTTATCCTTCATGTCCCTTGCTAGCTACAACTCCAATTGCGCTTTGGCCTTCCTGACTTCATCCCTGCATACCTGAGAAATGCTCTTATACTGCTCCCTATTTATTTGTCCAAGTTGGCACTTCCTATACACTTCCTTTTTGTGACTTAGTTTACTGAATAGTTCTCTGCTAAGCTAAACTGGTCTTCTCCCATACCTGCTAATCTTCTTGTACATCGGGTTGGTTTGTTCCTGCACCCTCAGTAAGGCTTCTTTAGAGTACAGCCAGCTTTGCTGGACTCCTCTTCCCTTCAGACTGACTTCCCAGGGGATCCTGCCCAGAAGCCCCCTGAGTGAGTCGAAGTCTGCTTTTCTGAAGTCCATAGTCCTTACTCTGCTGTTCTCCATCCTTCCTTTCCCCAGGATCCTGAGCTCAGTCATCTTGCAGTCACTGTTCCCCAAGTTGCCATCCACTTCTACATTCCCCACCAATTATTCTTCTGCTGTTTGTGAGTAGCAGATCAAGAAGAACATGGCCTCTAGTTGGCCGCTCCAGCACTTGCACCAGGAAGTTGTCTCCAACGCTCTCCAAAAAGTTCCTGGATTGCCCTCCCAACAGGTTGAAGTCCCCCATGAGAACCAGGGCCTGTGATTAGGGAACTTCTGGTAGCTGTTTGAAGAAAGCCTCATCCATCACTTCCTCCTGGTCTGGTGGTCTATAGCAGACACCCACCACAACATCACCCTTGTTGCTCCCCCTTCTAACATTAACCCAGAGACTTTCAACAAACCTATCCCCAGTTTCATACTGGAGCTCTGTGCAGTCATACAGCTCTTGTACATAAAGAGCAGCTCCTCTTCCTCTTCTCACCTGCCTGTCCTTCCTGAACAGTTTGTACCTATCCATGACAGTGCTCCAGTCGTGCGACCTATCCCACCAAGTCTCTGTTATTCCAATCATGTCATAGTTCCATGACCATGCAAGGACTTCCAATTCTTCCTGGTTGTTTCCCAGACTCTGTGCATTTGTGTACAAGCACCTAAGGTACTACTTAATTACCCTGATTTCTCAGGAAGTATGAGAACACCTTCCCTCTTGCCCCTTCCTCCTTGTTCTTCCTCCAGGTCTCCCGCTTCCCCATTTACCTCAGGGCTTTGGTCTCTGTAACAGGGACTCAAGGATGAGTCCTGTTACTCCGGGAAGGGAAGACTTAGCAGGCGGAAGAGAGCTAGGATCACACCTGGGATCCATTTTGGCAATCATGCCAGGATAAAAGGGGGATTACCCAGGAGACCCGTTGCCTACAGGCATTCAGGAGGGAGCAGGAGCCAGGAGCCAAGTCTGTGCTCGCTGAGTGAGGAGCGGAGTGCCTGAGCACCTGGAAGCAGGCACAGCAGCGAACCAAGGTAGCTGTGGGCCCGCTGAGGCCAGCCGCTCGCGGGACAGACTGGAGAACCCACTGCAGCTCACTCCTTTGCCCACACCCGAAAGGACAGACAAGGGAATGGGCTGAGAAAGAGAGGGAGAGATCTGACTGAGACGGCCAGCAGACGCGGCGGCCGGTTGAAACATTTTTGCAACTGCAGAGTGCCGGCACAGGCAGGTACTCAAGGACTTAATTGATTCATTAATGCAGGAAATCCCGCCCGTGCCTAAGGCAAGGCTAGGTGCCTTATGCAGCACGGGGATCCTTCAGGCACTGTGCTTGGCTTGACAGGTAATAAAGAGGGCTCGCAGCCCATGGTAGACACACACCTAGCCTCCAAGCTTCTTATTTATGTCGGAACCTCTTTCTTTTAGTCAAAGTCGTGGTGGGCAAGAACAGGAAGATCGGAGACCCCAACAGCTCCAGACGTCTACAGTCTCCATCCCCCGATGAACTTAGTTCAAAGCCTTATGTGGCAGAAGGCCACCCCCATTTCTCTCCAAAAACTCTGCTCTGTGACAATTTGGTTAGTATGGGCCCCGCAGAGGGTACGCACTTTACCCTATCTCTTTAGGTAACCTGAGCTGGATACATTCCTGAGGGAGGGGGGAAAACTTCTCCCTCTGCCTATGTGACTGGCATCACTTACCTGGGTGAGGGGTGTGGGCTCCCTGGTGGGCTAGAGACTGCCAGTCTGCCCAGCAACCAGTGATGCATTTCAGACTGGTTGGCTGACAGCCAGCAGGTGGTGGCCTCCATTGGACCAGGTAAATGAGGTCATAAGGGCTATATAAAAGTTAAGGACTGCCCAAGAGAAGGCAGCAGCCATGAGGAAAACAGAGAGAGAGACAGCTGGACCATCTCAAAATTCATGATCAAGGAACTGCCTGCCTCCACAGGGAATCTCCACCTGCCTCTGGATGAGATGTGTGAGTAAGCTACTTGAGATCTAACTAGGTATATAGCTTGCAGTAATTCAGATGTGTGATCAAAGGCTACTCCAGCCACCCTGTTTGCTCCATGGGGTTTCTCTGATACTACTCAACTCTGTGCCCTATTCCAGCCTTACTCCTTGTAACCAAGACAGTTCTCCTTTGTACCTAGCGTTGGAGACTTACTGGGAGTGGATTGAGATTATGCCTTGGGGTCCCCTTGGTTTGGCTGACTAAGGGAGACCACTACTTGTGCTTCCAACTGAGGGAAGCACCCCAAGTTCTTGAAGCAACTCAAGTACCCTTGAGGGCTACTAGGCCTGTGTTTCCCAGGGGGCACAGGGCCAAAATCAGTCCAGACCCTGGGTGGTGGCACCATTTCCCCAGGCTTGCAGGTGTGTTCCAGGAAGGGGGTCAGCAAGACATGAGGGTCCCAGGGGAGGCACTCAGAGCCTGAAAGGTGGTTGGGTGCAGTGGGGTGGGTGCCTCAATGCAGGAGCACCCCCTACTGGCCTGCCACACGTTCTTCACTAGGTCAGTGAGCCTGTCTGCAAAGATGCTCTTCCCTCTCATAGTCAGGTAGATCTCTTTTTTTTTTATAGAGCAGTTTCAGTAATCCTCAATAAACTCAAGGTCAATGTCTCATGTTTTAAAAAAAACTTAAGTTAGGTTGGTTTATTTTTAGGGGAATCCCAAAGTCTGAAGAAGGAATTTTTCATTTCTTCTGACTGTTGGAAGAATATAAATAAAAGTTTAAATGCCTTCTACAATCCTCTGAGGAAGATGATGGGCATTGCAGCCATTGTAAAAATATTATATATGTTTACCCTATCAGCACGCAGTATGATCTGACTGATAAGAGAATGCAAGGCAGATAGGAACATACCACAGGGAACACAATGCTTGTAGTGCAAAGCAAATTCAAGCACCTCTGTCCAGAACAAGCTGAAATCTCCTCAGAGAGAAACACCAAATATTCTTTTTAGTTTAAAAAAAAGATCAAACATTTTGTTTGGGAACAAAGTGTTTTTTTAATCAAGTCCAGCAAATCCCTTCAAAAGAATTACACCTTTACAAAATGCCTCTGCCTTTAAAGTTATCCAAATGCTAAAGGTGTTCAACTAACTCCCTACCCTACTGACATAGTTTCTTACTTATGTACCCGATGCAGACTTAACTTTGTTCCCCTAAAACTTCGTAAAGAGCAAAATGAATTGCTAGTAGGTATCCTAGCATGGGTGTCCATTTTCAATTTGCTGTTACATAAACATTGGCTATATTAGGTCCCAACTACATGTAGTATATATCATGCAATTAACAGGATAATTGTGCAATAAATTTATACCAGCCACAAATGCAAAATAATTATCACACCATAAAATGACTATCCACCTATAAAAGAGACAACCAGCTACAAAGTTAGTACTTGAAAATGTGTAATAACTCTATAACTGGTTTCTATCCAGCTTTAATTTGAATGTGTAACAGGGTCCTTACTAACTACAAAAGCCTTATGTTAAAGTTGCTCCACAATAATTACTATGAAAAGGGTCTAGGTCTACTTAAATACAAAGTGCAGCATGTAGTGTTAATAGGCTTCCAAATCTACTGAATTCCACTTTACAGTACACTGTGAATTTAGATACCTAATGCATAATATACACAAGGACCATTTTTCTTGAAAACCCTTACATATATAACATACAACCCATATGCATCCATACCATTATTTTCATTACAAAACAAAACAGAGCACCACACTTTTATGACTTACTGAGTGCTAAAATAGAGTTGCATGCTTAGATCCATTTACTATTCTTTCCAGACTTTCTAAATTTGAATTTTTGTAACAAGTGGAAGGCAGTTGGAGGAATATCGGTTTTTGTGGCAGGGGAAACCAATTTGGAATGCACCAAAACAACTTCACCCTCAACTCTTCAAAAAATTGCTTTATTTGTGACAATGTGTTAAGCTTGCTTTTTTAACTAAGAATGCACTTTTAAATCAGTTTGAGCAGTATAAGCTATTGGAGCAGAGTCCTCCTTAAGCAGTTTTCTCTAAAGCAAAATATGCAGGTCTAAAATCTCAATAAATGTCACCCACAAAACTGTTCCAGGTTACAACATCTGGGATCCTCTTCAGTTTCCTTCTTTGTTCATCAGAGAGATAAGACCCAAAACTCCACCTTGGGGCCCTTAGCTGCAATCCCACTCAAAACTACAAATACAAATGTTAAAATTAATGTAAACATTTTTCTGCACACCCTAGGCTTGAGTTTCAAGTCTCTGTGATCTCTGCCCTCCAGAGAGGGCAGTGACATACAATACTAGCCTCCCAGACCACACACACCCTTTCAAACTGCTTCTTCCAGCTCAGTTCAGTCCAAAGGCCAGTTTATGCTGACAGTACTCACAGAACTGTTTTGTTGTGTCATAGGTAATAGCTTGAGGTAGCAGAAAAACAAGGAAAAACAGGCAATAAAATAAATACTGCACAGTGCTATTTGATAGACCACACTCCTGGGTAGGTACTTCTCTATCCTATCCCTTTTTTTTGCTGGTTCAAGTGTAAAAGCAACATAAACAGTAGGGCTGTGTGACATTTCGCCAACCAGTTTTGTTTTGACGCTGTTTCGACTCATTTCAAGGTCGAAATAGTGAAATCAAAATGAAACAGATATTGTCAAAACAGCCTCGAAACAAAACAGGGCAAGTTGAAAAGTTTCACCGTTTTGATGCTGTCTCGACATTTCACCCATAGGCTATAGTGGGGAAGGTTGAAAAAGCCTATAACTGTCATTTTTGGCCTGATTTGGCTGAAACTTGCAGGAATGGAAGCCCCTTCTGAGGGCATGAAGCCTGCTGAACTTCAAAGAGATAGGTGCAGCAGGTTCAGGGAAACTGCACCCCAAAGTCTTGAAAGCAAAACTCATGTCACGTGCATGTGTTAAGCTGCAGCAAGGTCAAAACTGCAGGCATGCTAGCCCCTGCAGAGATCACAAAGCCTAGCAGGCCTGTAGTTTTCACCCCCTCTGCCCTGAGATGGATACAGTCCCACAAGCACCCATGACGTGTTTTACCTGTCAGTAGCTAGAGGTGCAAGGCCCCAGAACCCCTGCACCTAACTCCGTGAAAGCTGGCAGGCTTTGTGGCCTCAGCAGGGGCTAGCAGGCCTGCAGCTTTCACCCTGCTGTGCCTTAACACACACGGTGTCACCCATGTCACAAGTTTTGCTTGTCTGCAGCTTGAGGTACAGTTTCCCACAAACCCCTGCACCTATCTCCTTGAAACTTGGCAGGCTTTGTGGCCTCTGCAGGGGCTAGCATGCCTGCAGTTTTGACCCCACTGTGGCTTAACACATACAGGTGGATGAGTTTTGCTCATCCACAGGCATCTACATGTGACCAGCAGCTACAGCAACATAGCACAGCACTCCCTCTTTATAGCATGCTGCTAAACAGCAGCTAAAAATAACCATGCATGGCCGGCATGGCACAGTATGGGCTGTTACTACACCTCATTTAGGACTTCCAAAAGGAAGTCCTAAATGATGGTGCAGTAACAATGGCACCATACGGCAATGTGTTCTAAGGCTTAACCACCTTCGTAGTTAGAAATATTTTCCTAATGTCTGCCTATCTAGCACAGTGCATCACACACCATTTAAAAGTGGCTCTATTCACTATCACATTCAGTCCTAACAAACTTCTCTGAAAACAGTATTGTGTTTGCCTGCACCATGACAGAACTTGGTTAAATATCTTATTTGCTTGGCTGCTAGCCACAGATAAAATGCCTTAATTTCATTAAATACTAGTGATTCGCTGAATACAAACCTGAACTGTTAATTCTGGCCAAAATTTTAAATAATGTGAGCAAGCTTAAAAAAAAAAAACAACAAAAAAATAATTTTTTGAAGTTGGATCAGACTGGGTTATTAAATCATACTGTTACAAACAAGTGGAAGGAAGCAGTCTAATATATTCTCCACTCCTCTTGTATCTGTGTAGGTGGCCCTCCACATAATAGGTCAAAAATAGATTCTATGCCTCAGCTTGCTTTATAATTGAACAGGTCAGCAGGGTGCAAAACACTGTTCTGTAATTTAATGTATTTATACGTGTGTCATACATACCTCTTCATTCCTGCTTTAAAAATACAGGCATTTGCAACAGATAAATAACATAGACAATAAGTAAGGCTAGTAGAAAAATCTAAGATATATAGTGAACTCTTGTATATTTTATTCAAATTAAAATAAATTATTTTCCTCCAATGAAAAATAGCACCACCTTATATTCCAAAGTTCTTTTTTTTATGATTCTATACACCCTAATGGATTAAAACCTTTTTATACACATCTTAAAAGATCACTGGTTGGGTCACACAAAAATTCAGAATCCATGTGACAGGTATTGCTATTTTTTAAAACTACAAATTAAGTTACCACATAATTAGAGAGAGATAATGTTGGAGATATTTATAATTTTCAGCATGCTACATCACAATAATTGGCTAATAAGATGGAGCATTGCTGTAAGAACATAATAATTGCTATACTGGGTCAGACCAATTGTTTGTTTAGCCTAGTATCCTGTCTGACAGTGGCAGAAATAGATAGTTTAGAGCAAGGGTGGGCAATTACTTTGGCCCACAGGCCACACAGGCAGTTTTGGAAAGCTGCTTTGGGTGGGTCAGCATCCCACCATAACAGCTTACCAAACCTAAAGCCCACGGACCCTGAAGCTCCTCCCTGCCACTGCGGCTGCCGCCAGTGCCGAGTAGCAGCTGAGCACATGGCCCAGCCATGCCCCACACTCACTCCAGACTCACCCTGGCTACAGCGGCCTGCCCTGCACCTGCTCCAGACTGGCCTGTGCAAGATGAGCGGCGGCAGCCAGGCAGAAGCTGCTGCTGGGTGCCATATTTTGCCCACCCCTGCTTTAGAGCAAACATTGAACAGGATAGATCCAGAAGAGTGGTTCTCAAACATTTTAGACTCAAGGTACCCTCATTAGACTTAATGTACCCATTGTTAGACTGCAGACACCCCTTGGAAAATGCCAGCACTTATCTTTCACTCATTTTCTGACTACAGAAAAATAATAGAGCAATTTTTCTGTTGTAAAGAACTCAGAAAGACTCCAAAAGGTCAGAATGTTTTTTGATGCTTTGGATTCTTGTTTGAAATCTCTGGATTTATCTTCTGAATCCTGCTTGCATACCTAACAGTGTAACATTGCATGGCACCCTGCATCATACTTGAAGGGATCTCAAGGCACCCCCGGTGTTGTGGCACCTGGATTGAGAATTACTGATCTAAAGTGATCCTCTGTCATACCTTCACTGGCATCTACCTGTATTGATTTAGAGATCCCAGAGGATATATTCCTGACTACTGTGTAATAACTAATAGATCTATCATCCAGATGCACCAATAGAGCATTTTGGGGCCAATACTGATAGCTGATATTTAAGGAGGCATATCGGCTGATACCGATCCGATTTCTGATACAGCTGCCACTGTGGGGTGCATTGAACCCTCACCAAGGCTGCGTAAAGCAGGAGGATTGACTTCTTGGGACTTGCTTGAGATGTAGCAGTAAATGCAAGCCAGAGTTTTATTTGCTTTGACAGCTGCAGCATCACATTGGTGGCTCATGTTCATCTTGTGGTCAGTCATGACCCCCAAGTCTCTTTTGGTAGTGATGCTAGTGAGTGTAGCACTGCCAAGCCTATAAGTCTGATGTGGGTTTTTCTCCTGAGGTGGAGCATCTTGCATTTTTCTCTGTTGCATGTCATCAGGTTTTGATCTGCACACCTTGTGAGCCTATCCAAGTCAGCCTGAATTGCCAGCCTATCCTCTAGTGTGACTGCACTCCCCCGTAATTTGGTGTCATCTGTGAATTTACCCAGTCTGCTTCTGACACCCGAATCTACATCATTTATGAATATATTAAAGAGTACTCATCCAAATATTGAGCCCCGGAGAACGCCACTGGTCATCATGCACCATGTTGACTTGGTTCCATCGACTATCACTCCGAGTCAGACCACAGAGCCAGTTCCCCAGCCATCAGACCAGGTTGTTGAGGCCACAGTTCCCCAATTTTACCATGAGGACATCATAGGAGAGCCTAGTCAAAGGCTTTTTTTAAATCTAAATATATAACATCAACCTCTTCTCCTTTGTCCAGGTGATACATCACCTGGTCATAGAAGGAAATGAGGTTAGCCAGGCAAGACTTACCCGCAATGAAGCCATGATGGCCATCTCTCAGAACGTTGCCTTCCACTAGCCTGTTGTTGATGGTTTCTTTGATGATTTTTCCAAGGTCTTTCCAAGAATTAAGGTCAAACTGATTGGCCTGTAGTTCCCTGGATCTTCCTTCCTTCCTTGAAGATAGGCACCACATTGGCCCTCTTCCAATCTTCAAGAACCTTTCCTGAGCACCACAAATTCTCAGTAGTAGTAGTTCTTTAGTATCATCTGCAAACCTGGAGTTTTCACTGTGCACCCCCATTTCCAGGTCATTGATGAAAATGTTGAACTAAAACAGGCTCAGCACAGATCCCAGAGGAACCCCACTTTTGATCACCCTCCATCCTGAAAAATGACCATTTAGGCTTACCATTTGTTTCCTATCTTTTCGTGTCTGAGAGCTGGTTAAAAGACTTCCCCTCCAATTCTATAGCAACTCATTTTCTTTTTAAAGTCTTTGGTTAGCAACCTTGTTGAAAGCTTTTTGAAAATCCAAATATATCTACTGGATCCCCTTTGTCCACTAACTCAGTTTTAAACTCTGGCCATACTTGTACCTAGCTCAGTTTTATATTCTGAGCATGTACAGATGAAACATTTCCACCATGTAGTCAACATTACACCAATATAAAAAAAGTAGTAGACAGACATTACAAATCCCTGAACTGGTGTAACTTTACCCAAGTGGAGAATCATCCTCAAAAGAATCAGGAGTAAAAATCTAGCATTACAACTTAAATTGACTTAAATTTTGTCTATCTACATTAACCCAGAATGGCTATTTGCAAAAGGCAAACACACTTAAGTGCTCCCCTGCCACCTAGCAGCAAGGAATAATAATAACCACTTATTGCGTAAGCTACCCCTAGATAGCTACATATCTCATTCCTGACCCTAGTGTAATTATTAGTAGTATAAAAAACAAATGTAAATTACACCAGGGGCTTGATACAAACCTTCCACTGATATTAATGAGTGGTTAGAACTCTCATAATCTTCTGAAATGCTATTGAAAATTATTTTTGTAATTGAGATATCTAATGAAAGAAAAAAAAAGTCTATCCTGATGATACATTTTCTGTTCTACTTTTTAATTGAAGTCTTCTGAAATTTAATCTTCAGAGTTATCCCAAAAGATTGTATATAGAAAAGAGCAAAAGCATATCAGATTATTGTCTACTAAAAGGGGAAACTTGTTTTTTTTTTAACTTGGCATTGTATGTTTATTCCATTCCATCCAAGAAGAGCACACACCAACTGCAACTGTTTCCTCAGCCTGATGAAGAGTATTTTTACCCAAAAGCTTGTTAGGAAGAATTTTTCCAACTACTTGAGTTGGTCTAATAAAAGATATCAGATATACCCAAAGAACCTTGTCTGCCAAAAAGAAGGCTATTTCTTAGTAGTTCATTAAGATTACTCTTCATTTGGATTTACATATTGTAACATTAAGTTTGTAACAGGGCCCCTACTCCATTACTGAGAAAGGGTAGCAAACCCTGGGACCTACTGGCCAGACAAATCCCCAGGTGCAAACTTAAGGGTGGAAAACACTTGAGCTAATACTTAGTGACAGCAACATCAGGGGTCCGGGGCTTGCAGAGAAACACAGCAGCAAGGGGCCTCCCTGAAGCGACTCCAGCAAGCCAAAACAGAACACACTTGCAGCAGCCCAGGGAGGTAGGTGACCAGCATTGAGGCAAGGGACTACAACATCAAGGTGAGGTGGGCAAGGAAAGGGGAGAGTTCCCCAGAAAGGTAGGCCAAATCAGGCCTGAGCAATAACCAGGAGATGTCACAGCCACTCTCTGGGACAAGCACCCTGTTATACAGTTACAATGTTAATGATAAAGTGTAAACTTAATAAAAAATAATTCTATTTCTTTTCTTTAGAGACTTAGCAGTAATTATTACAATACATGTCAGTCAAGCCTCTTACTTTATTTTTTGAGCAAAACAACAAAGTTTCTTATAAAGCATGCAATACTTTTAAAATCATTTATTTCATTTATAGACATGTTGATGGTTGGCTTAATATATTGCTTATTATTTACAGTTGATAAAATCGGAACTGAATTCTGTCAGCAATAATTACGTGGGTGTCCTGCTCAACATAATATTCTCCTGCCATATTTTGCTGCAGGAAACATAAAAGCAATGCTCATTTTATAAAGGCATAAAATCACTATATAATATGCATGGATTAGGTCTGGCATGGATATAAATGTGGCACAATGAAAATTAGGGTTTAAAACAGCTACCACAACTATTCCTTCCTATTCTGCTATCATTTGCAAATCTGCAGGGCCAATACAATTCTCAAGTGGAACTTCAGCTCAGCTTTGCTATCTTATTAACAGTGGTGGCCTGAAGCATTTCCTAAGGTGTGATAGCAAGGTAAAAATATTTGTTTCGGGCCATTCTCTAGAGATACTGATTAATTTCCCAGGAAATGCCTTCACCCAAGAGCATTATTGCTATTAACCCTGCTTGTGTTAGCAGTATAGCTGAACTATAACATTTTGTTTAATTTAATTAAAAATTCCACTTTTTATCTTGTACCAACAGCACTTCCCTTTTTGCCCCATGTGCCGGAGGAACAACTGATGCTAACAACGATACTGTTATATAGATTATTACAAAGAATCCAAAACAGTAGCAAATTAGATTTATTCTTTTCAGTTTTAGCCACTGTAAAGGAATTTCTTTACCTTTCTTTTTCTTTAGCAGATTTCATGCTTATGTGCACCCTAAAGATGAGTAACTCTAGAGACATATGTTCCTCTAACACTCAGAAAAGTTGTAGCATGGATTGTGGTATTGTAGGCTCCTGCATGCTGGTCTGCAATTGTTTCAAAGCTCAGAATCAGTAGGACCACTACGTATGTAGGGGTGAATACGTGTCTAAATCTGTGTATTATTGGCAGCATGTATGAGACAGTTAAAAAAAGGGTTTGCATTCTAGCTATTTTTTCTTAATGCAGACAGCCTGGAGATCATCACTCATTTCACTTTAGTTAATAAACATCCAACCTTTAATAACTAACAGTCTGTGTCAGATTCTAGCTGGACTTTAAAAGTAAATTTTCCCATTTCCTACCATAAATCCTCTGAAGCGCCTGGTCTCTTGGCTTTAACATTCCGTCAGGGTTTTAAGCACAAATGCAGAGGTTTCTGAACGTGAGACTGTAGTGGCCTCCATTACAATTAGGATGCAATGTATAATAGCTTTACAAACAGGGATTAAACACACGCATCCGAAAAACCTATAACCTCAAATGAGCCATGTAACAAAGAAGCACCATATATTAATTTAATGACAGTAACCATCTTGCTTAATCCAGGTGCATGAAATGGCAAGAGTTATTAAGGTGTTAGCCATAAATCAATTTTCTGCTGTGCCGACACATCAGTCATAAGGAAATCGCAGATTTGTCTGCTATCACCAGAGCTGTTTACCCTTTGCATTCTAACCATATTTTCGAAACAATGAAGGATTTTGCTTGATGTCAGTCGTTCAGTCTCTAGCAATGCAGTAGCATATTGTTCTGAGTACGGAGTACATTTTATCACCACAGCTTATCAGAATGCAAAGTATAATGAACAATGTTTATAAAGGAAACAGAATTGGTGTCAAGCACTTAATGGAACTGACTCCATGTACAGTATGTGAAACCTGCACATAATTTGGCAAATCAACAGAGGTTTAAAATGAAGATTTTTCCTGTATTATTTACTTACCGCCTCTACAGCTTAATGAACATAAGACTCTATACAGTCCTTAGATTAAATTTGCTATTGAGATGCAAAACAGTGTTGCATTTACAGTGGATGTAATAGAAGAGGTTTCTGGTTTAAGAAGCAACCAAAAACTATCAGCATTTGCACTATGCTGATGCATTACCTAGGGTGGTTGGAAAGGTCCTATGTTAATATTCTGTCTGGTTGAATGCATGTTTTCTATTGAGTCCAGTCTGAAACACAGGAGTGAAAGGAAAACAAACAATGTACTTTCTTTGTTTTCTCCTTTCTTGGGCTCTGAATTAAATGGAGTACATTCCTGTCTGTCCTGATGTATTTCATTCTAAAGGTGAATACCTAAGAATGAATACATTTGTCACAGGGTGCTAAAGTGAACCTGCTCCTTTAAGAGCAAAAGCATCTAGCTATAGAGAGTAAGGCAGAGCTCCACAGCTGTAGGGCACCCAGGCAGCGGGCTAATGAGGGAACTACCTAACACCTGCACCCTGTCAGCTGACCGGAAGGAGACAGGGCCCTGGACATATATAAGCCCCAGGGCTGGGGCTGGCAGGGGTTAATTCTCTGGCAGTAGCCGGGGGATGGAGCTCTTGCAGA
>NW_017729025.1:141271248-141292237 GCF_001723915.1 Gavialis gangeticus
GCTGACCGGAAGGAGACAGGGCCCTGGACATATATAAGCCCCAGGGCTGGGGCTGGCAGGGGTTAATTCTCTGGCAGTAGCCAGGGGGATGGAGCTCTTGCAGAAAAAGCTACTTGGAGATGCTGGGTTGCCTGTTCTGCTGCTGATGGGCTCTAGGAGCTCCTAAAATACCTAGGGCTAGGGGGCACCCATTGCTGAGGGAGAAGCTTGCCTTCTTAAAGGGGCAATGTTGTAGCCCAGGGGCTCGTATTTACATGGTTATTTGAACTGGTGGACTGGGATGAGGCTAAATAGAGAGGAGGCGGCCTCATTGGGACACACTACCATGTAGAGCCCCAGTGCCAGAGAGGGTGCAGAGAGCCCAGCGCTGGAGGCCAAGGGCCCAGTGACTACAGGAAGCCAAGCTAGACTGAGGCGTCAAAGGGACAACATTTAAACACCACCTGCGAGGCATGGGGCATGGTAAAGGAGAGGGTTTTGAGCCACAAATCTAGCCCATAAGGCTTACGATGTCTGAGGAGGCACTGACTTTGAGTGAGACCTGGCAAGGGATCCAAGATCAGCAAGATCTAGTGGGGTTCAGCAGGACCGTGACCACGCAAATTCCTGGGCAACCTTCCTACTTACTATTTCAACCAAAAAGACATGATAGAAAAGATTAGAAGGTGCCTGCAGGGTGGAGCAGGCACAATCATGGAGATGTAGGACAGCATTTCCTATGGCACACTGGCCGAGCTGGGGTGAGGGGGTGGGGAGAGTGAGCAGCGGAACACCGCAGAGCGGCGGGAAGCAGGTGGCACAGCGTTTGAATCGCTGGCTGGAGCCAGGCCCCCCTGTCTGGCTGGCTGCCCGCAGCAGCAGCAAGCAAGGGGAGTGGCCCCAGCCCAACATGCAGTGGCACGCCTGGACATGCCTGATGGCACACCAGTGTGCCAGCACACCGGTTGGGAAACACTGCCCTAGGGTCATCAGGGCCATCCCTAGGGACCCCACCCCATGACAACATTATAATCATGTTATGCTTTCTAATGTCTTGATTTCCCCATACTCCCATTTTTGTCTCAGTATCATGCTTCAATCCCTTTCTAAAATATTGTAGTTTTCTTACTGGAGAAGTTTAAAACCCTGTTTTAGTCCATTTTAGAAAACAGATCCGTGCTCTACTTTTACCACCATCAAGAACGCATTTAGGAAGTAAACTATGTAATAATACTGGTGATCCAGCTCTTCCACACCAACTACATAAACAGTGATCAGATGCAATATTATTTATTGAATGGAGTCTATTCCTCCCAGGATGTTAGCCAAAGTAACTTTCAGAGAACACATAACAATACTGTAGTGGCAAGAAGGAAACCATGATCTAATACATGTTTTTGATTTCTAACTGCTTTGATTATTTAAATGACTTCTTTCTGTTTAGAATCTATGCCCTCTGCAAGTCCATTTATAACATCTGATGAAGCAGTCTGTTGCCTACAAAGGCTCATACCAGTGGGGATGCATATGGGGTGCACGTGTCCCCCTGCAAGCGTCAGCCAATCACTGCAGCCACTCCCAGAAGCAGCCGCAGCCACTCCTGAAGTGGCTGCGGCAATCAGCCATTGCGGCCTGTCCCAGGCTGCAAGATTGGCTGCGGAGGGAGCTCCCCCTGGTCGGCAGGACTGGTCACAGGGTGGGGCACGTGCCCTCCTGACTAAGGTGGCACCAGTCACCCATGGCTCATACCTCTTTAAACAAATTAATCTATAAGATTCCACCCTGCTTTGCCTACTAGTATGAGTGGTTGTGTCTATACATGAGCACTTTCTGCATAGTAACCAAAATTACTGTGCAGTACAGGTGCATGTCTACACATGCACACCCATGCTGCACAGTACATATGGTGACTTACACTGACATGAATATAAATTTGATACCTACTTCATGCAGGTATCACATTTTATGCCCAAATAGTTGCTGCGTAGTAATGCACATATTGACACCTTACTGCACAGTAACACTGTGTGTATGGACTGACTTGGGACTAAAGTTAGTCCCAGGTCAGTCCACACACAGCGTTGATGTGTTTTAACACCTGCATGTGTAAATGCCAGCCTATTCCCACTTACTGCACAGTAAATTTAAGCTAGCGTAAATGCACATGTAGACACTCCCAGTATGTAATTTTCTTATCTATGCCCCAAATCCCTGCAACCATTGAAGATATCATAGCATCTTAAGACCAACTGAAAAAAAATCTATTAAATTTAAATATTCTCATTTCTATTCTAAGTCCCACCCCCCATCTTTTATTATTATACCACAGTAATATTTGTTTTGTAGTTCTATGCACCAGTATTCACTACTGGACATAAGGCTCATGTTGAATCCAGAGGAAGGGAGGCTTAGGTTTTATGAGAATAGACTCACAGCGTGCATGGAATATGTTTAATAATAAGCAGTTACAAGACAGATTCCTCTGCTTGCTGTATCAACTAAGCATTGCACAAGCATTTTATTTCTACATAAATAGCATCTTTGCCATGCATAATCAAGAAGCAGTGTGGGGAGAAAGGAAATCTTTGGCTTTGAAAGTTGTGTAATTTTCAGCCTATTAGATTATAATTTTTACACTTTTTATTCAGAACAGTTCTGCCCCTATTGTAACTTTCACTTGTATTTGATTTCTATTGTACTTTGGAGCATGAGGGAGAATTTACTGTTTACTGTAACCATGACAATATATCAGTGAAAAATAAAGCTTTCAGTAGATCTTGGTTACCTCATGCAGTGAACCAGATTTAAAAGGTTATGATGTGATTTTTATTAGACAGCCAACTTTAAAGTTAAATGTCATTTTTCCTCATTAGGCAGACTTGATAAGTAGATTGGCTATAATACAGCCTAATTAACTATAGCGCATATAAACTATAGGCATATAAACTATTCTTCTGGGAGGAAAATAAAGGGTTTTATAAGATAGATGTTTGGAACCTAGAATTATATCAATGTAATTGATTTTATTATTTATGAAGGTAATGTTTACAGAGCCCATGATCCATCAAAGGTAACTGTTAACTGAGTTGTATTAATTGCATTTAAGCTTGAATTCAAAGTCTGCAAAAAGGTTATACCTAATAATCTTCTGTTTGGAGCCACTTGGTTTTGCTTCTGGCAACATTATATATTTGCTTCCTGGTTCAATTTCCAGGGGGTTTTGACTCCTCACCTTTAAAGGTTACAATTTACTATAAAACTTTCTCTGCTCACTTTCCAGTTGTTGCTCCCAGATTATTTTATTTTATTAAGAGGAAAATAGCTGGATCTCCCTCTTTGTAATTAATTAGTTTTATATCAAACTAAAGCAAAATCTGTAGTTTTTCTCCAGTGGTCCAGAATACATGAGACAACTAATTTTAAACCCAGAACCAAGTTCTGCTTTCAAGAAGCACTGCTGCCATGCTACAGTGATGATAGGATGATCGCAGAAGGTTTATGCTAAATAACATAGTAAATGCATATTAAAGTCTGCATGATTTGTTTCCACAAACATGTATACAAATATATTTTAGATGCTGAGCTATATAAATAATTCTGCAATAAGCACTTCTTAGACAGGTTAATAAATAACAAAAAGCTTAACTCCTTACAATTTTTCCATCCATTGGAAAGGTAGAGTGCTAATACTGTGTCTTTTAAACATTCAGGAAACGTTCAAGTACTATATCAAACAGGTGTTCTTAACTAACCTAGATAGAAGAAAAAAAAACCAGTTAAGGTACTTATAGGAAAAATGATGAGACACTTTGGAATACGTCTGGACCTAGTCGCAGAAGTGGGTGGTGCATTAGTCTGAAGTAAGGCTAAAGTCTGAAGTTTACCATTCTGTCCTACACCTTCTGCCTGGACCAGCCAGTAGTAGGGGGGGGAGGCTTTCGCCAAAGCCCAGGAGCTACAGCCATCCAAATACAGGCCATTAGCTGACGCTCTGAAGGAGAAGAGGTTCAAGGTGATAGCATGGGTGATCATCACTGTGGCAGTTGGAGAATGGCACCCAAGCAACAAGCCTGCAGAGTACCCTGTTGCTACTTTAAACTAATGAGGCACCTCTTGGTATCCAATGGCCAAGGGACATGTAGATTTCATAGACATTAGGGCTGGAAGGGACTTCAGAAGACCATTCAGTCCAGGCCCCCGCCCAAAGGGCAGGAAGTCAGATGGGGTCATAGGAACCCAGCAAGTTAAGCATCCAAATTTCTCTTGAAGGTGTTCAATATAGGTGTTTGAACCACCCTTGGTGGCAGGCTGTTCCAGACCTTGGGGGCTTGGACAGTGAAGAAATTCTTCCTTAAGTCCAGCCTGAAATGGTCTTGCTGGAGTTTATAACCATTTGACCTTGTCGTCCCTTGGGGTGCTCTGGTGAACAATCATTCCCCCAGATCCTGGTGAACACCCCGATAGACTTATAGGGGGCCATCAGATTGCCCGTGAGAGTCTCACAGCTCTCAGCCTGTTGTCAAAAGGTCTGTTTTCCTGACCTCTGATCATGCGCGTGGCTCTTCTCCGGACCCTCTCAAGCTTCTCCACATCCTTTTTGAATTGTGGAGCCCAAAACTGGATGCAGTACTCCAGCTGCGGCCTCACCAAAGCTGAGTACAAGGGGAGAATGACGTCCCGGGATTTTCTTGAGAAGCATCTATGGATGCAAGCCAGTGTTTTGGTGGCTTTACTAGCTGCAGCATCGCATTGCAGGCTTGTGTTCATCTTGTGGTCAATGATGACCCCCAAGTCTCTTTCTTCCATAGTGCTAGCCAGCATAGCACTGCTGAGCCTATAAGGATGATGCAGGTTTTTCCTCCCAAGGTGGAGAACCTTGCATTTTTTGGTGTTAAACACCATCAGGTTCTCATCCGCCCATTTGCTGAGCCTGTCAAGGTCAGCCTGGATCGCCTTCCTGTCCTCAGGTGTGGATGCTTTACCCCAGAGTTTGGTATCATCGGCGAACTTGGCCAGTCCTCTTCTGATTCCATGTCCACATCAATGTACATTGAATGCACTACAGCACATTGCCAATATGAAGATACCTGGTCAAGAGCAGCAGCCAGAAGCAAGACAGAGGGGATGGATTAAACACCCTTCTGCCCCACAACACACACACACACACACACACACCGTAGACTTACAAAAGCTGTTAATGTCTTTGAATACTCCCCACCCAGCAACTATATGCAGCTTGCTAACACCACAGTTCAAGAAGTTCTTACAACCTCACAATTCTGTACCAATGCAGTTACCATATATGAGGTTTTGTCTTTTTGCTTTCCATAGTGTCATGTTGGAAAGTCTTAACCCTTTTATCCCAAAATAATGTGGGCTGCATGAATAACTGCACATTTTAGACTGTGATATGCCAACTATATACCTATACAACAACCATGCATGGGGTCCTGTATTGGCTTCCAACTCTACAAAGCTATGTAAGAAATAAAATTTTTAACATTTTCTAATAAAGTTTTATAGTTGTAAAAAGAGATTCTACTACTTAAACTTTCCATTCATAAGCCTCAAATCATCCAAAAGTGGATTAATATTAATGAATTCACTTCAGAGGCACAGAAGTTAAATGATTTGCCCAAGGTTACAAAGATAGTCAGTGGGTGCATCTACATGTGCAAATTAATGCATATCACACCAGTTTTTATTGCTCCCAGGTGCTGTGTTGACACGTGCGCCGGGGACTGCTGCATGTTGGGCCGAGTCACAGCAACCCCAGCTAGCAGGGAGTCTAAGGAGTCAGCCTGCCAGCATGCGGCTGCTCAGACCCAGCTCAACGTGCTGCGGAGGTGTGGCTGGGGCATGAGGGTGCTTCAGTGCAGGACTAGCCAGCAGGCAGCCCCCGCACTGAGGTGCCCTCGTGCCCCAGCCAGCCCTATTAGCGTCTACTTGTGTGTTGCTGCACATGAAAAAACTCCAAAACAGGACAGTACTTATATTTACAAGTACTAACCTGCTGCAGAGCTAGTTATTTTCCTGTGGCCTAACAGGACCGCATGTGTAAACACCGAGACATTTACTGCAGAGCTAATTAGGCAACTCCTCAGTAAATATCTTGTGTAGACACACCTAGATACTGGCCAAGAATAAGCCCCAAGTCCATCTGATTCTTGCTCCACTGTCAGTGTCACCAAGTCATCTCATGGAAACATGCTAATTGTTCTGTCTCATTTGCTTTATTTAAAGGGCAATTAGGTCATCTGAATTACTCTCAGAACCTCCAGAGAAATGTTGTGATCCTGAATTCACTTACACACAAGCCTAACTTCACTTCCTCACTTACAACATTTTAATCAGTGGAATGACTCACAGTAGTAAAGTTAAACATACACATAAATGTTTACATATGCAGAGCCCAGCGCTTGAATTTTCCTTCCTCTGAGTGCATAATGGAGGCAGAACTGGGCCTCATTTTCTTTCTAATAAGCAAGTTTATTTGCAGCATATTAAGGCCAAAAATATTTTTTCATGATTAATGACATGGTGTAGTGAATGCCAAAGCAATTAGTCATGATTAGCTGTTTATGGCTGCTAGGTTTATTCATTAAGTAGCAGAAGTTAGAGATAGAAGACAGGTCATCTCACTCATCCCCTCTGCCAATGAAGAATGATTTATTGTTTTACGGCATACAGGATATTTGCCTTGACAACTAGAACCAAGACCAAATAGGAGATATAAACATGAACAAGGCCTTATTCCAAGGGAAGTAACAGGAAGAAGAGCATGAGTTTCTCTATCCAGTTACAGGACCAGTCCAGGACAATGGGTCCCAGGAGCATCCACACCAATTAATACCATTCTAGCATCACCCAGCTTCTGCCTGAGCCAAACTATTATAATCTCTGCCTACATTCCCCCCACACCCCAATGAGGGTATGAAAATCCACAGTGGAACAGAGCACTAAGTACAGCAGTACATGATCAAGATGTCTGTCTGCCTGTGAACAGGCTAAGATTTATAACAGCAAAAGGATTAGACTATAAATATAATTATACGAAATGATACATAAGATGAGAGAGCCACCTTTCAATCAGTTTAGCTCAGTTAACTTCAGCCTAGTTGCAAATCTCATTTAACAATGTAGGCCTAGTTTATTTATTTACACACACGTGTATATATATGTACACACACACACACGTATAAACATATATGTATAGAATGTATACACATAAATAAACATATATAAACAAACAAAAAGACATTAAAATCACATGCACACAAATACACATACAAGAAAAGTAGGGTTGGAAGGGATGTCAGGAGGTCATCTAGTCCAACCCCCCATTCAAAGCAGGACCATCCCCAACTACATCATCCCAGCCAAGGCTTTGCCTAGCTAGGTCTTAAAAACCTCCAAGAATAGAAAGTCCACAGCCTCTCTGGGTAACATGTCCCAGTGCTTCGCTACCCTCCAAGTAAGAAAGTTCTTCCTAATATCTAACCTAAACTTCCCTTGCTGCAACTTGAGACTATTGGTCCTTGTTCTGTTATCTGCCAGCACTTAAAACTAGCTCCATCCTCTTTGGAACCACCCTCCAGGTAACTGAAGGCTGCTATTAAATCCCCCCGTCTTCTCTTCTCCAGGCTAAGTAAGACCAGTTCCCTCAGCCTGTCCTCATAAGTCATGTGCCCCAGCCCCCTAACCATTTTCATTGCCCTCCACTGGATTCTCTCCAGTATGTCCACATCTTTTCTGTAGTGGGGAGCCCAAAACTGGACACGGTACTCCAGATGTGACCTCACCACTGTCCAATAGAGGGGAAGAATCACTTGCCTTAATCTGCTGGCAATGCTTTTAATAATTCACCCCAGTATGTCATTAGCTTTCTTGGCCACAATGGCATACTGTTAGCTCATACTCAGCTTATTGTTCACCATAACTCACAGGTCCTTTTCTGCAGAGCTGCTGCTTAGCCAGTTGGTCCCCAGCCTGTAGTGGTCCATGGGATTGTTCTATTGTAAATGCAGGATTTAGCGCTTGTCTTTATTGAACCTCATGAAATTTTTGGTCCAATCCTCCAATTTGTCCAGGTCTCCGAATCCTACCCTACCTTCCAGCATAACTACTACTCTCCACAGTTTGGTATCATCTGCAACTTTGCTGAGGGTGCACTCTATGCCATCTTCCAGGTCACTGATAAAAATACTGAACAAAACCAGCCCCAGAACCAACCCTTGGGGCACTCTACTTGATACCAGTTGCCAAGTAGACATTGAGCCATTAACTGCTACACCCTCTGAGCCTGATGAGCCAGCCAGTTTTCTATCCATTTTACAGTCCATTCATCCACCCTATACTGCCTTAGCTTGCTTGTAAGAAAGTTGTGGGAGGCCTTCTCAAAAGCCTTGCTAAAGTCAAGGTATATCACATCCACTGGTCTTCCTGCATTCACAGAGCCAGTCATCTCATCATGGAAGGTGTGGAAGAAATCAAACTTCGCATTGTGGTTGAATCAGAACTGACAGAGCCAGCTTTTCTTTGTTTAGGGCTATACTGCGATCACAGGGAAAATTCCATACAGCAAGGGGAATCACCCTTGTCTGTTTCAAAGGATTTCTTGCACACTAAGTTTACAAGCATATTTATACTTAAGACAGAGAAAGAGGAAAAAAAATACGACCTTGGACAGTAATTCACTGATTGTTAACACACACACACACACACACACACACACACACAGGCTGCTTACTTAAAGAAGAGTGAAACATTGTGCTTATAGAAATAGTTATCAGTTTCTGGTTTCTCAGAGAGAAAAATAAACTAAACATCCATACACAGGGTGATATATCATAGGCAAAACAAGGCATGCAGAATTCGTTATCTCAGAATATTTAACTGAAATAAGCAGTATCAGCACTTCTGGTCTCTGTCTGTTTTTCTAGTCAAATAGGTCAGAAGCCCAATTAAATTACTCCTACAAAGGCAATCAGTAAAACCATCCCAGACTGAAAAGCCCACTTGTCCTTGGTGAATCTATGCATGACTTGTCCTTGGCAAATCCATGCTGATTATTCCTAATCACTTTTTCTCCTCCAAGTGCTTAGAAATGGAATCCTTAATGATGTGGCTCCATGATTTTTCCAGGGACTGAGTTGAAGCTGACTGGTTTATAGTGCCCCAGATCCTCCTTCTTCCTTTTCTTAAAGATGGGCACTATATTTGCCCATTTCCAACCATCTGGGAACTCCGATCACCATAGGTTTTCAATCGTGGGCAGTGACTCTGCAAATCTCATCAGCCAACTCCCTTGACACCCTTGGGTGCATCCCATCTGGGCCCATGGACTTGTACATCTCTAGCTTTTCTAAATAATCCCTAACCTATTCTTTCACCACTGTCAGCTGCTCACTTCCTGCCCAAACTGTGCTGCCTGGTGCAGTAGTCTGGAAGCCAACCTTGCCTGTGAAGACTTAGGTAAAAAAGGCACTGAGCACTTCAGCCTTTTCTGCATCCTCTGTCACTAGGTTGCCTTCCCCATTTTGTAGTAAAGGACCCACACTTCCCCTGACCTCCTTTTGTTGCTGACATATTTGTAGAAACCCTTCTTGTTACCCTTCACATCCCTAGCTACCTGCCACTCCAACTGTACTTTGGTTGTCCTGATTTATTCCCTGCATGCCCGAGCAACTGTTTTATTCCTCCCTAGTCATTTGTCCAAGTTCCCACTTCCTGTGAGCTTCATTTTTGTCTTTTAGTTTATTGAAGACCTACCTGCTAAACCAAGCTGGCTTACCTGGTCTGCCATACCTCCTAGTCTTCCTGCTCATTGTGATGGCTTGTTCCTGTGCCCTCAAAGGTTTCTTTAAAGTACAGCCAACTCTCCTGGACACCTCTTCCCCTCAGATTGGCCTCCCAGGGGATCCTGCCCATGAGTTCCCTGAATGAATTGAAGCCTGCTTTTCTGAAGTCCAGGTTCCATACTGGTATACACATATACATATTGTAACAGGTCTGGGCCCTGTTATTATGGATACGGGCAGTGAGCCTCCCTGCAAGAAAGCTCACCCAAGCATAGGGAATTAGGAGATGCCAGCCCACAGGGGCCAGGAGAAGGAAATAAGAAGCACTAGCTGCAGCCTGTAAGGGCAGCTGCACTGTCAGCCCAACAGTAAATGTTGTTACACTGAGCCTAGGGCCAGCAGCGGTTGAGCAGCCACTGCAAGGGGCCATAAGGAGGAAACACTTTTCTTCTGTTTGCTTATGTTGTTTGAATGGAAGCAATTCATGCTTCCTTAAAGACCTCTGAGAAATAAGAGACACCTGAGAAAGTGTGAAGCCCCAGGAAACTCAATAAGCCAGAGATGTGCAGAGGCAGAAAAAGCAGGTAATTGCTCAGAAAGCTAAGTAGCATTTTATTTGTTGAACTCTATTTTGGTTTGCATTTCTTACAATCAGAGGATGGCCCTATAGAGCTTAGCTTAGCTTGGCTGCAGCTGAGGCAGGGACTCTGAATTGTGGGTCCATAGCTAGAAGTATCAGTGAGAGTAAAAGTGGTTGACTCAGGGTGTCCAAGCAAACATGCCTAGCTCTGCTCTGCCCAAAAGCCATCCAGGGCCACGTACATATATAAATACAAATATATACACATAGGCAGACAAGGTTCTTCAGGTAAATCCAATATCTTTTATTAGACAAACTAAAATAGTTGGAAAAATTATTCTTTGCAAGCTTTCAAGTACAAGCACCCTTCTTCAGGATGCTTCCCCTTCTTTTGAAAGAGGAAACCAGCCTAGGACAGATGCATCAATGGCATAAAGCTTTGCCATCAAGAATCAGCTTACCAGTCAACTTATGCAGATCCCTGTGGATATTAATGAATGTTTTATGACCTTCCATCTTAAGCTCAGCAACAACAAGTACACCACCATCATCAGTGCGTATGACCCAATGCTTGATGCTGACAATGATGTCAAAGAACAGTTGTACTCCAACCTTAACCACATACTGATTAATTCTTGCAAGGAGGACAAGTTCATTCTTCTTGGTGACTTCAACACAAGTCATATCTGAACTGGAACTCTAGAGTGGCACCATAGGGAAGGAAGGCGTAGGGAAAGTCAACTCCAGTGGCATCCTTCTCCTGAACAAAAGCACAGAGCATGGTCTTGTTATCACAAACACCATCTTGAGACAGAGTGAAAACAATACAAGATCACCTGGAGACATTCTTGCTTTAAGCACTGGCACCTAGTCAACTATGTTATTGTCCATGATCGAAGCGATGTCCATTAGGGCTGTGCAAAACAGCAGCATTCCGCTTTGACATCCATTTCAACATTTTTACAAACCAGTGTTTTGTTTTGAGTTTTGTTTCATTTCAAAAACACTGTTCCATTCCGTTCTGTTGAAATGGTTTCACTGTTTTGACACTGTTTCGATCGGGCTGGGGAAGGGGACACAGCCTGGCTCAGTTCCCCTCCCCAGTGCTGCGATCCAGCTTCAAGTAGCCGGGAACCTGAAGCGATCGGTTCTTCAAGCAGCTCCACCAGGCTGGGTTCCTCCACCAGGCTGGATTCCCAGCAGCTTGCAGCTCTGTGGAACTCAGCCCGGTGGCAGGAGGTAGAGTGCAGCCTCACTTTCCTCTACAGATGTGAAACATGGGTGACCTACCATTGTCATCTCAAGAGCGTGCAGAGATATCACCAATGATGTCTTCAGAAAATCCCCCAAATCAAATGGAAAGATTGCTGCACAAATACAGCATCCTTGCTGAAACCAATATTACCAGTATCAAGTCAGTGATCCTCAAGCACCAACTTTGCCGGACCAGGCATTGTGTGTAGGTGCCTGACTTTTGACTTCGAAAACAAGTGCTCTACTCCCAGCTTAGTAACGGTCTAAGGTCTCACGGGGGACAGAGGAAACACTACAAGGACACATTGAAGGCATACCTCAAGACAACGGATGCAGACATCAAGGCTTGGGAGGAGTTGGCTGCTGACCAACTCCAAAGGAACTGCAACCTCAACCAAGCAGCTGCCCATTTTGAGGTAAAGCATCTTACTCTCAAAGCAAAGAGAGGAGTAGAGCGGAAGAAGGAAAGAGAGAGAAATCCTGGCCTACAGCCTACACTCCCCTGTGTAAAGACTGCAACTTATACAGATGGGTGTGTGGCTCAATGATTGGACTTTAAGTCACCTCAAAACCCATTAATGAGCCAGGGTAGAGATCATCTTTGAATTGAGGGACTGCCAACGATGATAATATACACAAACACATACATATACACACATGGACACATATATATATGCATGTGTATGTTTTGATCATGTACTCTGGTACTAGAGTTCAGTTGCACTTTGGATTTGTACACCTGCATTATGTTTCTGTGACAGTTGGGTGACAATTGGGAAGGATGGGTCCCCTTGTAAAGCCAAGGAAGAAAAGATTCAGGACAGTGACAGGAGAGCCAAGCATAGGCATCGACTTTTAGTTTTTCCGGGGGCGCTAAGATGCTGAACATATGGAAAGTTTTATGCATTTTAGGTGACAGCCCTCTTCCCGAGGGGAGCCAGGGCCCTCAGCCCCCCATGTACTCAGCTCCTCTGAAGCCAAGGGTACTCCAAAGCAGAGTCCCCCTTTGAGGGCACTCTCAGAGGCTGATAAACCCTCACTAATGAGACAGGGAGAGCTGTCTCACTAGAAAGACCACAAGCTGGAATCCAAGAAGGGATGATGCCTTCAGCAGCAAATCCAAGGCAGAGCAGCATTCAGCCTGCCCCAGGGTGCTGACAGAGGCAGTGGTGAACCTGATGGTGATGAGCAGCAAAACAGCCTCTTCAAAAGGTGGCAGGCAGCACACTTTAGTGCTCCATGGGTAGGTTTCAGCACCAGCCCCAGCTGCAGCAATCCCAAACAGAAGCTGGCTAGTTGAGATCTTCCCAGCAAACCAAAGAGAGACTCTTCCACCCCACTTCTACAGGGCGAGGTAGCAACCTCCCAAGTGAAGGAAGCTCTCAGAAAGAAACTGAGACAAAAGACCCAGACAGCTTGTTGTTTGGAACCATTCATTATTTAGGGGTTTTCTTCTGTTTGGAACGTTATTTGGTATTTGGGGAGTATTTAATAGTTGTGGTATTTTATAGTAGTTATGTGTGGTAAGACTTAGTTATTTTCCTTTTTCTCCATGTAAAAAACTTTATATTCCCTTAGTATCCAAATTGCTTCCAGTGGGAAGCTGTTCATTTAGGACACCCCAGTAAAGACAGAATTTTCCCAGTTTTCTGGATGAAGGCTGGAGCCAAAATCCCCCAAATCTGGACCCAGGCTTTGTTCTGCCGCTAGGGTCTGGCAGAAGGGTTACACTATAAAAAAGGCTTGTGACCAGCAGTGAAGCAACAGCAGATGCTGCCTCCTTGCTTCCCTTACTTGTTCTAGGAGAAACTGGAGAAGCCACTTTAGGGCAGAGGCATTCATATGGAAAGACGATCAGAATGGTATTATTTTACATGTGTATTGGACAACACTAGATGCCAGAAAATGGAAAGTCAAAACCTTTGTATTTTGGACTCTGTCACAGGCATCTACCATGGTCATGAGCAGGGATCCAGGTTTTCTATTTCCCATGGGAAAACAGAGAAAACAGCAGGTTTTACCTTTCACCAGAGGCGAATAAGAATTTCTCATTTTACCGGAGAAACCCATAAATTTTGCAGTTTTACAAAGAGCTCTCTGCAGGCTGGCTGAGTTTCAGCCTGCAAGGGGCTGGGAGGGAGCAGAAGGAGGGTGATCAGGCAGGGGGTGCCATGTGCATGTGTATGCCGATGGCTTCCAGGCAACCTGGAGAGCAGCTCCTGCAGGTAAGTTGGGGTGGGGGAGGGATTGAGACCCCCATAGGGAAGAAGTTAGGCAGGGCTGGGCTGTTGCCCAGCTGGACAGTGTGTGGGGCTTGGGGCCCGGGGCCAGAGCCTTGTGGCATGCATTGGCAGAGAGCGGAACAGGGCCACAGGCAGCTCATCCGGGGATGTGGGGGGGAGAAGTTGGCTCCCCACAGATGCACAGACTTCCGGGGGGCAGGGGGACCCATTCCCCCCAGATCTGTGACAGTGTGGGGGCAGGTGCATGCTGCCTGCTGTGGGCCCAGGCTCCCACCCTGCTGCCCTCCCCTGGGGCCTTCACAGCCCGGAGGATGCGACCTGACACTGAAGGGAACAGCAGGTCCACGTGTTGGATTTTTTCTGTATCCTCTACATTTTAATACAGGTAAACTTCCTAGAATGCTCTAAATATATTTCTGTATAAAATATCAAATCGGATGCAAAAGATGTTCTGTGCTGTAGATTGTCACAATGTTCAATTCCAATAGCTGTAATAATATGTAAGGATGTATGTGATACAAGCATGACCCTACAGGCACAGAGAAGGTGCTTTTGTCACAATATAAGAACATGGAGTAGGACAAGGAAAGTAGCTTCTCTCTAACAGCATGGGAAAGCAAGGGACACTTTCAAAGCAGCTGAACAGTTGTTGATTTTTAAAGTGTGCTGATAATTGCAACCTTGAAATCCTCTTGTTTTGTCACATGCTGAAATAGGACCTACATTTCTTGTGCCCTACTCTTGTCTGATACGAGCCCCTGCTAGCTGGAAAATATCTGAATAATGATGGGTTTTTCTGGGAGATCATTCACAGCTATAAAAACAGCATATTAAAACTGATGATTTTTTTTTATGCTTGCTGTGATACTTAGTGGGGGTTGTCTTCAAAAACCATTCAAAATTTTATTAGAAATCTTAAGCAGGAAGTTTCTAGTAAGCTTAAATGTTTAATAAGGACTTGAGAAACATGAATTTAAGCTCATGAAAGCTTGTGCTATTTCCCTAAATTGGTTAGCCCATAAGGTGCAAATCTATCCTGCCTTCTACTAAGGACTTACCTACACAAGGGCCACATCTACATGAGATACTGGCTGCGCAGTCATAACATGGTAGTTTATACAAGTACTTGAGTTACTACACAGGCAGAGTCATGCTGAGGAACGGCTTTTTTGTGACACTGCGCAGTAGCTCATGACTTCTGTACAGTAGTGTTGTGTCATGCTTCCTGCCACACAAAACTAGTGCAGGGTAGTCAGGGGCTACTGTGCAGTCAGTGTCTCATGTAGACACAGACAAGTCATACCAAAAAGCTGAAAAACTGATTTGGTGAGAGTGCACTCTCTTTGCATGGGCACTTCACTTTAGTTAAGAATATCTACTACAAGGGCTTGCACTGATTTAACTGCATCTGATTCCAAAAAGATTTGATTAAATGTCTGCAGTTTTTGTCTGTAGACCAGGTCTACATTACAGAGTTTTGCCAATATAACTATGCAGGCAAAACTTCTGGTATAGATGCAGCTATTTTGCCAGTGTTTTTTTCATCTTAGTCAATGTGCTTCACGCAGGTGGTGGTGCACCACAAAACCTCCTACTAACCGCAGGCTTTATCTCCTATAAGAGACTCTGTCAACATAGCTATGCCAACATAATATCAGCAGTGGCTCTGTACTTTAGACCAGTGGTCTCCAAAGTGGGGTGTGCAAGACGATCCATTGGGGTGCAGGAAGAAAATATTAGAACTTCTATTAATATTTACTTTATTTCATCTTTATCTCATCCTTTTTTAATTTCTATTTTTGTGTGCGTTTTATAAGTACATAATATATTAGTACAATAGTACATGTATATAATTTATAAATAAATAAATATACATATATTGGGGATGCGTGTTCAAAAATTTTTTACTGATAGGGGTGCGCAGTCAAAAAAGTTTGGAGACCACTGCTTTAGACAAGCTCAGAGAATACATTTAAGAGCCAGGTGATTTCCTTCAGTACAAAGAAGAGAATGAAGTCACAAAGTCTACAAAGAACGGAGAGAAATCTCAAAAATCAAAAGCAAATATGCGATAGCTTCGAACCATGAGTTAGGACAAACCCCTCCACCTGACTTTCAGTACTTAATTCCTGGCTGTTAGAGTGAAACTAGTGCATATACCATGACTCCTCCTCCATGGACCATAAATAACTAGTGCTACAAGAAAGCACCCTTCACTTGCTGTCCTTGCCAGGTATTTAGCATCCTGCAAGGAGGCAGGTACATGTTACTGGCAGCAGGCCAGACCATGACAACACATTAGGAGTTTCTAAGCAGCAGGGAGACCAAGAGAGTTATTTGTGTTGCAGCAGTGGCTAGAGACCCCAACAGAGATCAAGATCCCATTGTGCTAGGCTCTACACAAAAAACACATAAGAAGAGGTAATCCCTGTTCTCAAGTTGTGAATGAGCCCTGGCCAGTACCCTCTCCACTAGAACACCACTGCTTTAAAAAGTCAGTTTTCCTTACTTCTCCCTCCAATAAATGTAACCCCAAACTTACATTTAAATTGATGCCAATGGATTATGAATCAGTCCCTAAGTGTAGGAACAGAGTAAGAAAGAAGTGAGCTCAAACTCTCTGCTCTGTCCAAGGAGCAATAGAAATTGTTCTTCAGAGGGTCTGGCAGTAATCCAACATCTGTGTGAAGTTGGATATGGCAGATTTCCAGCAAAGGGTTATACAAGATTTGACAAGCTATAATAATATGTGCACTTGTAGAAATTTTGGGGGGTTGGGGGGGAAGAGAGAAATAAATAAATTCCTATTAAAGTAAAAGTTTCTACATCCTAAAAATGCTGTTCTTGAAAAGCTGGCATGAAACAAGCAAAATTTTGTTGCCTAAATTGAAAGGTGAGATTGTCTCTTCTTTGGCATTCTGCACCTAAGTGCAGCATTTCTGCAGAGCAATCCTTCAGTTCTCAAGTAATTAAAAAAAAAAAAGAGTTTAAAACCAATTTAATGTAGCTGTTGTCTACCCACCAAGTATTTGCAAGCGTCTCTAAAGTGGGATAACACTATTCTTGTGTGCGTAGGAGAGAAATTTAGTTATAAAAGAATGGTCATATTGTGGATTATTTACCAAGTCTGCCGGTGCATTATTAAAATTGCTTCGTAAAACATTTTGATTTACATCTTGTGACATTTTTAATCCAATAAAACAGTCTCATTGACATAAATATTTAGTATGCTCCAGCCAAACAACCACCACACAAAATTGACATGCAAGGCAAACAGCAAAGGACCAATTCAAATCCCTTTGGAATTCCCTTAGGAATCAAAAGCCACTTAGAGTAAACATTTTCCAGCTCAACAATTTGAAATGTCTTATATGCGTCTCACTAATAGCCTCTGTAATAACAGATAGACCACAATACAAAGAAAAGATGCCAGCACATCATGAATATGAGGCTGTTGAGAGGATTATGCATAATCCTGTCTCACCAATGAATAAAGAAAACAGGAAATGGAACTCTGTTGTATTGAATAGCACTGGGTCATCGATACATTTATGACTAGTATGCTGGGGGGTTTTGTTCACCAGAGTTTTACCAAAAAGGTCATGCATGAATTACAAAGAAACTGGCATCATTATTACTGAGGATAACAAAGCAGAGAGCAGAAAATATTCGTTGTTAATTTTGCAAGAGAATTTCACTTGGCTAGAACACTGCTAAATAGAGACAGAGCAGCAGCTTTCATTCAGCTGATAAAAATCAGCTAACAGAGAAATTTCAAAGTTTAAAAGTATTAGAATAATATATTTACTAACAGAGGCAACAGAAATCTGTAGGAAATTCTGGAAATAATTGAAGGCCCTTTTGCTTGGGAAAAAGGAGGGAAGGGGATTTTAATTTTTATGCTACTAGACCACGATCTAATACTTTTATTCCAGATAAAGTAAATGACAAAGAGGTTCAAAACAATTATTAATTCCTATTAAGCATAAGTAGTCTCAGATCTCATCCTCCCGATGTCCTTATCCTTATTTTAACTCCATCACTAGCTGCTGATCCTTCTTCCCTCATTCCAAATAAACACCCTCACTTTCTTGTAGTTCCATGAATGTAGTCGAGCAGGATTATTTCATCCTATAAACCATACTGGCAAAACTAGCCTAAAGGTGTCCTCAGCTGGGACAGATACCATGTTCTCACAAGATAAGATCTTGAGCATGTTATTCTACAGCATGACTTGGTCCCACTTACACAAATAGCATCAAAACCATGTTATAATTACATTACCAAAACCTGATATAAAGATCAGGCTCCCAATTGCATATTCCTGATGGCATAACCACCAGCAGCAAGTCTCAGAAGCAGGAAGCCCCACTCAGAGGAGGCTACAGTGGTGAAAAATTACTATAACCATCCTTCTTCCAGGTGAAAAGATAGTGAGCTAGCATAGATCAATAATGCATCATGCTGGCTAGAGGAGAGCATAACCCAACTAGGAGGGAACACAGCTTCAGGCCTCCTCCTTCCCAACACAGGCAAGGGCATCACATTAGGATAGCACCTCTGGACTCCAGCTTGGGTGAAATAGTCCCTAGGCTATAGAAGTTTGGCAATGTAGCCATACCATGTGGACCTCTCTACATGGTGAAGAGTGAAGCAAGTTATATAGCACCATAGGTGTCACATCAAATACGTTTCTTTCCAACAAAACCTGTGTGTGTCAGGGAACCATGTTAAGTGCCACCAGGTTCTGCTGGAATTTTTTTTCAATAAAATGCAGAACCTTATAGAAAATAGGTCATTACTTAGATGATGGTGGCTCAGATGATAGGGCAGATTTGCACAAGTAGCCCTAAGAATTAAATTGGGATTTTGCTCTTTACTTCTGAATAGTCTGACAGAAGAAAAGCTGTTGTGCTACTTTCCAGATAAAAACAAAGTGTGCCTCTTCCTTCATGAATAAAGCTATCTGTCAGGTTGTGAATCATGCAGACACTATTCTTCTTATTTGTAGGAATGGAAATGTCCTCCTGTCTTAGCAGCAGAGCACCTGGCCAGATGTTGTGAGTCACTCTTTAGAGCCTGAATGGAGTTCTTTCCACTCCTTTGCAGTGAAGGGCAGTAATCACAGTATGGAGATTTACTGGGGGGGCAAGGGGGTGCCCTCAGGATTTTGTTCAAGAAAAAGATTTGTTACCAAGTCATTTGTTTGTTTTTTAATTTATTCGGTGCATACAGAATATTGGGGTGAACACAAAAGAGAAAATCTTGGCTCACCATTTAATATTACCAAAGGAGGTGAGCAGCAAGGGAGACATAAGTGGATTTTGCTAGCTATAGATTTGGGAAATTCTGGCATTGACAGTATATAGGAGAATTGGTCCATGGAGGGTATTTGTTATTGTCCAGGAATGAGAGAAAATAGAAGTTGCAAAGGAGGATGGGAGAACTTATGCGGTGTTCTGGATTTTCATAGATTCATAGATACTAGGGTCAGAAGGGACCTCAACAGATCACTGAGTCCGACCGCCTGCCTAGGCAGCAAAGAGCGTTGGGGTCAGATGACCCCAGCCAGATGCCTATCCAGCCTTCTCTTAAAGACCCCCAAGGTAGGGGACAGCACCATCTCCCTTGGAAGCCCATTCCAAACTTTGGCCACACTTACCATGAAGAAGTTTTTCCTGATATCTAGCCTAAATCTGTTCTCTGTCAGTTTGTGACCATTGTTCCTTGTTACTCCAAGAGGCGCTCTGGTGAACAGAGCATCTCTGATACCTTGCTGCGCCCCCCTAATGAATTTGTAGGCAGCCACAAGATCATCCCTCAGTCTCTCCTCATAGGGCTTGTCCTGTAAGCCCCTAACCATATGAGTGGCCCTTCTCTGGACCCTCTAGAGTCTATCAACATCCTTCTTGAAGTACAGCACCCAAAACTGGACAGAGTACTCTAACTGCGGTTTGACCAATGCCACATAGAGGGAAAGTATCACCTCCTTGGTTGCATTTGTCATGTATCTTCTGATGCATGATAAAGTGTGGTTAGCTTTGCTGATGATGTCGTCACACCAACTCCTCATGTTCATCTTGGAGTCTGCTATGACTCCAAGATCCCTTTCCGCTTCTGTGCTGCTGAGAGGGTCACTTCCCAGCCACAGCATCAATTCCTTCACTTGTACTGATCCTCATGAATCATGCTCTGGTACCTCTCTAAACATGAACTAGTGGTACTTACCTTTCAGCTTACATCAACCACATGTTTGCTTCTGCATTGTTTCCCAGAAGAAGTATGAAATGGAAACTTTCATTTTGTATTGCCTACATATTATAATAGGTGATACGAACTGAAATATTATACACACGCATTTTTGGATGTTTATGTTTAAAAAGGCAAGGTCAAAGAAGTATACCTTGTGGTATTTCCTTTTGGCTGTTTACAGATGTTAAGAAAAAACAGGGAAAAAAAAGGTTTAAATTCGGTGTACCCCCCATGCTGATCCCAGCACATGCCCAAAAGATGCATCACTTATCTGCATCCAGCTGCCAAGGCTTTTGTTTGACATTAGTTTAACCTGGCTTGTCCCATGTCTATATAGATCAGGCACTTGAATGGGGCTTTTTTGGCACTTTTATCTTATAGTTGATTTAATCAACTATAAGATAAAAGCCCCACTGAAGCAGGCAATCTATACAAACGCTGCGGAGCCAGGTTGAATTAATGCACTATTGTTCCCGGCAAACTAACATGTTGCCTCTTCTGCATTTTTTCCCTCACTTCTGTTAGCAGTCTTCATAGTCTTAGGAAGGCCATTAAAAAAAAAATTTTTTGTCTCATGTAGGAGACATAGTAAACCATGATCTTCATCTGAAAACTGCAGTCCATCTTTTAAATTCCCTTGGCCCAAGCTGTAAAGAACCTCAAAGTGAAGGCAAAACACATGTTTTGACATACTGTGGGAAGTCAGTGTAGGGACCAGAGGACAGGTGTTCACAGATCCTAAGAAGAATTGCATAAGGTCAGTGCTTTGACAAGAAACCTCCAAAGAACAAGAGGTGTTACAGAAGTTGCGTTACCAATTGTGTAAAATGTAGTATTTCCTCTAATTTGTTTTTCAACAAGTGTTCCAACATGATGTTAAA
>NW_017729025.1:141297237-141299003 GCF_001723915.1 Gavialis gangeticus
GTTGCCTCTTCTGCATTTTTTCCCTCACTTCTGTTAGCAGTCTTCATAGTCTTAGGAAGGCCATTAAAAAAAAAATTTTTTGTCTCATGTAGGAGACATAGTAAACCATGATCTTCATCTGAAAACTGCAGTCCATCTTTTAAATTCCCTTGGCCCAAGCTGTAAAGAACCTCAAAGTGAAGGCAAAACACATGTTTTGACATACTGTGGGAAGTCAGTGTAGGGACCAGAGGACAGGTGTTCACAGATCCTAAGAAGAATTGCATAAGGTCAGTGCTTTGACAAGAAACCTCCAAAGAACAAGAGGTGTTACAGAAGTTGCGTTACCAATTGTGTAAAATGTAGTATTTCCTCTAATTTGTTTTTCAGCAAGTGTTCCAACATGATGTTAGAGGGTAAGTTGCTTTAAGTGTTTTTTAGATCCTTTCTGAGAAACAGCGAAGTCCTGCTCAGTTGTGTTGCTCAGAGATCCTGCGCTACCTGGCTAAATTCCCAGTCAGGTAGCTATATTCTGACCATGAATATATTCATCTTGCATTGCCCCTCTATGCAGTATTCTACCTTCCTGCCCTTAAACATTGTTCAATGTGATTCACAGTTACTATGCATTTGACTGCAGAAGTGGGTGAAGTGATTCCTTACCTCCATCTCCTACCAACCTCATAAAGGCAGGAACAGCCTTTCTTATCATTTGTAAAACTCTGTAAGACTGTCAGATGAATGGTGCTATAAAACTGCAAAGTGTTGTTTTATTGAAAGTGGGACACAAAGCACTAGTTTCAAATATAATTGGCTGGTAAAGGAAAAAAATCAGGACACCCATAGGAAACTGGGGCATGACACATGCAAGAAACTCATATTTGCAAGTGTGAGGAAAAATTCGGCTAGGGAATTCTGCCCCTTGTTCCACCACCCCACTCCTTCATTTCTTTTTTTTTTTTCTGGTTATGGTAGGAAATGCACTAAAAAAAGAAGACATTTGTTTTCCATTTCCAGAAGCCTCATTTTAAATCTGGCTTAGGCTTCAAGGGAAACAAGTTGGGCAATTCCAGCATAATCCCTTCA
This sequence comes from Gavialis gangeticus, assembly GCF_001723915.1. Classification (NCBI taxonomy): domain Eukaryota; kingdom Metazoa; phylum Chordata; order Crocodylia; family Gavialidae; genus Gavialis; species Gavialis gangeticus. Next base: position 141,298,303 of record NW_017729025.1, read on the forward strand.
GAAATGTATTTTCTTCACATGAACACTGCTCAGTCCAAGTAGCACCACTGTACATGAGGAGCCAACCACTGAAACTTAAGAGCCGTTACAGATTAAGGTTAGGAAGAAGAGAGTTTCACTGGCAGCCTTCACAATAATATCCAAGATCATAATGGATCTTAAAATATATCTAACAAGAGTATTCTTCATAGTCTCTGTAAAGGAAAAGCTGCCTGGCACCTGTCTATATTTATCTTTGCTCATTCCTGCTGTGGCAACTCTCCCATTTTCCTCTGCCCAGAGTTCATCATTTTTTGTTGTTAAAAGAACACACTGACCTTCATGGAGCAGGGCCCAGATTTGCTGCTGGTTTTGGCTTCTGTACCCTCTTCTCACCCAAATGCTCAGGTTTCCAATTGCAAGTCAGGTTTAAGGGATGTATTTGGTAGCCGTGTTGATCAGAGACAAAAAGAAATGCAACACTCTAGACCTCTTGGTTCATAGTTTCTAGGGTCAGAAGGGACCTGAGCAGATCATCTAGTCCGACCCCCTGCCATGGCAGGAAGAGCACTGGGGTCAAATGACTCCAGTAAGGTGGTCATCCAACCTCCTCTTAAACCCCCAGGGTGGGAGCCTGCACCACTTCACTTGGAAGCTGGTTCCAGACCCTAGCCACCCTGACCGTGAAGTAGCGCCTCCTGATGTCCAACTTAAACCTTCCC
>NW_017729025.1:141299583-141306348 GCF_001723915.1 Gavialis gangeticus
CCAACAAGGCATCCCCCCTGGTGGGGCTGTGCACCTCCTGGGTTAGATGAAGGTCCTGGACTCTCTCCAAGAACCTGCGTGCGCGCTCGGACCTGGCCGACTGCTCTTCCCAGCAGATGTCTGGGAAATTCAGGTCCCCCATGACTACCACATCCCTAGCTTTTACTACCTCAGTGAGTTGACCCAAGAATTCCTGGTCAAGCTCCTCTGCTTGGGTAGGGGGTCTATAGGTTCAGAGATGATACTTTTCATTAAACCAACTACAAAATCCCAAAACAAATATCTTTTTTTTTGCAAGCTTTTGGGCACATGCACATCTTGGATTTGTCCTCAGTCTGAGTGTGTGGGGGCTGGAGGGGCTGCGGCTTAGGGAGTATGGGACACTGGTAGCACCAAGGAGCTGCAGGTTGGCCGTGAGGGGCATCAGCAGGACCAGGGTTTGGGGAGTGAGGGGCAGCAGGGTTGGGGGGCTGCAGATTGGGAGTGAGGGGCACAGGCAGGTGGCTGTGAGTTGGGAGTGGGGTATCCCCCTAACAGGTGTCCTCTTTTTTGGAACTGAAATGTGGTAACCCTACCAGATGCAAGATCTGGGTGACAAGTGAAGCCCAAGAATAGCTGAGTCTTTGCAAGGATGTTTCCCCCACTGTCAATGGATTTAGTGAGAGCAAGGCAGCCACTACCATGAAATAATCATTCAGAAAATTGTTCCTAAAAAAACCAAAAACAAATAAAAAAAACAAAAAAACAGTTGTGGGGCACGAGTGACATGTGCAAAAAGGAAATACTGCCCATGCAGAAGCACTTCAAATGCCACCCCTTGCACTCCAGGGGCATCTATATAAGGATTGCTGGATCAGTATAGGAATATGTTCCTAGCTTTATCAGAATGATAAACCACTTCACATCCCTGACTGACATAGCTGCACTGACAGAAGTCTGTTACCTAGGGAAGGAAATCCTAGCATCACAGAGCAAGAGGCCCTAATGGGCTGGGCCTGGCAGGGGTGAGGGATCTGTCCTGCAGCTGCTGATAATAATTCCCTTCTCTCCACCCTCCCTATATTGTGCAGTGTAGAAATCTCCAGTGACACAGGTGCAGCACAAGGCACACCTTTGAGGCCTAGCTACATGCCCTTTGAAAAGGGCATCAATAGACCCTGGAATATGGCTGCCTCCTATTTTATTTATGCTGCAATAGGGAGCTGGGAAAAAATGTGGCATCTCACCAGGAGGACTCCTAGGAAAGGGAGTAGGGAAACAGAGTTGTTTGTTGATTGAAGAAATCATGTTGCAGATTTAAGTCTGCACTCAAATACCTCTCCTGGGGGTTTTCCAGGGGAGATGCCAGAGTCTGCCCGGCTCCCTGATGCTGCGTAAGTGTAAGAGGAAGCAGCAGATTTAAATTCAGAGGAAGAGGAAAGGGCAAGAGAGAGTCTTTGTTCGCTGTATTGGTATAAAGCTATAGGGATATTAAATTGCACTTTTAAATAATCCTTTGCTGTGAATATCCCAGAAGGTCTCCCTAAGATCTTACTTCCTATGTAATAATGCTAGCGTGAATTCATTTTGGGTATCAGCCACCTTCTGAGGTAGGTAAGTAGCTTCCATGATAATCAGCTCCAAGGTTAGCAAAGGATACTGCCTGCTGTTCATACTTATCCATGCCAATTTATTGACATTAAGTCAGTTTACCTACTGGGGCACATGACATGAATTCACTGAGTTTCCTAACAATCTATGAGACAGCCCCTGGGAAAGTTTAAAAAATACCAACAGGATAAAAGAATAGTCCTTTGTAAAGCTCTTCAGTGCAAAGCAATAATCGTAAACTGGTTACCCTACAGAGTAAACACACAGCATTCCCATTGTATAACCTGCCAAGGGGACAGTAGTTTAGTGGACATTCTGGGCCAAATCTGTAAAGCTGCAGTGAAGTTACTCTGACTTTGCACTAGTAAAAATTAAAGAATTTATCCCATACTGACAATGCAATGAGAGGTAGTTAGCTGTGTTAGTTTGAAGTCAGGCAGAAGGCACAGTATCAGATATGCATAAGTTTTCATGGGCAAGAGCTCACTTCATCAGATACTATCAGTAAGACAGTATGAAGTAACCCCTTAAGAGTCAACACAATGTATCTTCTGTGTAGGATGGCTCACGTAGCTCTGGCTTCAAAATGCTGCAAAAATTTCTCTTTGATGAAAGAACATAATTCCCACTGATACAAGTTATGGAAAGCCATTCCCCTATTCCCATAAACCTGGCAAGCCATTCCTGACAGGGACAGACAGGAGTGAAGCGACGTTATGAAAACAAGGTAAAAAATTCCCAGAACAATAATTTTTTTTTTTTAAAAAAAAAGCTCATACAAATGGGAACAGAAACAGTTTGCCCAAGACTGGATTTATTTCCTGCACAGGGGATAGAGAAAAAAAGACAACTCCTCTGTCTTGGTGAAATATGTGATCTTTATTACTTCCTGTATATACTGACACATCCTGACTAGCTACTTCATATCCCTGTTCACTTAATTCCTATGCTAGCATTCTAGCTGGCACCAAGACAAAGGTGGGGAGTTTTCTACCAATGCTGGCATTAGTTGAAAGTAGCTGGGTTTCCAGCATTTGTTATTATGTGGCTCTTAAAGCTACACTAACTTGTACTTCGTGTGCTACAACACCTACAGGTACTGTGCAGCCAGGAAATAGGCATACTTCCTTCTACCCCTGGTGAGGTCCTACCCTTTTCTCACTTCCCATCTATCCTAACATGATCCTAGGGGGTAAAGGACAGGGGAGAGCAGCTCTGTTGGATAATTCTGTATGTTAGTGGCAGCCAACAGAGGAGCCCTGCTTAATGGCCCCTGTGTGCTGGTTCCTCTGGTTCAAAACAGGTGGAGACCCACTATGCATCTAATTGCCACCCACTATATCACAGCTATTGCTTAGGAGATGAACCATATTACAGTATTTCTAACTGCTGCTGCATAAGTACAAGAGGAAGCAGCAGATTTAATTCAGAAGGAGAAAAAGGCAACAGAGCTTTTTTCACTGCATTAGTATAAAGCTGTAGGGATACTAAATTGCACTTTGAAGTAATCTTTGTTGTGAATGAATATCCCAGAAGGTTATAAAAAAAAAAGTCAGTCAAACCTACAAATCACAACATTGTCTTAAAAGGTTCATGATTATTATTTATATTTTTACAGTATAGCAATTCTGAGTTTTTTTCCTCTCCTAGTTTTGGACCATAATGTTCACATTTTCAAGATTTTTTTTCCTTTCTTTTTTTTTCTTCCAAATGAAGGCTGGGATTCTCAATGAATTGAGACTCCCAAAGGTCACACATTCAGAAAAAATACTAAATGTCAAAAGCTTCACAATCAAAAACATGAGAACTAGCAATACTCATGCTGGTTTTTTTACCTTTCATTTGAAGCTTGTTACATATTGAGAAAAAGCAATGACAATCTAATTTAGTCAAAATTGTTCCACTACAACAACCACTTTACCTTAGTTCAAGGTAGAACCTCATAAAATCCTCTGGATTTTATTTTTAGGACAAATTCTGTAGGGTGGGAGGGCAGGCAGAAATTTCCCGCTCTTGCTGTATCTGTCACCTGCCATTTTTCAGAACATCTTTATTTCTCAGTGGAGCCAATATTTGGCACTTCTGATATCTCAAGTCATGGGAATTGGGAATAAGCAGAGAAGGAAGAACCTGCAGGAAGGAACAAGGAAAAAGAACTGCCAAGTATGTCACAGACAAAGCAGCTTTGCAAAGTTTTTCTTTGCTATTATACCACTGCCTGTAATAAATAACAGCAATTGAGATCAAAAGATAGTACATTTAAACACAGAACTATGACTATATAGATTCAGTTCCCAGCTGTTCAATACATTTTAAATGCGACTTGGGACCAGGCACAGTATCTCTGCGCCTCAGCCCCCGCCTGGAAAAATACAGGAAAAAGAATATTTCCTTCCTAGAATGCTTCGCCTGCCCTGTCTTACTTGAGGTGTGAACTATTTCTTAATTTTTGTATGTAAAACAGCTAGCACAATGAAAACCTGATCTTGACTGGGACCTCCAGCTGCTATCATACCTTAGACTTGTATGCGAAACAAAGCTGCAGAGCTAAATGCCCTCAAAGCTTTGGAAAAGGCATGACCTGGATCTGAACTTTACAATTCCTAGCCACCTGTATTATATATGGAGTGCTCTCAGTGAGCTGATTGTGAGCAGACTTTCAGTATTTCTCTTTCTAGTGACCTTTGGCTTTTTGACTAGGGATACTTGAAATCTAAAAATACTGTAGAGATAAATCACAACATGCAAAAAAAAAAAATCTACATTCCCTCACTTTGAATTTCCTATCTTTTATCCTGAAGGAGAATGAAGGCATGAACAGCCAGAGAAGTGATTATTAATCTTTGATCCCTGATCTTTCCTCTCTTCCTTGAGAGACTTCTTCTTAAATCTCAAGACGTCTGCAATAGAATTACTCCCACAGCTTGATAACAGGGCTAGATATAGTCTCACACGCTGCACAGGGACAACCACACAGGTTTTTCAGAAAGTTAAGTGCATTACTTGCTTGAGTGAACATTGGTATTGTAAGGAACTAAGTAAAGAATGCACCTAGTTACTAGAAAAGCTGTAATATTGCTATAGGATTGTTTGGAATTTCTCACTGTATTAAATTTAATGTCTCTTATTTTACCTGGAATGTTTTCCTTAGTGTATCTGAAGTTATTATGAAGCAGGAAATATTGGTGACGATCAAGTGTTTCTGGATCCTAATATTGAAAAAAGGCAATTGCCTGTTCCCAGCATATACTAGGACTTCGGATATTAGTTCCCCAAAACTGAGAAGTCAGTTTAAAAAAAATAAATAAATTTAAAAAAAAACCTCCAAAAGTGTATAATAAAAGATGTCCCCGGGGGAAGAAAAAAATAGAAATGTGTGTGGAGAAGGGTCATAAGGAATATTTGGGATGATCCTCTGCTTTCCAAGTTTGGATCAACATTTAATTGAATGCCTCTTGTTCCTTTCCCCCTTTGCAAGGTCCCCATCTCTACTTCAGAGAAACTGTTGTTAGAGCCTTCACTGAAAAGCCCTCACTGTGCTCTACTGCTCCTTTCTTAGTCCAGGGAGAGCAGCCGGTTAGAGGACTTGTTTTACAGTTTTCTCTACCTAAACTGTAGGCTAGAGGGAGAGAAGTTTAGGTCCAGTTCTTCCCCTTCCACTATCTGAGACTTGGTAAAAAGAGTAACAAGCTAATTTAAAAGAAGTCAAAATCTGGATGTAAAAAAAAAGGAAACTGTAGAACAATAATAATGTAGCAGCATTAAAAATGGACCTACCTGAAGGGATGGGAAGGGCTGCCCTGCAGAGGGACAGAGTGCGAAGAGACAGAGTTTGTCCCAGTAGGGACACCATTTGCCCTGAGGGTGAGTGAAGCTGCTCTGGAGGCAGCCCTCTTGGAAGTGGGAGGAGTGATGCAACCGCAGCAGGGTTTGAATGAGAGAGGTTGGGGAAAGCCCTGGAACAGTCCTGGCCTGGGAGTGACTGAGAGGCTTGGTTGAAAGAGGGGTGGAGAACAAAGCAGGGAGAGGGATTAGAGACAGGCTGGAGACCAAAAAAAGGATCTCCCCATGGCTGCCCCTCCAAGAGCCCCTGGCAGAGCCCTGCAGAAGTAGCAGCCAGGCTGCAGGGCGAGTGCTGCACTGTCGGGTCTCCCTCCCTTCCCCTCCAAGCCCTGCGGGGCAGGCCAAAGAGAGGAGCTGCCTGTGGGGAGACTGAGCCTAGGAAGACCCTCTTGCAAGCCCCTGTGTGACTGGGCGAGCACAGCAGGGGAGGGGGACACAGGGCCGGGGGGAGACTGCCCTGGTGTTTCCCTGCAAGCAAGGCCACAGGGGAGGGGCAGGCGCTGGGTGCCAGAGGGAGCCCTGGGCTACAGGGGGAGGGATTGCTCCATCCACTGGAAACCCTGGGCCAGGCCACCAGAAAACCTGCATTTGCCAGGTGCTGTGAGGCTGTGCTGGGCAGGGGAAGCTCTTACAACCTACAGCCTAGACACTGCTCCCTGCTGAGCCAGGGATGGGGATCTGGGCAGGAATCAGCTCTCTTGCAGGGACTGCAGGGGAGGAGCCACCGCCTGCTGCACCGAGACCCCTGGAGCTTGGAGAGGGATGCAGGCAGCAGGGACCCCCCCATGGCTCCTGGGCAGGGACACAGATGCAGCCCTGCCCTCCGAGAGACCCCACCAGGACGGTGCACACAGAGTCCTCAGTACAGAAGGTTATAGACTGTAAATAAGTTCTTGATGGTTTATTAGTTGGAGTATCAAGTTACTTATTTATTAGTTCCTTGTTTATTGTGGGCAATTGCAATTTCTATACTTTCCCCTAGTGTAATGTGTATCCATTAACCTTTAAGCCACCATCACCAGGTCATGCAGTGTAACAGATGTTTTATTGCATTGGTTATATGTTACCTTGTAAATAATTAAGTCCTGTAAATAGTTTTATAATGGTCTGCAAGGTTGTTTGATTGTAAGGGGAGGCGCTTTGCTTGGGGACTCTGCAGCAGCTACCCAGGGAGTTGAGCAGGGCCACTGGCTACCAGGTACCCCAGGATCCCACTTTTTAGGTGAGGGCACAGGTAGCATTGCACCCAGGGTTGCAATAATAAAAGGATCAGAGTCACTTGCCCTTGAAGAAATAAAATGGTTTTCAGATGGTAAGGTCTGTGACTACTAT
>NW_017729025.1:141311348-141317911 GCF_001723915.1 Gavialis gangeticus
CACTTCTCTAAGTGATGTTTTATCTTAATCCACTTTGAATGCTGAATTCCTGGGGAAGTTGATCCCCTGTTGAAAGGAAACCTGCCAAGTTGCCACAACATGATTTTCACACAAAAGTCAACAGGTTTATACAATGTATACTGCTATCCAGCCAGTTGTCCAAAACACCTTCCCTCCCCACTCTTTGCAGCCCTCCAAAAAATATCAAGACTTACAAGGATAACACCAAAACAGTAGCTCTAATGAAACAACCATTGCCACAAAGGCAGAGACATGGTAAATGGTACCTGAGCCATGGAGGCTGGTCATTGCTTAAAAAAGTCTTCTCAAAAGATGTATTGGAGGATAAAGTTAACATGACATACATTCTGGACGCTCTTGACCATACAGACAAAAATCTGCCTGCCTGGATGGCTGAATCTGGAGACAGCATTCAAGCCTGCCATTATGGGGAGCTGCATGTGGCTGCAAAAAAACAGCATGTATTCCCATTTCTGAACCAAGCAAGGAATTTATATATACTGTTAATGCCACCATGTTTGATAATGGGCTTTTCTAGCCCAATGGTTTACTGTGTCCATGGGGAGAGAGTTGTGGGGTGAGGTTTAGTTAGTATTCTTCTTTCTTAAGAATAGAAGTTAAGAACTGCACATCTGTACCATACAAAAAAGTGCCCTGTAAGCTACTTTTTCAGGCACACACCAAGTTAAAGCAAAATAGTTAAGTCAAATTTAACATTCAAAGTGCTAATTCACAAGCCTGCCTACAGCCATACAGGGCCAAATTAACCCTATCTTCCCTGATCTGAAAAGCTAAACAGTCCCAGATCTGCCTGGTACTTGGGTGAGAGGACACCAGAAGATCCTGGGTGCTGTAGGAAGCCCTTGTTTTCAAGGAGAGAGTGCTAGGCCTCAAATCTGGGATAGTTTAGGAACAGAGAAACCTGCTCTGACTAGACAGAAGACATTTGAAAATTCCATGATGATTTGTTACTTAAGGATATTTTTAGGATGGGCAATCCAGAGAAATAGATGCACTTAGAATTAATCAGGAATTTAAGCCACAACATTTTATGAAATCAAAAATACAAAGAAACCAGGCCATTCTGTTTCCAGGTGCTGTAAAGATTGCTATTGTCTTGATCAGAGCACTACACTAAATAAGATTTTATTGAGTACCCTTGTTTTGCCACACTGGATTTGTTTGACACATTCATGCCATTTCCTTTCTCTTCTTTTGAGCACTAGCAGAATAGAAACAGAGTTGCAAACTTACAGCAAAACTATCCATCACACATTAGCGCATTTTAAACACGTCTAAGTTTTAAATTAAATATCTGGTCATTGTTTATGCCTACAATCAAAAAAATAGTGTCATCTCTTAAATTCCAAGCAATCCACAGACTGTGGTAAATCTGAGCAATACAGTCTGTGTCACTGCATGACACATTGAGTTTCTATATGCAGCACACAGATTTACAGTAATATTCTTACCTTCTTCCTTGTACTAACCTTTATTCAGACTGAGAACTGAGCTACAAGACAAGAATAACCACTGGACATAATGTATGGTAATTTCTGCTTCTCATGCTTGCATTACAGTATCCTTACCCATCATATTTTTATTTAAAGCTATGACTCTGGTATGTAACATGTCATATAGTAGAAAATTCAGTAGATTTCATGGTTCTGTATTTAGGATGTAGGTCATAACACCTGTAATAAAGTTAAAGGCAAAAGTTCTTTATATATTGATAAGCAAAGAAAATGTCATTCGAAGAAGGCTTGAGGGGGGGGGGGGGAAAAAAAAAAAAAAAAAAAGACTTGCCAGGATGGGGGCAGCACCTTACAGAGAGCTGGATCTCAAACTCAGGGCCTCAGCTTTGGCAGGTAAGTATGCCAACTTGCTGGGCTAGAGATATTCTAGGGAAGTGAGCTCCACTTGGCTAGGATTGGCCTAGTTCTTTTAGTAGGTGCCACTGATCCAGGCTTCAGGTGTCCTCATACACCTATTTGGCCGGTTGCCTTTGTCTGGGGCTCCTGCAGTAGACATAGGAAGTCTGCTGTACCCCAGGCCTTTGCCAAAGGAAATGGGCAAAGCACTAGCCCCTGCTACAGAATGGGTGGGAGCAGGCCAGTATCAGGAATCTATGTATGCTGCCAGAGGCTGAATGCTGAAGCTGGGAGCTGCCAGAGAAGGAAAGGAAGAAAGACTGAAAACATCACTTACTTTCCTTCTGGTGATCCCTTGTATTTGCATCCATAACCCTAACATAGGCACCTCTAGCAGTCTGGGCATACCTATTGCGTGGAGAATCCTACCAAATACAATCATAGCCCATGGTACCTTTGCAGCCAAACCATTAATCCTAGTTTGATAAAATTTTACCAACTGCACCATCAGGCCTAGTCCAAACTAACTCAAACCCAGAGAGACCTACAAGCCCTATGACAAGGTGGTATACTGCCATACCAGCTGCAACCCAACCTTAGCTCTACAAGCCCTCAAAGCTGAAACCCTCTCTCTAGTCAAAATGCTTATTCTATGCTGGGAAGCCCTACAAACTGCAAGCAACAAATTGATTCTGCAGAGGTCTAACTCTAACCTGGGTTGTCCTGTGCTCTCCACCACTTACCCTAGCACAGCGAGACCTGGCATCTATAACCCTAACCACAGCCTCAACCCTACCCCAGCTCCAAAGCCAAGCAGCCACAAGCCTAAAGATGCATCGGGTTGACCTACCAGCTTCACCACTTATCCAGCCTCTGAGAGCCTTTGCACTCACCCCCAATTCAAACACAGGGACCCATAGCAATCTCAACGTAATCCAAGCTCAGAGACCATGATCAATTACCACCCGAACCCGCAACCACAGTGCCTTCTGAGCCAATAACTACTCTCAGCTTTGCAAGCCTGAACATTTCTGATTCTAACTCTAGTCCAAATTCTCACCCAAACGTGGAAAGCCCACCAGCCACAACCCTCAGCTTAGCCCTGGGTACCATATCAGCTCCATCCCTAAACCCTGCTCTGTAACCTCTAGCAACTGCAATCCTAATGCTGCCCACAACTCTACTTACACCAGGGTTCCCTACCATCCATAGCCACCAGCAAAACAGGAAGAGTACTTCCAGAAAAAACAAGTAGTCTAGCTCTGAGACTCCTTACACTTGAACCCATTGGCCATACTGCTGCAACCCTAAATGCAGACTAGATTGCCTTTCTACCTCCACCCCTAACCCTGTCTCTTGGAACCCTCATAGTTACAACCCCAACCCTAATTCTGGAAATGCAGGAAGCCTCAGCATAACCAAAGAGACAAGAGGGCCCTATCAAACTATCAGCCTAACCCTTAACTTGAGTTTTGCAAACTAGCTGTAGCCCTAGCACCAATCCTAAACCAAATTTAAAAAGCCCTTCCATCCACATCCCTAACCGTAGCCCAAAGTTCTCTACTGTATTTACCCTTAACCCCACTCCTAACCCAAACTCTGTAAACTTTAGTAGCTTAAAGCCGGACTCTAGCCCCAACTTTTACCCTAGACATTGACTGCATTGCCTTACCACCTCCACCCCTAACTATCTTCTGCTATCTAGCCATAGCATGGAGATTACAGGCACTATTGACATAAGCCTGGCCTGGTGAGCCCTACGAGACAACCTTAGGTATGGCTAGGGATATTCTATAGTTCAACTCATAAATATATGATCGGCAAGTTCTAGTATTTCTATTTCTAACTTAACTGCAACCTTAACCCTAGCCATTCCAGCCCCAGTCATAAATGTAACATGGACAGCACAACCAGCCAGAGCCCAATGCTAAGCTCTGCAAATCCTAACCCTGAACCTAGAAGCCAGAACCCTTGCTGCCAACTGTCTTACCACCTCAACCTCTAAGTCTTTATCTTGAAGCCCTTGCAGTTGCAATCCCAACCTGAACCTTAGCCAGACAGCCCTACCAGCCATAACCCTAGCTATGGCTGGGGGTACTCTATAACCAACCTGTAACAGTGTTACAGGTTCTAGCAACCCTAACCCAAGCTCCAGACCTATTTTTAACTTGGAGAGCTGTAACAGCCACAACTCTAACTGTAGCCCTTGTGTGGATGAATCCCTTTGTATATAGCTCAACCAGGACCTCACACCCCTCAAGGGGTACCCTATCTCCTCAGGCCACTCTTCTGCCATGACTTGATGGTAATAATCAGAGAATTCTCTCCCCAGGAAGGAAAAGCTGGCTCTGCCATCAGGACTGTATCCAGTATGGAAAAATAATCAGTTATGGCCTGCAACAGAGCCTCACCAGGGGCTCATCCAGCCCCAGGACCCCCACCGCAGTCCTTCAGGTTTAAGTATAGGCTCCTGCTGTTAAAGTGTCACAGCTAGAAGCAGCTCTCAATACCTTCCTGGATGACCCCCAGGAAGCCTCTGCAGTCCCTTAGAAACAAAAATGCAAAAATATAGGCCAGGGTATTCCTCACCCCTAGCCTCCACTGCTTTCTCATGCAGGGTTTTCCCTCTTGCTATGGCTTGTGTCCTTTTGGGCTTTCTGCCCTGCACTCCCAGCCTATCAATGCTGGTTTCTGGTCCCCAGATGTAGCTCATCTGTCCTGTATTGAGGGGAGACACCTGGACTGAGTTAACATCAAGTGACTCCTCCCCTGAGGTTATAAATAGCCTGAGCTGTTCCAATCCCATCTTAGTGTTTTCAGATAGACTCCCTGGAAAGGGAAAGCCCTGTTTCCCAGTGGGAACCTTAAGGAGGCTAGACTGTCTCTGTTCTCCTGGGGCTCTCTGCAATGCAGGCTTTCCCTGCTGGGATACTTCTCCCCTCTGCTTGATGGCACTCTGTGGCTAAGGGTTTAGTTCTCTCCATGCTCCCAGACCTGTCTAAGGGCTTTTTCCATTTGCTGCCTCTGAGCAGGCTCTGCAGGTGCCCTGTTTCCACCACTCCTGTGTCTTGCCCCTTTACTGTTGGGGCTGCTTCACTTCCAGATGCTAAGGGGAAGGGAATGAGTGTAGATTTTCCTCCTCCCACTCTCCTTACTCTTCTCCACCTTAGTTCCATAATAAATCCACTGAAACCCTAACTCTGTGAGGTCTAGCAGCTGCAACACTAACCCTACCTGAAATCTTAACTGTAGGCCTGGGAGTCCTATCAGCCCATTCATAAGCATATCAGAGAGAGCTTAACAAGTGAAAATCCTAACTGGCCAGGACTGCTCTGTAATCCAGCCTCTAACTTGAGCTTTGCAATCTTTAAGAACTACAACCTGAGCCAGAGCTCTGACCCTAATCTAGAAAGCCCTACCAACCACAAACCTAGTTCTAGCTTTGGGAGCCCTACCAACCACAACCACAAACAGAGCAACAGCCCAACTTCCTATTACCCTAGGTCTGAATATTGTTATTAACCTGAAATCCATCTTGGCTTCATTACCAAAATCTCTAACATGGTCATTCAATTCAGTTTCCACCTTCTTCAAATTCCTCATTCCTTGCTGACAAAATTCTGCAAGATGTTCATGCTCTTCCCTTAGTTGCTTGTCTATTGCATTTCCTTTTCCCCAGCATGCCCCACTCTCTTTTCTCAATGCCCTTGTTGCTAGCTCTCACTGAGCTAACTTCTCTGCTGGCACTGGGCATGTTATTGAAGTCCGGGGAGGTACACCAATAGGGAGTTTGGCCCAGAATCTTTTTTCCTCTCTTCATTTCTCACACAATATACCAGCCTCGAGCAGGAACAGTCGCCTTATTTTTGCTTGCCAAGCAACCTTCCCCATTCACATCCCTCCTTCAAACCTACTTTGTCTTCATACAATTCTTTTCCCTTCTCCATGTCCTCCAACACTTGGCTTGCTCTCTTGTACCTTCATGTGTATTTGTCTCGTCCTGTTTAGTTTATAAAGCAGTGATTCTCAGCCAGGAGAATGCAGCAACCTGGAGTACCTTGAGATCCTTTCAAGAGTGCCACAGCATGCCCTGCAATGTTAGCACTGTGAGGTGTGCAGACACGATTCACAGGATAAACCCAGAGATTTCAAATAGGAATCCATAATACAAAAATACCCCATTCTGACCTGCTGTAGTCTTTCTGAGCTCTTTAGAACAGAAGAATTGCTCTTTTTTCTGTAGTCAGAAAACTAGTGAAAAGTAAGAGTTGGCATTTCTGAGGGGTGCCTTGAGTCTAGCAAGGGTTGCCTTGAATCTGAAAAGGTTGAAAACCACTGCTGTAAACTCTTTATTCACACAGATGCTGAATACTCACAACTCCAAGCCAATGGGACATGCAATCATTCAGTAACAGCTGAATCAGGGCCTTTCAAGAGAATAACATGTCTAATGTGCTTTACAAACTTTTTATTATTTATAAGCATCAGCTTCTATTTGCTCTTACAAAAATGAATTTTCTTGGAGAAAAATGATTTTAATGCATTTTTATGAACTTGTAAATTTGACCAAAGGCCAAATGTCATGGTCTTTCATAGCATTGAGCAGTAAAATACCAGTGGGGAATAAGTTGCATAATAACAAGTCTAAATACCTCGAAGTTACCCAATTAC
>NW_017729025.1:141322911-141327397 GCF_001723915.1 Gavialis gangeticus
AAAGCAGTGATTCTCAGCCAGGAGAATGCAGCAACTTGGAGTACCTTGAGATCCTTTCAAGAGTGCCACAGCATGCTCTGCAATGTTAGCACTGTGAGGTGTGCAGACACGATTCACAGGATAAACCCAGAGATTTCAAATAGGAATCCATAATACAAAAATACCCCATTCTGACCTGCTGTAGTCTTTCTGAGCTCTTTAGAACAGAAGAATTGCTCTTTTTTCTGTAGTCAGAAAACTAGTGAAAAGTAAGAGTTGGCATTTCTGAGGGGTGCCTTGAGTCTAGCAAGGGTTGCCTTGAATCTGAAAAGGTTGAAAACCACTGCTGTAAACTCTTTATTCACACAGATGCTGAATACTCACAACTCCAAGCCAATGGGACATGCAATCATTCAGTAACAGCTGAATCAGGGCCTTTCAAGAGAATAACATGTCTAATGTGCTTTACAAACTTTTTATTATTTATAAGCATCAGCTTCTATTTGCTCTTACAAAAATGAATTTTCTTGGAGAAAAATGATTTTAATGCATTTTTATGAACTTGTAAATTTGACCAAAGGCCAAATGTCATGGTCTTTCATAGCATTGAGCAGTAAAATACCAGTGGGGAATAAGTTGCATAATAACAAGTCTAAATACCTCGAAGTTACCCAATTACTTCATAACAAAGCTCTTTTTTTAAAAGTGAAAAAACCCCCATCAATAGATAGAGTGGAGACTAGCTGGAAATGTTTTTTCCTTTGCAAATAACACTGTAGCTCTGATTCTAGGCAGGAAAGGTGGAAGAAGAACAACCTTACTTACAAGAGGCTAGTAGTTCTGTGAAAACTTCAGATCAAGTTACAAATGAAGTATCTTTGAGATCTAAGCATCTCCACTGGATTTGTCACACTAATACAGTAGCTGAATACCACAAGCTATGTTCACTAGTGCAATGTACCAATGGGCCAAATTTTGCTTGCTTACCCACATAAAAATCCCATTGACTTCCTCTGCAGGTGATTCTCTTCAGAATTTGATGCAAGGATGGTAATCAAGATTTTATAAAGCATTTATCAGATTTTCAAATACAATGAGCAATCCTAGCTCCTAGTGAAGTCAATGGAATTTGCTCTCTCAACATTTTTGAACACACTGGTCATATTCTACACATTCACAAATTACACTCTCATTAACCTGTAGAAGCTCCATTAATGTCACAGCATGGAAAATAGAATTTCACTTATTATGAACTATTGTATATGATGTGAATAGTAGTATTATTAAATACCATGAAGCAGTATGAGTTACTCAAAGAAAGAGATCCCAAGCTCAATTTAGTATGCCTCCAAAATCCAGCACCAAAAGTTAAAGATCATTCTTTATCCCTTAATCTGTTGAGCTCCCAGAAGATGTTATATTGGACATGAATTTCACTTGCAATATTCTAATGTGTGTTTTGAGAAAAGAATCCAACTTTGCAAACATTACAAGGATTGCCTTCTATCTTATAATGCCAACACTGCTCTCTTGTGGCAGATACTTAAAGTGAAATGTTAATCTATGCACTAACACCCATAACTGTGTGATATGATACAGGCCAGTGAGTGAGGGAAACAGACAATTAGCGCATACCAACAAACACTAGTGCTCAAGTTTCTGATAGAAAATAAAATGAAAACAAAAGTAATGAGGGATCATTGGGATTTAATTTGTCAGATGAGAAACATTTGATCTTACTTAGCAATGCGTTTAATCCCAAGCTTTTGTGGGGGGGAAAAAAATCACTACTGTAGAAATTATGCCATTGTGCAGTGAGAAAGCAAAGTTCAGGCAAGAGAGAGGGCAAACATCCACGTGCACACAAGAGGGACCCTTAATCTCTTGTCTAGTCCTTAGGACACTCCAGAGAGAATGGGAAGAGTCCTAAGTGTCAGTCCCTGTTTCCAAGACCGTTTGTGCATTTTTGTCAGTGGACAAACTACAGAAACAGGAACCAGAATCCAGGACTTCACCACCCTCACTACCACCACCACTCCCATCTGAGTGCCTTAGCTAGGAGGCAACAGATCCAAAAAACAGAATCAGAGAGCTAAAAGGGACTTCGAATGTTCTCTAGTTCAACTGTGGGATTCTCTGCTTTAATACTTTCCTAGAAAAATAATTATCCAGCCTCTTGGAAAGTCTCCAAAGAACAAATTACTACAACAAGGGTGCTATTTGATCTGTTGTCCTACTGTGTTCAGTCAGGATATTTTTTTTCCTTGAGATTTAATCTAAATCTGCCTTGTTTTAGTTAAAACCCATTGCCTTAGGTCCTATGTGTTAAGACAGAACAATTCTTCTCCATCTTCTTATAGTGGCTTGTCACATATTTAACTGCTCTGATGCTCCCTCCCCTGCACCCTTTAACCCAAGGTAAACACACAGTATTCCTTCTTTTCTCATAGGGATTGCATTCCAACTCATTAAACTTTTTTGCTTACCTCTGGACCCTGTCCAGTCTCTCCAAATCCTTCTTAACATACAGTGCCCAAAACTGATGCTGTACTTTAGCTGAAGCCTAACAAAACTAAGTGATACTATTACCTCCTCTGCCCTGTATACAAGACTTATGTTAATACAACCCTACATTTCATCTGATCTCTCTGTCTGGTTCTGGATGCATGAGTTGTGATCCCTTGGCTACCCAGGAGGAGTTTCAAAAGAATGGGGCAAAGGGTCTCCACCCAGCCTAGTCTGGTGCCTAGAACACTACCCATGGAAGTAGGAAATGTGGGTTTGAACCCCTTTAGACCAAGAAAGCTATTGTATAAAGGGTGCTTTGACTACTACCCATTTTAAAAGAAAAAACAGCCAGAACTGCATTTAGTGGGGGTCCAAGGCTTACTGATGTGTGTTAGGTATGGTCTGAGAATGCCTATTGAAATGGGCTTCTCAAGGGACTCAGGTGGAGAAAATATCTTGTTTCTGGCAATAATCAGACACAGATGACATACTCTGAATGGGGAACCAGAAGACTTTCAAGTCAAAGAGGCAAGCACCTGGTGAGTTTAGTCACCTTCAAGGTTAGGTAGCCACCAAGTGGGGGTCACAACTTTGGATTCAGATGCCTAAGTTGTTACCTGTCAACTCTGTGTTCTTGGGGAACCCTGGCGCAGTACCCAGCCTGTCTGACCCCACGACCTCCCCCCCACCCCACCTGAACCAGAACTGATCAGAGAAAGGACTTACAAAAGGCAATGAAAATGCAGTGGGAGACGCTCCTAAACCCCTCTGGACAAGGGGGATAGGAGTAAGGCAACTCAGCTAGTCTCATTTACATCGAAGATGTAAGCACCTCCATTAGCATTCAGAATGGAGAACAGAGATTCCAAGGCAAGGACTGCACTGAACTCTGGGACCAGACAAGCAGGGGAGCACTGCATGATGGGGGATCCCTGCTCCAAATGTTAATCAGTCCAGGTCTGCACACACCCAGCTCAGCATTTACAGACCAATTCTAGTGATGGCTCCTTTATTGGTACCCAAAACACTGAATCTGCCTGTTTGTATTGTGAGCTCTCAGAGTAACCGCCACCCATAGCCAGGAACGATCATCTCTTATTGTCCAGCATAAGAAAACAACTCTGGTATACTCCCTTGAGCCATCATTTACTTATAGACAAACCTAGTGTTCTCCCTTAAACCATTGTTGTTTTCCTACAAAAACCCCTACTCAAGCTGAAGTTTGTTTTGGTGCTTGGATCCAAACACTGCACCAGTACCACTGGGACTTCACCTTCTCTTTCTCTACCTGAAATACCTTCACTGATCGTGCTGGGGGCTCTGCCCCTCTCAAGCACCCTGGACCTGAACCTGAGCAGCTTGTCTGCAAGCTCCAGCGAACACCTGGAACCTCAACCGGTTCAAGCTTCACAGAGTGGCAAGACCCCAACACACGCTCTCTCCGTCTCAAGCCCACTCTCTAAGCCTCAGACTTGATTTAATTTCTCTCTCCTTCTCTCTTACTCCAGGCATTACTTTATAAGCCTCACTTTTGTTGATCAGACTTGAGCTCGATTTCCCAAAATACCCAGTTGAAGTTGTGTAATACTGTAACCGTTTTGGTTGTTTTTCCTTGTATGGCTATTACTACTGGTATCATCATAAGTTTCACATACCTGGTAATAAAGTAACTTTCATGGTCAAGCTGGTTGCCATACTCTGTCTCCCAACCTAGTTTACTCTTTCTTCTCCTTGACTCCCCCTCCCCCCTCCCAATTTGCTCTGCAGCAACACTTCTTTTACCTAAGCCAAAGATCCCTGTAAAGACCAAAAATCCTGTGGGGTCTGCTCATCAAGGGAGTTACTATCATGACAACTGGGACAAGAGATCGGGAAGTGCTGAGCTGTGGCATATGAGGGTGTCAGCCTGGAAATGCTGAGTAACCCTGCCCACTCAGACGTGCTCTGTTAACCTGTGTGCATGGGTTTGGCTGCATTTTATTGTTGCCCCTTCTGAACT
>NW_017729025.1:141332397-141337505 GCF_001723915.1 Gavialis gangeticus
CGTGCTCTGTTAACCTGTGTGCATGGGTTTGGCTGCATTTTATTGTTGCCCCTTCTCAACTAAGTTCTGTGTTGAGCCTGTGGCATATGAGGATGTCAGTCTATAAATGCTGATTGACCCGGCTGGCTCAGACATGCTGAGAGAGAGAGAGAGAGAGAGAGAAAGTAAGAGTGCGTGTGTGATAAATGAGCACACCCTGAAGAAGTGAGCCAATTTGGTAACCAAGTCCTTTTTGCACCTAGGGCTTAGTGGAATTTTCAGCAGGTCCTTGGCCCAAAATTTTAAAGGTAGCCATGTGCCTAAATGCCTTTAGAAGTGTGGTCTAGAGTTCTCTAGAGGAACTACTGAGGTAAATCTCCCTGGAAAAGCATAAGTGGGCAAATGCTGTCATATACATTTCACTCTTGCTTGTTTAATTTATGCTTTTAACCCCCCCCCCCCAAGTGAGGCTTTTTCCTCAAAAGTGATGAGAATGGAACATATGTCATTGCACAGAATTCACAGTATTCATTAACAGCAAATCCCATCTGAACACACATACACACAGTAGAGGCTGAGCTGCTCTTCATGTACAATGCCAATCTTTTCTGCAGAAAGCTGAAATATAATCTCATGCTATTCATTTGGTACAACAATGCCAAATATTTAGTGACAGTGTCAGCACAGAAACAAGGCACAATAAATCAATGATTCAGGTTCTGAACTGCAGTTGGATGAACCATACCAATTTATACCAGCAGGGAATTTGGCCCTAAATCTATACCCCCTTAAACCTCAGCTGGGAAAATACATAAATACATTACTGATTTTAATCATAAGTTAAATGCAACTCCTTACTTGCCAGGGTGAGAGAGTGAAAGAGGGATGTTGGATCATTACCTTGGATTTTTTGCCTGTTCATTTTTTCCCATCCTTTCTTTGACATCTGATATCATTTATCAGCCGCAGAAATCTGTGCTGCTTTATGATCTTCAACAAAGAACAGAACTACCTGCATATAAGCATATATGGACAGGGAACTACTTTCTCACTTCAAAAATAGTCTCTAAGCAAAGACATTGCCAATTATTTTTTACTCTGAAGCAAATCAGCTGAACTAAGAAGGTCTGGGATTCTTCCATTAAAAGCTAAACAAACCAGCTGCATATCAGTAGCAACTAGGGTACTACGGGAACAGGACTGAAAATCATCACAATGTACAGGACATTCTCTCCACACAGAGTAGTAGCAACCTGCTCCAGAGACAGCATTTGTCTACAGTACATATAAAGGGGTAAACATAGGCCGAGTAAGTATAGGTGCACTGGCTTTAGTCTAGTTATCATAGGTGACCATAGTAGTGAATACAGCATAGCACCATCAGTATGTACCCAGAGTCCCTCAAGGTCATCTGTGTTATTTGCACTGTTGTGGGGTCTTAAAGTCAATTTGGCATTTATGAAATGTGATTTATAACCTTGGAGAACACAGTCCCCTCTTTATTCACAAAGCAGGTCCAGGGCAGCCATTACCAATTCAAGCTGCCCAACTAACAAGCAACAACCTTATTCTAGAGGCATCTCTCAAGTATATGCAAGTACTTCCATCTACATGCTAGTCAGTCTTTGGTTTCTTGGTTGAGGCAGCCAACCAAAGAGCACCAATTAATGACAGCTGTGAGCCCTGCCTAGCAGAATCTGGATTGAGAACATCAACTCGTTACAAAAATGGCACTAAATGCATCAAGTGAAACAGTTAATGTGCCTGGGTTTGAACTTGTGACTTAAAGAAGGCAGAGAAGAACATATCCCATTATCAAGTCAACTGCTCTGTTTTTTCAGGTTTTTGTTGTTGCTGGCGTTTTTGGGGGGGGGAGGGGGGAGGGGGATTGTGTTTTACTGTGGTTGCATAATCTTCTTTTCCAAAAATATTTTGCATCTGAGCCACAGGCTAGAAGGTGCACTTAGCTAGATGTCAGGAAGCTATGAGTTTAAATTTCAGTCTTATTGGCTGTTGTTTTTCCATGCTTTCTCTGGCCTATTGAACAAAACTTCAGAGCAAGAGACTCAGGTTTTTCTTTACATTTTACAAATAACATAAATGAGAGGCTCCCCGAGGAAGAGCAGAGCTGGAGCTAGAACCCACTTACCATACCAGCTCAGCTTTCATAATGGGCATGCAGGGGGAAACAAGTATAAAGCTGCTCACTGGAGTCAAAGGGGAGCTCTATCAGGAGCCAGCTTACCTGCCAACCCATGGGAGTTGGGTTGGGTGCATCAGGTGCTCTCCTTACTGCTGCATGCAGGTGATCCCCATTGCAGGTCACAATACAAGTGAAAGTAGCAGGAAAAGGACATCAGCTCTCTCGCTCCCTCCCCTCTCCGTCCCCTGCCACTGGATGGAGCAGGACAGGAAGTCACAGCTCCATCCTCCTTCAACACAAGCTGAAGTAGCTGCACCAAGAGTAGGACTGGCCCAACTCGCTTCTCCCATGAAGTTAAGGAGCAGAAAGAATCAAACTGCAAACTTGAGCCATAATTTGGTCCTTACAATGCTCGTGGGCCAGTAGATGAGCTCCCTACTCAGAGCAGACTGCAACCTATGATGGAGTCCCTCACAGTCACCTCGTCCTTCCATATGCCATGTCTTAGGACATACACATCAGGATAGTTAGGGAGAAGATAGGAGCTGTGGATGTGCTGCTGTTCTGAGCTACTTCTAGTTGTTAGAACTGGAACTGCTGTGGTAACTGTGGACCTGCTTCACTTCCAAGGGCAGAAGCAAAACCCTAGACTACAGATCTCCAGAGTCTTGCTGGTGTTCACCCAAGGCACAAACAGATGTGCAGCTCCCTGGTCTAATTCATGGTGCCTCACAGAAAGCGCCATGGGTTGGACCAATCCTCCCAAACCAACAGATGTTCACTGCTGGGTCAGGATGGTGGGGAAATCTAGCTCCAATGTGGAGCCAATCCAACAAGAAAGGCTGCATGTCTGCAGTTTCTTCCCCTAACTATGCCCCCCACTCTCACAGATCCAGTGCTGCCTCAGGATGGGGCGGAGAAGAGAAGGGAAGGGAGGGAGCTCTGGCTGGTGTTTGCTGGGGGGTGAGGGCAGGTGGATAGGATGGGATTTGTCTGGCTTTTTTTTTTTTTTTTTTAAAGATGAATTTAATTCACTGCCCAACAAAATCCTTAAAGAGACGTTCAAATGTGAAAACCATTATAACTTGTCAGTTACTACACACCACACAATGAAATGTACGTGTCAGATATTTCAGTCAATCCTCACGTTTTGACTGCATCTGTCACATCTTGGCAGCTCTACAGGGGAGAGAGGCAGGGGGCAGCTTCCTTCCTTTTCTTTCAGCTTTGTATTCTCCGTCTTTCAAGAGCTGAGCTTGTCAATAGAGATGCAAAGCAAATGAATGGCTTTTAAATCATGCTGATAAAATTAAGGTTGTTGCCTTGACAGGACAGCAGCAGATAATATTTGCTGACTCAGTCACTTGCATAATGATCTAATAGGCTTTCCTGATTGATGCAAGCTTTAAAAGTATATACTGGACTAATAAATGAGCGTGCACTATAGGAAAGACAAGCTTATTAAGACCATTCTTCAGAAAAAGTGACATTTTTTTTATGACGAGGCTGAAATACTTAGCTATCCTGTTGTCCGATATAGTTTCAGGAAGAAATGAATTCTGCGAAGGAAATGAATGGCAAGATACCAAATCAGAAAGGTGAAAGAGGATGATTCATTCTTTCCACAGAGATACTAATAATCACTGATATCAGGGTGAATTTGATAACTGCAGGGCTATGTCACAAGAATAGGCTGCTTACAGTTAGACAGACAAGTGGACTGCAAATTCCATTGTAAAAAGCAGTGGACCCGTTCCTGAATGGAGAGTTTATCAGTTCAGTTTGCTTAACACCTCACTGGAGACGTCACAGGCAGCTTGGCTGCTTAGCTTCTCCAACAACTAAGCTGGAGAAGCAGAGGGCAGTTTGGGAGGACAGGATAAAAATCTTTGATTACATTTCTGATAAAACACTTGTCTTTGCTGCAGTGTTGGCTCTACTTATCTACACTTGAGTTAACTTCTCTTGAGCTGGCCTAGAAGGAGAGAGAGACTGCAGCAGTATCTGAGCTTCTTGGAGTGACTGGATTAGCAGAACAGGGTAGAAAAGTCTTCAGTGCATTACCAGCTGTGCAGCAATGGGGCTTCAACCTACAGCCCTGTACAGTGCTGTACCTAGACTCCTGGCAGCCCCAGGCGAAATTTTAGTATCGGGCCCCCCTCTGCCACAGATGATGATGGTGATGAGACAATGGGAAAAATTACCATTTATACATATAAACCAAAAGTGTGGAAATAACACAGGATTAGGTATTATGTATATGCACAATATTACAACTTTGTAATTTATTTTTTTTTCAGTCTCCCTTTCTGTCCAGGCCCTGGGCAGCTGCCCAGTTTGCCCATGCCTTTGTTCAGGTCTGGCCCTATACTGGGTAGCTAACTCAGACTACCACTTACCTCAAGCTAGAGAGTTTGGTGTGTAGACAGAGGTTGGGTTAGAGACAACATTCAAGTTATAACTTGAGCTAACACCAGTGAATCAAAGCCCAAAGTAACAAGCAGCAGAGCTGATCGGGCATTTTCCAGAGAAACAGGGATTTGTCAGATAATATTTATTTGTCAAAACAAGCGTTTCACTGGAACATCTCAATTTCAATGAACTTTTCGCCAAGATTAAGACAGCGTTCTGCTAAACCTCTGCCAGCCAACCATGTTGCCATCAGAAATGTCCCAGCTCATGTGATAAATTGCTCAGAACTCCAGGCTTCCAGGGTTTACCCCATCTTGTGGACTGACACAGGGCCATAGACCCCAAGGTCTTGAGATGCCCTGGCATGGAGTGAAGAGCCTGGAAGCTCTGGCTCTGCCTGGCTCCCATCTCTGCAGCATGCACCCTGGGACTCCTGAGAACATTGGGTATACCTGGGCTCCAGGGATTTCAGGCTCTCTGGCATGAAGTCAGGGGCCTGCAAGCCTTGCCTTGAACTAGATATCTCAGGAACTATGGGCTATCGAGTTCAAGACTGGAAGCCCTGCAACTACTG
>NW_017729025.1:141342505-141347774 GCF_001723915.1 Gavialis gangeticus
GAACTATGGGCTATCGAGTTCAAGACTGGAAGCCCTGCAACTCCTGACTGGAATTGGAGCTCTCTGGGCTGAGTTTTCAGGAAAAAATAAATACAAATTGATTATTATTATTATTATTGGTTTTTTTAAATCAATAAGCCAAGTTCTGCCTGATCTTATGGCATTGCCTGCAATTTGCAAACATGAATAAATATCCAAGGGAAGCATACACATTATTAGGATGCCGTGATGATTCCAAAAGGGGGTGCAAATGGTGGTGGTGGGGAAATCAAGAGTCTCTACATCAAGGCAAAATACCCATGAAGAGTGAGAGAAAGCCCTTTCAATGGATCTCTTTCATCCTGCCGTCAAAGGAGCAAAGTAGCCCTGTGTCTGTTGCATTATTACTTTCACGGGCAAGGTGACCCTTTGGCCAGAAGAGAAACTGCTATAGTTTTCTCCTTCTACAAAATTCCAGTTAAATTAACTCAGTCAACACCTCTAATTTAGATGTACAAATTTACTACTTTAATTAACAGAAAATTCTGCTGCTTAAACAATATATACTGACAAGTGCTAATGCTTCTGAGAAACACTTCATCTGTAAAATGCATTAGCAGGTCTTCTTCTTCCTTTATAGAGGATAGAAGAAGGACTGCAAACAGCTGAGTTGACAGGAGGAGCTCACAAAAGTCTTATTAATAAAAGTGTGTTAGACCTAATGATCTGTGAAACTGAAATGAGATTATTTGGATTATCTCATTAAACAAGAATAATAGCAATAGTAACAGGGAAAGTAATGACAAGCAGACCAGCCCAAGGTCAAACTAAAGACAGGAAAGGCCAAATGGAAATGAACCAGACCTCTACATTTTTGCACCTGTATTTACACAGCCAGAATTTAAGGGAGATTTGGGGACTCATATCCCGATTTCCACATACAACCATAATTTGCACTATCAGATGAAAAAATTCAGTGGCAAAGTACCCACTGTGGACCTGATGATGGATTTACTCATGGAAATTCAAAACTGAATGGTGCAAAGGTAAAAATCACTTTAGGAAATATTGCCCTACAAAGTCAAAAGGAACGTTTAGGCAAAACAGAGAGCTCTTCAACAGATCAAATGAGACTTCAGTGACAATTCAGTGAACTAGCAAAATGTACTAAGAAGCTTTCAAGTGTGACTTTTCAGAGATGATCAGGTCTGTTCTTCCTGCTGTAATAATCTGGAAGTTATAGTGTTTGTTTGAGCACCCCACTCAGGCAGTTGCCCTCCCATCCATAACTGAAATCCATGGGAGATTTGCCTGCATAAAGTCTTCAGAGTGAAGTTTTGAGGGCCTTAGCCAAATCTCTTGAAATCAAAGGGAGAATTTCCGTTGACTTCAGTGGATTTGGATTCATTCAATTTATATGAATTTCAACAAAGGCTTAGGGCAGATTACAATAAGAAAATGGAATAATTTATAAAATAGGAGCATGACAAGAAAATAAAACATCTTAAAAAGGAAGCTAGAATGGATGGAGCCTCGATCCGCTGACTGAATAATGACAATAAGAAACCAACTTCAGTGTCCTTATCTGCTTGACAGTATTGGGCATTATAGTACATACAGATGGTTGTGAATATTATCAACATTAAACCACAGCATCTAATAAGTGTCTGTTACAGGGAAGAAGTTTGTAAAGTGAAATGTCACTGAAGATGACACTTATATTCAGACAGAGAAAGCCATTAACACGCACGCTCACCAAACCAAATCTTTTACAATGACATACTCTATGTAGATGAAAAAAAATGTTAGAAGCTGTTTCAGTAGCAGGTTACAAAGGCTGACAATAAAGCTCACCCAAGCATCAATACTTTTGATAAAACAGATGCTCTGGAATACTGATTACAACAACTGTATGAACTTCATAGACACGTGCCTGGGGGTTCCTCAGATACTGAACAAATGTTGCTAGCTTTCACAATGTTATTGCGAGCCTGCCAATACTTGGTATATTTCCTAAAGCCCCAGCCCCTGGATTCATGTGAAAATGTAGAAGATGATTTATTCCCAAATTTCATTACAATAATTAACCTTTCTGTACCATGATCTTTAGAAGCCTGACTTATGATTTTAACACTCCTTGGATGTGTCTACATGAGACATTACTGCACAGTAGCAATAAGCAGTAGCTCGTTGCTACCGCACAATAGCATTGGCAGGCACTAACTGTGCAGTGCAGTAGTAAGGAACTACTACATAGTAGATCATTGCTACTGCACAGTCGTGTCTGAAAAAAGCCACGAGGTGATGGTACTGCACACTAATGCTGGTTACTGCTGTCATTTAGTACTTATGTTGCCTCTGGGACACCCTCTCGTTAGATGAATGTGCCACTGCTGAAGGTCCTTAACAAAGTGGGCTGCCCTTCTCAAGGGGCCAGACCACCCTATTGTATTACACCTTCAGACTTTATACACTGCACTTCCAGAGGACAGTCATGCTGATGTTCCCTGCAAACAGCTCTTTGTCCTTCTCTGCGAAGAGGTGACAAACCTTGTGGTCCTTTCAAAGTAGCTGCTTATTCTCTTCTGTTCCAGGGTATCACTTGGTATAGCAAAGAGGCAGGGCCAGCTCCTTGCCTAGCCCTGCATCAGCCAGAGGCTTCCACGAGTGATGCCAGTGAATAATGGCCCGCACAACACTTGGGGACAGCCAATGTTGTGTGTTCCAGTCTTGGCCCTTTCAATTGTTGCTTCATGAAGGAGGAATGTGGAAGAAAGACTAGCAAAGTCATGGATACATCTGCCAAGGACTTCCTCCCTTACTATTTTGAGAATGTCCCCTCTTGAGTGGCACAAAGCGAGCTGTCACAGGGTCACCACACCTTTGTGTAGGTACTCACGCATGCCTCAGCTTCTCCTTTTTATCATATATATTGCATTGGATTCAGATGCACAATTTGCCTCTGTGCAGTCTTAACATACAGCTTCCAGTCCAGCCCAAACAATTCTGTTAACTGGTTTATTATTTCATAGCACTTAGCCCTTCCTGCCCAGTTTCTAAATAAATCTATATGCATCAGAAACTGAGCCTTGATTACAAAGCTGCAGAGGTGACTGCACTCTAATTGATTTTTTTTCCTTGTAGTCTTTATGCTCCTACACGTTTGAGGCTTTAGAACTTCACCACACAGAAAGGCACCCTCATGGACTTCAGTGGGCATTGGTTCAGACCCCAAACACATTCCTTATGGACACCTTGAATTCGCAAGACAGCAGCAAGTGTTTAAAAATCCAACCTTATCTAGTTTAAAGGGGTTGCTGACTCCATTTACTTTCTTGAACTATTTGTTATTTTCTTTAAGCCCCAGCTCCTAGGGTCAGGAGAACACTTGAGAAACTCAGCTTTCAATTAAAACAAAAATCAAGTTTCTAGACCTCAGGCTCTGGAGAAAAACCCTGAAAGCCTGAAGTAAGCACATCTTAAAAATCTCTAAAACCAGAAAGCAAATATAAACCCCCTGTAAACCTGCTGCAGGGCACTGGTTGATAGCAACAAGGGCTGGGTTCAAATTTTGGGGTACTCAATAAGTTCTCACTGTGGCTCAAGCCCCCCACGCATAGGATGGGGTGTCCTGCATAAACACAACCCCTCCCATCACAAGCAGTGTAAACACAAAGGACAGATTTTTTACACAAGACAAGGGGAAGGAAAACAAAGGAAAACATCAAATGCAATTTAAAAAGAAAACCTATTAACTAGAAGGCATAGTCTATAGCTTGCATCCTCCTGGGTAGGCTTCACCCATTCCCAGGGAGTCTGGGACTTGGCGGCTCCTAAAAGGATACTTCTGGGGCCTTGCACCCATATACCAGCCCTTCAGCAATGGGCTGGACAAGAGGGCCCACACTGGACAGTCATATAAGCTGCTTCTTGGGTTTGCCATGCTATGGGGAGCTGTTTGTGAACATTGGTCTTTCTACACTGCAAGGGGCCCCTCACTCCTCCCTGGGAAGCTGTAGGGTGCCAAGGTCCATATGGTGGCTTAGAGGGGTAAACAGCAGCTTCCATCAGCACACTGCACCCCACAATTTCTAGTCCCAATCCACAGCTCTGCTGGGGCAGAAAACTGCAAAAGAACTCAGAAGGGGCCAGATTGGTCTGTTGTGATGGGCCTGGTCTAGGCAACAAAAAGAGCACCAGGCCCACCTGGCTGTGGTCTGGACATCTACTCTCAGCTACACAGCTAACCTGAAACACAAAAACAAAGGGGGGTGTGACAGGAGTACCTCTACTGGAATCTTCTATCTGTGACTCCACCCTCCTGTTATGGGCCAACTGCCTGCCTACTTGCCTGCCATGCCTTGATCTTGATTAATTAAGGGATGTTAAATTAGCGGAAGGCTGCCCATTTTATATGCCCCAGTGCCAGGGGGCACAATTTGCCCCCCCTCACTCTGGAGGGTCTCACTGCCCCCCCTCGCTCTGGGCTCTGGGGCTGGGGCCAGTGCACCCCAAAATGCTGCAACCTCCCTGGCACCAGGGGCCCCACATCACTGGGGATCCCCTATGAAGCCTCCTCCAACCCCTAATAGCCTCACCCAGTCCTCCAGTGTTATAAAACTACAAACAGAAAACTCAAGCCCCTGGGCTATAAACATAAAAATCTAAGCCGTCTGGCTAACCATCTTTCCAAATCCCTACCAGGGAACTCTCCGCCTGTAACAGCAGACAGGAGCTGCTCATGCCATCAGGCTTCTCCACACCGCTTGCTCCAGCACAGCTCCTTCTCCCTTGGCTGCCAGCAGAGCACTGCCCTCCTGACCTCACCCCTGGGGTTTATATGTGCAAGGCCCTGCCCCTTCCTGTCAGCTGACTCCCTAGCAGTTGCCCTAGCAACCCACACCTGTGCCTCTGCCCTGAGAGTAGCAGGCACCTTAGTGTCCTGCTACAGGGGGCCAGGCTTATCCTGGCCAATAACTTCCAGGACTCCATTCATAGTTTCATAGTTTCTAGGGTCGGAAGGGACCTGAGTAGATCATCTAGTCCGACTCCCTGCCATGGCAGGAAAGAGTACTGGGGTCAAATAACCCCAGCAAGGTGTACATCTAGCCTCCTCTTAAAGACCCCCAGGGTAGGAGCCAGCACCGCTTCTCTTGGAAATTGGTTCCAGATCCTAGCCACCTTGACTGTGAAGTAGCACCTCCTGATATCTAGCCTAAATCTACCCTCTGCCAGCTTGTGACCGTTATTCCTGGTTACTCCTGGTAGTGCTCGGGGGAACAGGGACTTC
>NW_017729025.1:141352774-141353306 GCF_001723915.1 Gavialis gangeticus
CATCTTAGTGTCATCAGCAAATTTGAACAGGGTGCTTTTTACCCCCTCATCCAAGTCACTGATGAAGATGACTTCAGCGGGGGAGCGCAGGGGGGCGGGATCGCCGGCAGTCACTTCCGGTGAGTCCGGAGTGCCTGATTGGTGGATAGAGCAGTGGCGGGAAATTCAAACCGCGGCCTTTAAAAGCCATGGTTTGACGTAGCTTCTGGCACTTGGGAGCTAGGAGCAGCGGGGAGAGGAAGGACACAGGCACGTGTGTCTTACACACACGTGTGCCCCCTTACCAGACCCAGAGCGGAGGCGAGAGCAGCAGAGGTGAACAGAGCAGCAGCGGGGGCAGGAACAGCTGATCCCCCTAAGGTAAGTGGGGCAGAGGGACCGACGCAGCTGAGCTGCATCCGGAGGGGAAGCCCCCCGGATCCCTCTTAGCTCAGCCAGTAGGGAGCTGTGCTCCTGAGCCGCGCGAACAGAGTGTGCAAACATTTATGCTGGTGTTCGCGCCGGAGGGTGAGCAGGAGGGGCCCAGAGGCTG
>NW_017729025.1:141353317-141354689 GCF_001723915.1 Gavialis gangeticus
TCAGTTTGCTCCAGGGATTAATACCCCCATGGTATTATCCCACTTAAAACCCCCCATAAAAACGAAAAGGAGGAAAAAGAGAGGGAGAGGAGATGAAAGGAGTCTCAGATCCAGAGACTGTCTCAATCCCCTGTATCTGAGTGCTCCTCAGTTGGCCTTCAGCTGTACAACCCTCAGCAGCCCCCAAGAGAGAAAGAGGGCTGAGCTGAGAGTCCCTTATATACTTTGGTATGACATTGCCCTGGTTTTTCCAATCAGGGCTTGCCCTTCTTCAGCAACATTCTTAGCCAGTTAATTTAAATGACTTTAAAAAGAACATTGCCCAGTTCAGACTAGAGGTCTGATCCCTTTCCTAACATGACTGAACCTCATCCTCTTTTATTTACAGGGTGAAGTTTTAAACAAAAGCCACAGGTATGGGGCACCACAGGGAGTTTTACTGCTTGCGTGCAGCCAGAGGAGAGATGGCCAGACACACAGGAAGCACACAGAATGGGAATACATACAGCAAAAACAGATAGAAAACAAAAAAATACAAGCCTATTTAAACTAAAACAAATTACCCCGCAATGTAAAAACTAGAACACACTTTGGAGTACAAAATGGCGTGTACATTTTGTGTGGGTTATACCTCCAAATGTAGTGTTTAAAAAAGAAAACCTGTTTTTTAAGGTAGTCTCACAATTTTGGGGAGTCTGGTTCCTGTGTGGGGCCTTTTTTAGTTCTTTTTTTTTTAATCATAGCATTGGCAGTACTATTTATATGAAAACAGGATGGAGGCATACTCTGTTCATTACTCACAGTGAACCTGAATGCTTCAAGAATGACAAGTGAGTTTAGGGCTGCCGTCTCTGGTCCTTATGAAGTAACTGCCTGATAACAAAGACTTCTTAGAAATGGTCTCCTGCCCTCTCTTAAATTACTTTTCTAATTTAGAGCTTTAATAACTCAGCCCGTGAAAGAGAAGCATTAAAGGGAGATAATGAAAATTCTTTGGATCCTGACCACTAAGGTGATAGTTCTGAGCTTAACTGTGGCCTTGTACAGACATTCAGTTTCTCCAGGAGAAAAATAACCTGGGAACAACCAGAGTTAAATCACTTCCAGGAGAGTGTCTCCTTGGAAACTGAATGCCTGTACATGCTGACATCACAGCCTGACCACATGGGCAGTCTGGGTTAATCAATCAGGGCTGCCCGATGCACTTCTGCCATCTGTTGCTAGGCAGATGATGGGAACTTGCAGAACATACCTAGATGTGTGCACGGGGCCTGGCTGCACAGTGCTAGCGTTGCAAGCTCTCCACTCTTCAGGGTGTCAGCACTCACATGTCAGAGAATAATAGAGTCATAGAGAAGTAGGGCTGGAAGGG
>NW_017729025.1:141359689-141368805 GCF_001723915.1 Gavialis gangeticus
TGACCACATGGGCAGTCTGGGTTAATCAATCAGGGCTGCCCGATGCACTTCTGCCATCTGTTGCTAGGCAGATGATGGGAACTTGCAGAACATACCTAGATGTGTGCACGGGGCCTGGCTGCACAGTGCTAGCGTTGCAAGCTCTCCACTCTTCAGGGTGTCAGCACTCACATGTCAGAGAATAATAGAGTCATAGAGAAGTAGGGCTGGAAGGGATCTCCAGAGATCATCTAGTCAAACCTCTTGCCTGAGGGGGTTCATCCCAAGGGGATCATTCATATCCAAACCACCCTATAGAAACCATGTCTATACATATGGCTCTGGGTAAGTTTTTCTACAACAGGAACACACCTGGGAGACTCCCAGAGTCTGTGACTTGTAGTCATTCTGCAGTGTGGTTCCTATGACTCAGGAGCCTTAAGTGCTACTGGGTGACGCTACCTGTAGAGGGACCTGGGCTGAGTGGCTACACTAGAATGGGGCCCATGTGCCACACGCTCAGCAGACGTCTCACTCTCTTATTCTCAAATCTCACTCACAACAACTTGGTGTAATCATGAGAAAGGTATCAGGAGATGGTACTTGATTGGAGAGAGAAATGGCTGAGACCGGCGTGGGTTATGCTGTCTACAGATCTTCCATAGGGCTCCTCCTACCCTACACCCCACCCCTTTCCACTCCAGTGTTCCTGTTGATGCTTGATGTGGACATCTGGCCATAGTGAGCATCTGGCCTCATTGTTCAGGCCAAAGAATCCAGAACAGAAAGAAAACTGCGTTTCCCGGAGTCAGCGTCTCTCGGCTGGGCAGTTCTGGGTCATCAGTGCATGGCCTACATAAGGAAATAAATAAACCAATCTAACCAAAATATCAACATCCAAGCCTGCTTCAGGCCTTTCCTTGGCCTGGTA
This sequence comes from Gavialis gangeticus, assembly GCF_001723915.1. Lineage (NCBI taxonomy): Eukaryota > Metazoa > Chordata > Crocodylia > Gavialidae > Gavialis > Gavialis gangeticus. Next base: position 141,360,600 of record NW_017729025.1, read on the forward strand.
GTGTATCTCAGCCACCTTTCCTCAGGCAGCCTAAGCTCTTCAAGGTTTGCCCTGTACATAAGTTCAGCCAAAGTGGGCTGGTCCATCCTGGGCTGAACCCTTTAAGTAAGGTGGGGCCAGGGGTGTCACAAGCCCTGGAGTAAGCCCTAAAGGTACCTGACCCTCCTGTGGTATAATGATGGTCAGCAGCCCTTTCAGACAGCCATGTTGATCCAGGTCATCTGCCTCAGGTCTTCTACCTCCAGGTAGAAACGTGATAAGCCAGCCTTGCCTGTGCTTGCATTCCCCCATCCTGGGGCTGGTGTGTCCTTATGTAAGGCATTCTGGGTTGGCCTAAGTCAGTCCGGACCCCTGCTTGCTCCCACATGCTCTGCTGCCACTGATAGGTGCTGGGAGCTCCAGATGGGCACAGTATCTCCTTCACCTGTCACCTCCAGGCCCTAGGTGATGCCTCCTGGGCCAGCCACTTGCCTTCTTTCCAGGCTGCAGCCCATGCCCATGTGGGGCTGGGGTTCTGACCCCATTCTGGGAGCGGAGCCTGGGGGTGGTATTGGCTGTGCTCTAACAGCCTGTCCAGCAGCACAGCAGAGCATGCCCTGAGTGCACAGGCTTGCTGTTTCTCCATGGGCCCAGCTGAAGATCTGCTGCCTGAGGAGTGTGCTAGCTGCCCTTGCCCCAGTAAGTACAGGGGTCATCCTGGCCCCTTCTACACTACTTCAGGGAATCTGTGGGAGGAATGTGCTGTGTCCTGAGTGCTCAGACTTGGTATCTGAGCACTCAGGACACAGCTTGCCTTACTGTTTGTCTTTACCTCTAATTCTTTGGAAAGCAATCTCTGTAAATTAATTTATCCAGCCGCAGCTTCACAGGTAAGATCCCACCGAATGCAACAGGAGCTGCATTTATATACAAGCAGAAAAGAACTTAACATTTGATACAGGGGCATGCCCAAAACATTGTTTTCCCTGTTCACCTAATCACTGCCTGGGCCAAATTCATCTCCCATAGTCCCTTAACTGTTGTCTCTACTTGGAGGGCACATCTACACATTCAATTAATGTGACTGAATATACTCCAGCTCAATTTGAGCCGGAGCATGGAGTAAATTAATCCCAACGTTATCATCTACATGTCCATTTTAAGTGTAGTAATTTACTGCACTGCTGGATACCACTTGTATCTGACAGAACTATCTGGCAGCACAATAAATTAGTCTATTATTCCCTAATTGCCACACACGTGGAGATGGTAATGCTTTAGTATGTAGCAAATTAGTCTTCTGCTCAGTAGATCATCTTGTGTAGGTGTACCCAGAAAGTCTTGGAGGAAACTCAGCTCTGCAAGAGCATTTAAATGCGTGCAAATGATAGAAGCTGTTTATAGGAATGTTGCAGACAGACTGGAAATGGCTTGTGCTGTGGATCCCGCCATTACTAAGGAGGGAGCTGGATGCACTTGCGTTTGTTAAGTCACACAGAACTTCCTAAAATGCAGGGTCAGACATTACTGCAAACACAAGAGACGTGGCAGCCAGGAACAGGCTGAGGGTCTGAAGCAAATCTGAGCAAACCCTTTATTTTGGGGGGTTAGAGCAGGAAGGGCAGGGGAATAATAAATTTGCCCAAAAGTGCAGTTTTGGGAGGCATGACTTTGCCCTCCACGCAGAGCAACAAACGCCCTGCTTATTTAAAGGACAATTTCTGCATTGGAGCCCCATGGTATGAGAGGTCTCCACTATCAGACTTTGCAGGTCCCCAGGCTAGACTCATGTAGAACCCAGAGTTCAAAATATGGGGGGCTTGTAGGGGCTGCCCCCTGACATAAGAGACAAGAGCCCCTGGCCTACCCCATGCCTTTCTAAGCAGCTCAGGTGGCAGTGGCTCCCTTCTGGCTGCCGCTGCTGCAGACCGCCTTCCCCCCCAAGAGTGGGAGTGTAATTTGAACACCTGGTAGCACCTTACACAAAGGCCGCCTGAACGGAGGCCATGAATACTAGCTCAGGATGCTACGCAAAGGGATGTAGGAGATGGCTCACAATGAACCTGCTTGTCACAAGTTAAACATAGGCTTCTCATGTACAAAGTATTATGCTCATGTCACAAACATAAAATGGACTAAAACCTTTATCTCAAGATGCACATTGAGAAAATTCTATAGCTAGCCTTCAGACTTGAAGAAAATACCTTCCTTTGGTTATTTTTTGACAGGAGGTGGCCCTGGCTGAGGAACAAAGCAAAGGTCAAGAAAGGTCACTTCTCTTGGAACTAATTTCCAAGAGAGGTGGTGCAGGCTCCTACCCTGGGGGTTTTTAAGAGGAGGTTAGATGAACACCTTGCTGGGGTCGTTTGACCCCAGTACTCTTTCCTGCCATGGCAGAGGGTTGGTCTAGATGATCTGCTAAGGTCCCTTCCGACCCTAGAAACTATGAAACTATGAAATAAGGAGACTCAGACTGTCTTCCTATCTCTGCCATTGATTTGTTGTGTTACCTTGAGCAAGTGACTTTTTCCTGTTTGTTCCTTTGGTAAAATTGGAATTACGTTTCTTATCTGCACATTTTGGTGCCAACTTCAAAGGCAAATGATGGACTTTACTGTGACTACATTCATAACTGCATACTTAAGGGTTTTTTTTTGCTGAATCGAGGCCACAGAAAGCAGTCAGAAAACCTTGATTTGGAAATCCTATGCACACACCGAGAATTAGAATTTGGTTTATAAGCCTGCCTGGATCCAGCAAGTACTTTCAACTGAGTGTTTAATATTTCAAGATACTGCAGACCAGGATCCCTCTGCACTACTCTTTGATAATGAACACTAAAACAATATAAATATTAGAGGAGCCACTTGCTATTCCATGGAATAAAAAGTTAACTAGTTCTTGTTTTTGAAGAAGCAGGTGCTCCTCTGGTCAAACACCTGGTTACCTGAACAGTTCTGAACTTCTGTACGTGGAAGGATCATTAATCACTCCAATGCAGAGCAGTCAGAGCCCCTGCGTGTTTTGTTAAATCTTATCTGTCATCAGTATCTGCAGTCTGACTCTTTTGATTACAGCCACTTGGAGACGAGCTTTCCAATTGCCATGGGGAGAACAACCACCTAATTGTCATTTAAGACCGAACACCACTGCAGCAAGATGTGATCCTGTTGCTCAAATACTATTGTTTCATTACAGGGCCCAGGCTGCTGCAAGGGATGGAAGCTTCCCAGGTCATAATTGGACCTCTGAAGCTAGTCTTTGGGTTAGATCAGAAGCAAGGCTGAAGGGCAACCAAATCTTTTTCTTTCAGAACAGTGTCTAAGCTAGTTTTGGGACTTGGAGAAATTCATGATGTCACTGCCATTAGTGACAAGGCTGATGTTTGCAACAGACAGAAGAAAGCCAAGATGAACATTTATAGAGATACCTAAAGCAACCACAGTGTCTACAGAGGATCTGTAAGGAGTTTTCTCCATGAGGTTCCTATTTTCTCTCTAGTTCGGGTGGCCTGATTTGGTATGTCCAAAGACGGGGTATATGGAAGGACAAAGGGACTGTGAGGAGCTCCACTGCTGGTTGAAGTCTGCCCTGAATAAAGAGCTGCTCCATTGCCCCATGAACATAGTATGGACCAAACCACAGCTCAGATTTACATCCTTTCTGCCCCTCATGGAAGAACTGAGCTGAGCCAGTCCTCCCGGTGCAGCTGCGCTCCCTTGTATTGACAAAGAATAGAGTTTCCTCTTCCAACTGTGTGGGAGAGGGAGCTAGAAAAGGACAGCAGCTACTTTCACTTGTGATCCACAATGAGTATAGCCTGCATGTGGGAATAAGGAGAGCACTGGATGCACCCACCTCCTGTGGGTTGGCTGGTAAGCTGGATCCCAATAGACTCCAGTGAGCAGCTTATGTTTCTCCCAAACATAAGCTTCTTTAAAAGTCTATTTATTGCTTCTGTCTACAAAACTGAGCCACGCTGATATAGAGCTCTCACATGGCGGCTTCTTCCTGTAGACTTCAAAACAATTCTGCAAGGGGGCGGAAGAATCATCACCCCCATTTTACAGATAGAAAAGATGGAGGCACAAGGAGGTGAAGTGACTTGCCCAAGGGAATCCATGAGGTCAGTGGCTGAACCAAAAATAGAGCCCAGCTCTCCTGAGCCCCAGACCTTTGTAATCCTAGTGGACCTAGCATAATCTACTAAATTACAGTTTATCTCCCTAAATTGTGTTTGTCACAAAAAGTGAACAAAATGAATCACACAAGTCCCTTAGAAGGAAAGTAAACTACCACCCACCTGAGCCTGTAAGCCTAATACTCAGCAGCAAGATTTCTGGCAGCATCTGTGGGAGTTTTCCTTTGGCCCAGTCCATACAGTGGGGCTAGTTTGAAGTTTTTCAGCGGCGGGATCAGTGAGATTCTTGCAGAGCTCATACTAAAATATCCTGTGTAAATCTCTGCTAATTTACTCAGAGATGAGTATAGGCTCATCAATTTTTGGATTGAGGATTTTTTTTTTTAATAAAATCAAGGTAATGGGATTAAATTTACTGCTTTCTCAGGGGAGATGTAAAAATAAAAACCGTCCTGAGGAATTTAAAACTCACCTTCTTTTAGCACTTAGTGCTTCCAGGCAATTGGCCCTATGACCAGAAAGTAATAGATTTGTTTCATATGAGGGTGTTTCAGAAACTAAAGGCAGTTCAAAATGAAGCCATTTTGTCTGCAATGAGAGGGAAACTACACAGCAGCAGGGAACAATGATAGCAGCATTGTTAAACACACCCATTATTTATGATTGTGTAGAGAAGTGCTGTGGTTCACTATGATCATTGTGCTCAAAATGGTTTTATTTTGAAATTGACGTTACTTTCTGAAACACCCCCATATAATATCACTAGTCTTCACCATCCTGTATCTCTAGTACATTTTTCCTTTTTTTAACTATAGACAACTGTATCTTGCCCATAGACTTACTGCTGGCTTTTATGTAGTACTAGCACTCTGAACACTTACATATCCTCCATGCCTACTCAAATGAAGTTAACAAAAAAGCCTCTCTTTTGTCTTTGCATGAGACAGAGATCAAATTTGGTAACTTCCTAAAGCAAAAGACTGAGTGGTTCTCAAACATTTTCCTACTGCAATCCATTTGCAAAGATACATAGCCTGTTCTGACCCATAACCCCCTGGCCCTGCCAGCACCCAGCCCCCAGTCCCCTGCCTCCATGGGCCATGTGCTGGTGTCCCTCACTCCTGATCCACAATCCCCTGCCCCCCCAGGGGCCTCCACCCCACTCGGGCCAGAGCACAGTGGCTCCAGCTCACGCGAGCAGCAGTGGAGTGAGTCCGGCCTCAGGATGGACTGGAGGGAGGAGGAAGAGAGGCCTTTGGCACCGCCCCTGCCCTGGGCTGGGGCTGCCATGCTGTGCCAGGCAGCCTGGTCATTGTCCTTTCCACCCCTGGAGCAGCCTCTCCTGGCCACCCTACCCCCACGAGCACGGGCACTGAGTTCAGTGCCACCAGCCCAGTCATGTAGCTCTCCCCCGCCTCCCTCCTCCACCGGAAGGGGTAGGCACCTTCCCCACCATCCCTCTGCCCTGCTGCAGCTTGTGACCCTTTGAAATTTTCTTGCAACCCACTTTTGAGTCACGACCCACAGGTTGAGAAACGCTGATCTAGCTCCGAAGAACAGGAGATGGCTTTATTAACTAAGGTTGTAACACTTTTGAAGAACATTGTGTGTCTGGGACTACAGAAATATTGTGTCTAGCTAAAAGTGTAATACAGACATATTACTGGAGAGAGAAGCTTTGTTGTCAACTGGGTGGGGCAATGGCCTGGGAACCAGAAGACCTGGACTCTGATCCTACTCACTTCCACATGCAGGTATCACGGGTCAGAAATCTCACTCAAGACTCTGTTGTCAATGATGAGAGTGCTCTCAACTCTATTCAGCAGCACCCAGGCAGAGATGATCTTGGAATCCCTCCAACCCTTGTCAAGGGGAGGAAAGCCATCATGCAGATGAAGAACAACAAGCAGCTGAAAATGATGGAATCCCCATGAAAATCTTCAAGCAGGGAGGAGAGGAGCTTACATCACAGCTCCATGCCCTCATCTTAAGGACTAGGAATGAGAAGGAAATCCCAGATAACCTCTGGGGCACCATGATCATGACAATTGTCAAAAAAGGAGATAAGTTCAACTGTAAAAATTAAGAGGCACAACTGACATGATCTTCACAGGTTGCCAGCTGCAGGAAACGTGCCAGGAACAACATAAACCTCTCTATATAGCCTTCTTTGACCTCACAAAAGCCTTTAACTATCAACAGAGAAGTGCTGTGGAGGATCCTTGTGAAGTACAGATGCCCACTGAAATTCATCATCATTCTTTGCCTGCTCCATGATGGCATGCAAGCAGTTGTTCTCAGTAATGGATCTATTGCAGATCCTTGTGAAGTTAAGATGGGAGTTAAGCAAGGCTGCATCATTACTCCAATGCTCTTCTCAATATTTCTTACCATGATGCTACATCTAACCACCAACTTCCAGTCAGGAACTAAACTTCCAAGTGGATGGTAAACTGTTTAATCTCAGCCAACTCTGAGCCCAAACCAAGACCACCCCAACTTCAATAATCAAGCTCCAGTACACTGATGATGCTGTAGTGTGTGCTTATTTGGAAGCAGACCTTCAGGCAATTGTTGATGTCTTTACCAAGGCATCCAAGAAAATGGGACTGATGCTTAACATTTAGAAGACTAAGATCTTCCATCAACAAGCTCTTAATGAGGTCTGGTAATTCAGATTCATGGTGAGGCTCTGGAGAATGTGGAGTACTTCCCAGGCCTGGGAAGCCATCTCTTGTAGAAGGCTGACATTGATGAAGAAATCCAACATCGCCTCAAATGTACAAGGCACAGCCTTCAGACACCTGAGAAAATGGGTGTTCAGAGATCATGACATCAGATCTGAAACCAAGCTCATGGCTTATCAAGCAGTTACGATCCCTACCTTACTATATGGAGCTGAGACATGGACAATGTACAGGAGACACCTCAAATCGTTGGAGAAGTACCATCAATGCTGTCTGGAGAAGATCCTTTGAATCCAGTGGGAAGATAGATGCACCAACATTAGCATCCTCTTGCAAGCAAACAGCATGAGCATTGAGGCTATGATCATCCAACGTCAACTTTGCTGGGCTGGCCATGTCAAACAGATGTCCAACTCCAGACTCCTAAAGCAAGTTTTATTTTCCCAGCTCAGTAAAGGCGTACACTCAAGAGGAGGGCAAAAAAAGCTCTTCAAGGACATCCTCAAAGCCAGCTTGAGAAATGCAACATCACATCAAGTCATGGGAGACTATTGCCAAGGACTGCCCCAAATAGAGGAAGAGTCTGCTGTAAGAATCTCAAGTGTTTTGAAACCTTACAACAGGAGATGGAAAAGCAGGAGCAGCAGAAACAACATGTCACAGACCGAATCAAGAATCCAGTTATTCACCCACGGTTGCCCCCAGGATTCCTTTTTACCAAAGACCCCCAAGGATTGGCACGGCCCCTTGTCTGATTTGGTATCAAGTGAACTTTAGTAGTAACCCCTAGGCTTATTTCAAGATGATTATCCTTGCAATATGACCTGACAAATGGTTCCTTAGACATTACAGCAGCGACCTTCAGTGTTACTGGCCTCAGATCCTCTGCTGGGTGCGTGGGATGTTAGTTTCAGGATTTCTTGTTACTCAAAACAAGAATTCCACGGCTCCTCCTGTCTCCCCAGGGTGGCAAAACAAACACACACTGTCTCTGTCCACTACTTTTGTAACCTTCTCATCTCCAATCCTCAAGTATCCAATCCTCAAGTTTCTTAACTCATCTTTTTAGATAAGGTACTCCAATCCTATTCCGTTTTTCATTTTCTTTCCTTTTAAGGAAGCTACTGTACCTGGTTAGCCCACTGTACCAATCACAGCACTCATTTTTCCCAGTGCCTTATAAGGCACTCTGTACAATTTAATTGCTTAGTCCTGGGAAGGCCTACAGTTATGCTAAGAGCCTGAGCATAATTCAGTTTGTCTGTTACACCCACCCCATGTGCCCAAGTTGCAACAGAGTCTGTCAATCCTAGATCGGCCTCATCAGACATATTTAGACCCACAGATAAGACTTTCATGGAAAACAATCATCCGTGACCAGGAGGGATTGCCAAAGAAG
>NW_017729025.1:141373805-141377966 GCF_001723915.1 Gavialis gangeticus
CCTACAGTTATGCTAAGAGCCTGAGCATAATTCAGTTTGTCTGTTACACCCACCCCATGTGCCCAAGTTGCAACAGAGTCTGTCAATCCTAGATCGGCCTCATCAGACATATTTAGACCCACAGATAAGACTTTCATGGAAAACAATCATCCGTGACCAGGAGGGATTGCCAAAGAAGATCAGGATTCACTCCAATTAAATTTGAGGTGTACGATGAAGCCAGTGTAAAAACAGCATCAGGGAGCTCAGAAACATGTTCCTGGTATTCCTGGCTCTGACACTGACCATGGGCAACTCACATCAGCTTTCTGTGCTTCATTTTCATGCCTCTACTGAACCTGTAAATAGGAGATAACCAGATTTATCTTCCTTTGGAAAATGTTTTGAGATCTCTAGATTACATGCCATGTAAGAGAGCCAAGTTGTATTATATTTACTGCCTCAGTAAGATTAATATTTTCTAGTTCTAGATTTGTTTTTGCTGTTCCACAGATGTCAGCAAGCATGGGGGGCCAAATTTAGTTCTGAATAAAACGGCAAAAAAAGTTTTCCTCTTACCCAATTTTCACTTGTCCAAATTTTGGACATATCCAAGTTCTCCATGTGCTACAGACTCAGTGAGGTAAGTTACTCAGATGATTTTCTACTCACTTACCTAAAGTAGAACTGATTCACTGTTTGACAGCTCACCTAACCTGAGCTTTTTAATAGCTTGTCATTTTCCCCATACAAAATCCGAGCCATTCTCTTTCTCCTCCAGAGCAATATCAGGGTAAGGGATCTATGGAAATGACTAATCTCTGTCATAAAAATCCTGCAAGAACCAGAAAAGAGATGGATCCCCAACAGCCCTACACAACTCGAAAGCTCTTTTTTGGCTCTGAAGAACAAGAATTTTAACCTGAAAAAGGATCCCGAGTAAGGAGTCTCAAAGAGAATAAATGATAAATCCATACAACCAGCCCAAAGGCATTCACTAGAAAGCCCAGGTGACCTTTTAATGTAGGCACAACTTCTGCCTCAGATGCAGCCAAGAATAATTAGTTGTCTCACCACGTCTCAAGCAAACAGGTTGAAGTAACAGGTCATACCTCACTTGCTTTTGTGAGTAGCCCTTAATGTAGATCTCTCAATCATTCCCCACTAGCTGCAGCTCTACAGAGCTGTTACCATTGACAGTAGCCAACAGAATGTGTAAGTGTGCCATTAACATTAACCTTTTACATCAAGGGACCTCCTGTTACTTGATCTATGCCGGCTAATGTCTTTAATAAATCCTACTGGTGAAAGAGAGCAGCTCATCCTAGCCAGCAACACTGTTCATTACAGGATCATCTATTTCCAGAATAGTACTAGAGAAAAAAATTGTCCCAAAACAGTTTGGAGGGAGGAGAGACTTTGCCCATGAGATCAAAATACATCTAAAAAAATCAATGGGAAACAGAACCAGGGCAACCAGCAACATGTGCAGACATCCCATTTCTACGGTGAATATCCACAAAGCCTTCCCATTGCCACAGCATGTGCTGGCAGAGAGGAAGACAACGCATTGTTATGTAGATTCCACAGAGTTTTTTGCAAGGGATTGCCCAGCAACGGAGCAAAGCTTTCACTAGATGGATTCCAGCATTGAAAAAGAAACAAAACAGTTGTGGGACCATGCAACAGCATTGGCCCAAACTAACACCACTGGTAACCCCGGGAACTTGGAGCACAATCTCACCGCCACTTCCATCAATGGAAACAGAAGCAAAAGCATGCCCTGAAGGTACTGGGAGGTGCGTGCAATGCTTTTCAACTACCCTTCTGGGTGAGCCAGACAAGTGGTGCTGGCAGCAGGAAGGCAGCCATTGATCCCTGATCCCACACCCACCTGTCTAGAAGTGCTGGCGATGGGAGGAGCCAAAACCCAAACTAGCTCCAAGCACAGGGGAATTCACGGCTCCCATGATGCATTCTGAGTTGACTGGCAGATGAGCCCCATTTCATTTTCTCTTTTATTAGCTAAGAATTACCTAATTCCCCAAAACAATCAGTGGTGGGTTTGCCTGTTCAAAATCATTGAGTATTAATCCGATCTGAAGATTACAAAAGGACCCACTAGCAAAAATCAGGTTTACAAATGCTTTCCTTGATCTTCTGTACTTTCCAGAGAAAGCAGAAGAGCATAATTTAGAGCCTTGCCTTTATAAACCCCATTAATCTCCACTTGTCCTGTCTGGTTGTTGCAATTATCAGATTTCCTGAGATTGTTTTTAATTATTATTTTGGCAGGCACAGAAAAAAAGTTTACTATTTTTCAGAAGGGCAGTGGCAGCAATAATTTATCATTGAGATCATCTGTGTTTGTGTTTCCTTACTCAAAATAAATTACTGGAGAAAAACTCATCTATTTTTCATAGACAGACTTATAAATGGAGCTCTGGCCAATTGTAAAGATTTGGAGAGATTAAAAAGCAGCCTTTCAGTTGGAGGAATGATTTTGCGTTATTTGTCTTCCACAGGGGAAGCATCCTGAAACAAACAATCACAGGCCACATCCAGGATAACAGCAAACAAATGAATATTGAAGCACTCAAACACTACACGTTAACCAACTGTGCCTTCTGTGGGGAATATTTCTTCTCAGCAGACCATGCCCTCTTTACTCTATTTAAATGACAGAGAAATTTGCATGAGTATCAAGCAACTTCTGAGTGAGTTATAGGGATGAAGGACTTCATGCTTTGCAGCTACTGAAATGGTGTCTCAAAAGTAGACAGGTGGTTCAGATTTTCCAAGAGCTAGCATCTTCCTACTCAAATCCAGACTGAGCCGTGGTCACCTCATTGTGCGCCCGCTGCACAGCACTGCTTCGGTACATCGGGTACCACCCATCCAGCAGCAATAGATTCTTCATGCTTTAGAGAAGAAAGCCCTTCACCTCCTGACCAAATTAAACCATGAATGACTTCATTGACGCTATACCAACTTGTGTGCGTCACCGAGTACGTCCGAGAGCACTTCTCACAGCTCTTGGTGCTGCACCTCTGAATCTGTTCCACTGAACTGTGGGAGGACTTAATTCCCCTGGCCCCTGGGACTGGTGAAAAGGCACTGGAAGAACAAGTCTCTAACAAAAAAAGGAGGCAGGTTACCAGTTTGAGTGACACTTTACACCTCTCAAAGAGCCAGCCAAATTGGGTCTAAACTGAAGAAAGACATGTGCATGCAGTAGGAAGGATAAGGCCTGTGCGTAACAGAAGAGAGAAATGAAGTCCCCTGCCACTCTAAGCTCTCCAGGTGGATAGGGGGTGGGACTTTGCAACTGAAGCCAAAGGGGCCCCAATGCCCTGGTGTACTTGTGGCCACATATTTCCTTAACCCATCACTATTCTTCCCCACTGAGTGAATCCAATCAATTGTAAACGCTATGGATGATCAGAAGTTCCCCTGAAACCCAAGCAGCAATCAACTGATACTTACATTTGGTTGTTTACTGTGTAGCTCATACAATGCCAAGTGCTCGTCCTAAAAATGTTTTAACTTTTAAAAATAAATTACATAACAGTAAGTATCCTGTGATCAGTAGTTACACACCTGTGGAAAACAATACACACAATCTTTTTAAAATTTATCATGCCCATTTCCAACTGTTCCAAAATACATCTAAATGTAGAATTAGTACATACAAGCAAACCCTATGGTAGCTTGCAAAGGTAAGTGGATTTAGGGTTTTTTTTTCCCCTTTTGACTGAAAAACTGACTAAGTAGAAAGGAAGTTGGCTGGGAGAGGGGAGATTCCACACTCCTGAGAAGCAACCAAGAGGAGAGGTCCAGAAGAAGAAATTTGTAATTCAAGAAGGCTAATCCTAATCCTGAAGAACATTTGTTTGGTAGGGAAACAAGCAGGGAATGGTGTTTAGGTGTTTTAAATGTGGCAGGCGCCAACCTTTTTGGCAGATGTGCTACAAGATAAACCCTGTCCTTTCCCCAAGTGCTACTCCAGTCCTATTCCCAATCCACTGTTCTGCTTTCCCCTCCCTGTCTGCCCTATTGCTGTTCTTGCCATCTGATCTATTGCTCTGCTCTCTTCTGCCCACCCTGTCTGCTGTTTTTTCTGCTCCCTGCCAGGAGCGCAGCTCAGGGGCTGCTGCCTACCATGGGCTCTTCTGAGGCCTC
>NW_017729025.1:141377977-141383884 GCF_001723915.1 Gavialis gangeticus
TTAATCTATGAATCTATGAATCTAGGTTTGCTGCATGCCACAAGAAGTGGCTGTACATGCAACTCGTGGCACAGGTTGGCCACTCCTGCTTGATTGGTTTGTCAAGATCTGTGTTGCTCTTGCTCTGGCCATATGGAAGAAAGGGTGACTTTAGAAACTGCTTGCAAGATCTGTGCTTATTTGCTTCAGCTAGGACCTGGACCTAAACCCTAGAACAGGGGGTGGGCAAAATAGGGCCCATGGGATGGATTCAGCCCACCAAGGCATTTAACCTAGCCCGTGTAGGGGACTGAGGGACCCACCAGCCCAGGCACAGGGGGCAGCTCAGACCATGGCATGTGTGGCTGGTTCTGCCAACCTTTGGGTGCATGGTGTGGCAGCTGGACTGGGCTTCCCAGTAGCCCCTGCAGTGGTGACTCACACTGTCTGGCTGCCACTGCCAGTCTACCCTGGAACTAGTACCAAAGAAAGCAGGTAGGCAGGGGACCCGTGAAGACTGGCCTGGGACCATTGCAGTCAGGACACACTCTGCCAAGATGGGGCCGCAGGCAGGCAGGGAGTAGTGTACAGGATCACGGGGCCATGACAGCTCGGGACCAGGGCCTAAGGCACAGCCTTGATCCCTGGAACAGGCATCTGTCATGGAGACATGCAGGGAGCAGACTGAGGCTCTGCCCAAGACTGGCCCATGCTGTCACTTTCCTGTGATCCATGCCTGCCTGCCTAACCCCATCCACCATGCCCTGCCCATGGTGGGGGGGATTCCATGGAGATGCTGCTTACCCACCTGCTCCATCTGGTGGCCCTGGCTGTGGATGCATGGTAGATAGGACCAATTGCCCTTTCCCTCCTCATTGCACTGGGCTGGGTCAGCACCCCTCTCTCCTCAACACACAACAGAACTACTTACATGGCCCTCCAGCCCAAATAATTGCTCATCACTGCCCTAGATCTAGGTTGAAGCTAGGAGACAGAATATTCTTTACTTACTAGCCCAGGGGTTCTCATCTTTTTTAGACCCTCAGAAAATGCCAGGTCTTAGTTTTCACTCACTCTTTCATAAAAATAATTCTTTTATTACAAAGAATTCAGAAAGTCCAAAATAGATGAAAATGTTTTGACACTACAAATTCCTATTTGATATCTCTGGCTTTATCTTGTGAATCACATTTGCACACCTAACAAAAGCTAACATTGCATAGCACCCCAAAAGGATCTCTAATCACCCCGAAGTGCCTGGTTCAGAACCACTGTACTAGCCAGCTGTAGTCAAAGAATACACACCCCAAACATACTAGAAACGAAGGCAAAGCCTGCAAGATTGTATGAACCCAGCATCTTACGACCCCAATAGAAAACTGAAGTAGTTCTGTGACATGGAACGTTCTATGAGTGCCAGAGAGAGCTACTCTATCATGGATTGAGACTACTGGCATTTTAGGTCATCAACAAACCCACATTATGCTCACCCCCACAGAAGCTAGTTGTATTAATCTATTCTTCCTGACTGCTTCCATAGTCAGTTGTCACACCAGAGGTCAGTAAACTTCTTAACTTCTCTAACTCCATCAGCACTGCAGGTTCCCATCTCATTTCAGGTGAAGGGGCTATGTGAAGGAATGAGGCTACATGCTGCACACAGGAAAAATTTCATGGGCCTTACAAACCTCCAGAAGCTGTTTTTTTCCCCTCTAGTGCCATCTATATAGATATCTAATAACACCAGAAGCACTAGGTATGCCTCATGCAACCACTTGGGGCAGCAAGTCCAATACAGTATATGCATTTACCAGCCCTTGTAACCAACAATTGCATTTGTAACTCAAAAGTACACTTGCTATAAGTAGAACATACTGCTCTTCTAAAATGTATCTAATTCTGGCATAACAGGTTCAGGCAGGCAAACAGCAGGTTTAGAAAAGTTGCAAGAGAGGATATCAATTTTGGTAAGATTTCATTTATTTTTTTTTAAGCGACATACAAGGCTAAACTACCATATGCCCAATAGGGGAAGAATGCATTAAATCAGGCTTTGAGCTACAATGGTTTCCCTCATCTCCCCCCAGATATGATCACTAGCTCTCATATGAAATCAATAGGAAGAAAAAAAAACTCTAATAACATCACCCAAACCCCATGTTAGGCCACGTACAAAAGGAAAAACAAATCTTTCCTTACCTGTAAATAACATGAATGCTTCTCAGCAAATTTAGTTTATACCCACTATAAGTCAATACACATTACAGCTGCTTACAGATGCAGGTCTCCACCAACCAGTGCTTTACTGTAAAACACAGAGCCCAGCGCATGCCCCAGAGGATCACGTTAGTTGGACCTGGCTCAGCCAACATCTGTATCAGTCAAGTGCTTTAGTAGGGCTTTTTCATCGCTTTTGTCCAATAGCCAGTTGAATCAGCTTTAGATAAAAGCATCCAAAAGCCCTGCTGAAATGCCTGATCTATACAGACATGGCAGAGCCAGGTCAAACTAACATGTAAAACATGTTCCCCACTTCCTCCCTCTTAGCAGTCTATGTTACTAATCATGGACTAGGGAAACTGGACTTAGACCAACTTTCACTGGCACCACAAGCATGTTGGCGGCTTGTCAGTCTCTGTTCTGTTAAGCACTTCTGGTTCTTAACACTGACTGGATGGAGGGCAGCAGGAGCTCCACTCCAGATGCTAGATTCCATAAGAGGTTCACTTACTGAAGAGTGCCACATATTATCCAAAGAAAGGTGGTACAAAATCTGGCTGACTACTTTTTTCACCATATTTTAATAGGAGCTGTACCTTCCGTAAGATATATGGACCACTTCTGAAGCTTGTAGGTGTTTATTAAATGCCGAAAATTAAAAGCAGACACAGGACTTTAGTTATGTAACTTTATTCTTTTAAAGTAAAAGAAATCAACTCTTATGCGACCAGGGCAGAAGCTGTGGATGATTCACTGAAAAAAAGAAAGACAAATTAGTTGCTATGGCAGCTACTCAAAAAAGCTGCCAAAAATCCAACTTCAAACCAGAGCCTGACAATATTTAAAAAAGTGTCAGCGTTATTGATTATATCCTCAATTATCACCTACTCACTTTCCTTCATTCCTCTCACTGCTCTAAGGCTGCTCTCTTGAAACACAAGGGAGCTGTATTCTTCTTTTCATGGCTGTGCCATTTCAGCATCAGCAACCTTCAGCTTATCTAAAGTTACACTTTCCAAGACTAGAGGCTCACTCAGACATCCAAGGAAGGTTTAGCCAACACTGAGGAACAACCTTTCTGGTGGAAACTGCAAATGGTTGGAAAGTCAAACATCACAGTGACCAACCCGCATTTTTAAACAAAAAGTGCACAGCTGACATATGAACAAAGATGACAGGAGGTTTCAGACTCTCCCTCGCTAGAGATGCTTAATACAAATAGAAAAGATTCCACTATTATACTGTAAAATGTTACTCTAACATACAAACTTATGTTTGCAGGATAAGCCCAAATTTAACTCCACTCTGCTATTGGCCATGGATTGTCCAGCATTTAAATATAGTCAAATTTGGACCACCAGCTACTGCTCTGCTTCCTTGTTTAAGCATACACTGATCATATAAAAATGCTGTCCTAAGATTTTGAGCTTTAACTTCACTATCAACTATGGGGCATGGGGAGCCAGGGGGATTCTCCATAGCAAAAAAGGAGGAAAAGCCAGTTAAACACTTACTACTTCCAATTGGGTGGTAGCACTCTCTTGGTCTTGTAGTAGCGAGCCAGCCTGTGAATTCTGCTCTCAATCAGAATCAGGCGGAATTTAGCATCTTTATCCTGATAAAACAAATAAGAAACAGTCAAGTGAAGAATTTCCTCTTTGGCATCCAAGATAGTTTATTTACAAGATAAGCTTTAGTGAAATCCAAATGTCCACTATTGTACAGGCTGGTATTTCCCACTTTTAGACTTTAATCCTGATCATGAGACACACCAGCCTAGTCAGCTGAAATGCATATGGATTCTCTGTAAAAGCATCAATAACTTTATGAGACCAGCACTAACCTAGAAGACGTTATATACAACAAAAGAGCTAGTTTTTATTCAGACATGCCATTTACATTTTATTAAGCTGAATAGCCAAGTTTTCCTCAATTGCACTGAGAATCTCTTCTCAGTGAAGTTGCTCTTCATTTACTCCTCTGCAGAACAGAGGTAATGATACCAAACACTCTCTTAAAAACAGCTCTACCAACTAACTTTGTAGGAAGTGGGTGGCATTATTTAGATGCCTGAACTTGACTTCCACCTGGCATCAAAAACAGATCTTTAGCTTATAAAACTAAATTTTATCCTGAAAACTTGGAACAACATCCAAACAAACAGACAAACCAGGTTTATCTTCAATATCAATTTCAGTTAACAAAAGTGAAGCCACAAAAACTTCCATGCGCAAAAAATAAAAAGAAGTTTTTAAACTAACAAACTACCACATGTAGTTTCTAAATTAATCCAAAGACTTCTGGGGCTAGCAAAGATTTTTAGGACATCTTATTCTCATTTGTCATGATGTGCCATATTTGTCACCTTTTGCCATACAAAAACCACTAGTCATCAGGGGCACATGCACATAATGTGCTTTTAAAAACGCCCAGCGCTGCATCTCATACGTTTGTATAAATGGTAAAATGCACACAGCACTGAGACAATGGTGGCAGTGCTCTTTTGAACTAAAACACATCGAAGGTGTTTTAGTTTCAAAGTGCACTGCTGTCATTTTCTCAGCGCTGATGCGTATTTCACCATTTATACAAACATATGAGATGCAGTGCCCGGTGCATCAGTTTGCATGCTCCGCAGACTTGATAAATCAAGTCTGCTCCAATGTGCTGGATTTCCAGTGCATCAGAGCAGACAAAGGTATGTGTATAAATGCCGCAGCAGCTTACTTTTCTGTTCCTCTCAAGATGTTTGCGAACAGCAACAGCCTTCTTGATCAAATGGTACAGATCCTCTGGAAGGTCCGGAGCAAGTCCTTTGGATTTAAGGATCCTCAAGATTTTGTTGCCAGTGACAAAACGAACCTGGGCAACACCATGAGAATCCCTCAGGATGACACCTAAAATGGACAATCAAGTTTAGATGAAGGAACCTTTAAAAATCAAACAAAGAAACAACAACAACAAGCCCCACTATTCTACAGGCTCACTCAGACATCCAAGGAAAGTTTGACCAACACAAAGGAAAAACCCTTCTGGTGGAAACTACGAATGGCTAGAAGACAATCATCACAGTGAGCAGACTATTAGGGAACATTGGATCCAGAGAACTTCACTGACGACTCATCAACCCACCTTATTCTGTAGATTAAGAAATATTGTATAACTTAATATGGCACGTTTATGATAGCAAGTTATGTCACACAGTACCATAGAAATAGGTCTTGTTAAACCAGCTTTTCCTCTGTAGGCAAAAAAACTCTGGGATAACGCATATTTTTGAGATTGTTGGACTTAACGTACATGCTTCAAACAAAACTTAAGAGGCAAAAAAATAGGTTTCAAGATGTAAGTTTGGCAGGGGCGCTTTACCTAAAGCTTGTCAAATTAATTTTAGCCCAAGCCCGCCGCCACAATTTTGAAGGGTGGGATCACTAATACATGGGATACGGAGGCTGGCTGGAGCACAGCAATTACCATACTCCAGCAGACCCGATTCACCAAGTCTGCTCCAACATATTGTAATTACAGTGCATTGGAGCAGCCTCCTGGCTCATGTAGAAGCACCTTATTGTAGCAGCTTAAAAAAAAAAGAGAGACAAGCAGAGCAGCATGCCTAACTGCAATGGACTTAGATAGGGACAAGAAAGTGGCCTCTTAAGTAGATGGCTACCTGCACACACTTGGCCTTTTTTTTTTTTTTTTTTTTTT
>NW_017729025.1:141384116-141384730 GCF_001723915.1 Gavialis gangeticus
AAAGGGGCAAAAAAGGGGGCTCTTAAAGAGATGGGTACCCGCCCACCCTTGGCCTTTTTTTTTTTTTTTTTTTTTGCAGCTTAAGTTTCTGAAAAGGGAGTTTACCATTTTGGATAACGGAGCAACAGCCACACGGACAGGAAAGCAAACTACCCCACAGTCAGATCAGTATAGCCTTCCATAGTAGCAGGGGACACGGGCTCTACTGGGGACCACTGAGAGCATTTCACCCAGGCAGGATGAAGGCTGCCCCGTCCCGCTGCTTTCCCCGGGGCAGGAGGGTCACAGGCAGAGTTGACATAAGGGCTGGGGCCGGGCTGGCCCTACCTCCAAATCTTCTCCCCGCGGCCCCCTCAGCTCCGTGCCCCGCGAGAGGAGGATAGGTACGGCGTCCAGCCCTTACCGATCTGTGAGGGCGTCAACCCCTTCTTGGCCAGCTTGTAGATCTGCTCCTTCACGTCGTCCGACGTCAACTTCAGCCACTAGGAGAGACCCGAAGCAGCTGCAGCCACGACCCGCCAGCCGCGTCCTTCCCGCGCCCGCACGTGGCTACCTCCCGCCCTCCCTCCCTGCTCCCCAGGGCGCGCGCGGGGCGGAGCCGGGCCAGAGCACCC
>NW_017729025.1:141384740-141385021 GCF_001723915.1 Gavialis gangeticus
CCCCGGCCGCCGGCCGCAGCCTCACCCCGGAGCGTGCATGCGACCCATGATGGCGCCGGGCAGCGAAAGAGCGAGCGGAAAAGGTTCGCGGCGTCTCCCCCTAGCCTTACTTCCGCCGGAAAGGGCGTCACAGCGCCACGCCACGCCCCTTCCTTCAGCCACCTCCTGCCGCTCGCCCCCGAACGAGACTACAATTCCCAGAGGCGACTACAACTCCCGCCATGCCCTGGGGCGACCCGCAGAAGGGACCCGCACCGCCTTTAAGCATGACCTCAGCGGCG
>NW_017729025.1:141385085-141391312 GCF_001723915.1 Gavialis gangeticus
CCTTTAAGCATGACCTCAGCGGCGTTCTGTAGAGCTGGGGTTGGGCCAATCAGAGGCGACGCAGGGGCGGGTTGGAATCCGCTGGCGCTGAGCCCGGGGGCGGGGAAGTGCGCACGCGCGGCTGACTGACCCGCCAGAGCAGGCTGTGAGCCTGCGTGGCGGTTCGTGTTGGGTGTCAGTGCCGCCTGCTGGGAAGCGCGGCCCCCGGGGGGGAGGGGTGCACGGAGGCCTTGCTTCTGGCTCTGTTGCAGCACGCGCCCCTGGGACCCGTGTTCCTTTCGGTGCAGCTTACGGCTGCCTGTGTGCGCACATGTATGTGTGTATGGACGTGTACGCACAGGCATGTGCATGTATACACGTGCCTGTGCCGGCACGTGTGTGCGTAGGCGTATGTGCACATATTCATAGATGTTCATCTACATGTGCACCACCCCGCTGCTTGAGTTAGCCCGGAAGGTGCAGCCCTCCCCTGCCTTCTCAAGAAAACAGCTCCCCCTCCTCTCAGACTTGTGCCATGCGCCAGCTGGCCTGCAGCCGTTCCCACTGCCCTCCCTACCCAGTCTCTGAGCAGCCATTCCCAGCCTGGTGAGGCATGGGGCCCCGGGATTCTTTTAGGGGCACCCTGGCTGCTGTGCAGTGCTGGCACCGTGAGGCAGGGAGACACCTGACATGCGCTAGCAGAGCCATGCCCTACAGACAGGAAATGGGTCTGTGGTGTCCCCACCCTAGTGTCTCTGCCAGGCTGCGGCCTGTCCCAGTAATTCACCACAGAAGGCTAAGAGCTG
Organism: Gavialis gangeticus; assembly: GCF_001723915.1. NCBI lineage: Eukaryota > Metazoa > Chordata > Crocodylia > Gavialidae > Gavialis > Gavialis gangeticus. The sequence goes on from NW_017729025.1 coordinate 141,385,871, forward strand.
GCCTCCTCCCAGGGCCTGGGGGGCGGAGGGGCTGATCTCCAGGACGTGAATTCTTGCCAACCTGGCCCGCGTTGCATTACTTGATACCTGCAGAAACATTGTTTGTTTTATACTAATGTTCCCCCTCCCCCAATAAAGATCCTGACATGGTCTGAGCAGGTTGAGTACTGCCCACCTGAGAGATTGCCAGCTGAACAGAGGATGCTACAGCAGTCGCATCGGTGGTGGAAAGAGGTAAAGGAAGCATGCAACATGAGTGCGTTTGAAGGTGGAGACGGGGGCAAAGGACAAGCATCACCGTGCGGGAAGTCCAGGTCGAAGTTCCTTTTCTTGCAAAGCAGTAGCAACCACCTGTCTAGAGAAGGGAAGTCGATGCTTTAACATTGTGTATAAGGTCAGGCCTGTCCAGCCTTGGGGTGACTCCAAGCTGCACATGGCATAGGCCCTGCATGGGCAAGCACACTCCGTTACTGCTACTGATCCCTCCTCTCCTCCCTTCCCTCCACCATGCTAGACAAGCCCCTAACACTGCCACCCTGTGGGGGCTTCACCCCCCTACTGCCTTATCACACAAGTGAGACCCAGGCTTATGGCCTGAGGAACACCCTTGTAGGGTTACTGTATTTCCAGGTCCAAAAAAGTAGGTCCTCTGTTTGTTAACTTCTAATCCGTAAATCATAGAAACAAAGAGAGCCTGTTTGTTAGTATGAGAATGCACAGGGTGTCACTGCACACTGTGCTAGGAACAGAGTGTACAGTAGCAGTAGATATAAGCAGCAAATCCACATGGCTAATCAGTGTCATAATCCATTTTTTCACTAAAGTGTTTCACAGTGTACTACAGAGATGGGATCTGCATATGCACAAGAAGCTTATCTAGCCATTCACCTTCAAACCTCTCTGCCTGTCAGTCACCTTATTTCAGTTGTGCTATCAGTATGAGACACATTGCTAATAAAATGGTTTTGTAGGGACCCAAACCTCAAAGCCTCCAAGTGCTCCTGGCTCTGGGAAATAGTATTAATACAGTGTACACAAAATCGGAGCACATACTATCATTCTACTCTTTTTGAATGACTAGTACTGATTAACTTGGAAAGAGAAACCACAGTCTGAATCCTATATAATCCTCAAGTCCAGTGCTTCATCACTGCTGAGGTAAGTGGAAAGGGGACAGAGATAGTATTAGATACATCTTTACTGGGCTTCCCTTTCGCACCTTACCTAAACACTAGTATCCTGCCCCCCACCCCTTACTAGTGCCCCTCACTCCTGACCCACAGCCCCCTGGTTCTGCCAGTGCCCTACACACCCAACCCAGAGTCACCTGTCCTGTCCCCTATGCCCCTCAGTCTTGATCTGCAGCCCCCTGCCCCCCTCCCAGCCCTGTCAGTGCCCCTCACTCCCAACCTGCAGCCCCTGCCCCACCCCCCCAGCACTGCTGGTGTCCCTCTCTGGACCTATAGCCTCTGCCTGCCAACCCTGCTGGTGCCCCTCACTTGCAACCCGCAGCCCCCTGGCGCTGCCAGTGCCCTGCACGAGGCAGCCCCTGCAACTCAGAGCCTCTGCCCCCACAGCCCTGCTGGTGCCCTTCACTTCTGACCTGTAGACTCCTGCCCACCCCAGCCCTGCTTCAAGAAGCAGCTCCCATATTGCAAGTGAGCCCACTCTCTCTCCCTCTGCATTTATCTGGCTTGCTGGAGCCTGCACAGGGAGCACATGACCCCCGATAGCCAGTCACCTTGCCCGCTGCTCCCAGCTCAGAGCAGCCAGCCCTGGAGAGCAGAAAACCTGGATAGTTGCTGTTATTTTAAAAACCTGTTTGGACACAGCACAGGAGACCAAAAAAAGAAGACGTGTCCAGGAACTCTCAGACAGATGAGAACCTTACGCGGGCAGCAAATTCACCAGGCCTCCTACCATACTGCGCCATGCTGCTGCCGTAGCAGCCAGAAACTGGGAGCAGCAGTTGTCGGGGGGAACCCAGGGGCAGTATATTAGCCCGTCGAGGGCTAGATGTAGGCTTTATGGAGCTTTGCTTTTCATTAAAAGCACTGAAAAAATTAGCGTGTTAAATACATCTTTGGGTATAAACCCTTGAAAAACCAATAGGTATTATATTACAATACCCCCTCTACACATGCAGGTAAAGGCATGATGGGATCAGATGTGCAATCTACAGTCACAACTTCTGCCATGCTACACATCAATGGCAGGAGGCACAACTGTCAGGTTGCGCATCAGATCCCAATTGTGCCTCATCTCAGGCTCCCCCTGCACCAGCAAGAAGCTCCTGTGGCTGGGAACCCCTTAGCTGAGGGTCTCCCACCTGCAGGCATGCTTGATGCAGCCCTGGGCTGAAAGACACAGCTGCCATCGAGCCTTGGGGGTTTCATGCAACCCTGGGACTGGGAGATTGTGCTGGCCAAACCCTGCTGGGTTCTGACACTGGGAGGCACACTGCAGGAACCCCATGTCTGCAGCTACGGGACTTTTGAGTCCCAGCAGCTGTGAGGTGCTGCCAGGACCCAAAGGTGGTAGCTGCTCGGGTTGAGTCCCCTCAGCCGTGGGACTTCCAGCCTTGGCTTGGCATGGTGCACCCATGTGGCTGGGAGACCAGTTAGCTGACAGGACTCTCAGCTGCAAGGGGGACCCTGCTCCACATGCAAATTAAAGCTCAATAGCAACCAGCTATAAAGTTAGTACACATTTTTGAGGTCTAACTTTATAGCTGGTTGAAACTTTTTCTGGTGTGATAGCTACTCTGCACGTGTAGCTGGTTTCAAGGTAATTCTGCAGTTAACCGGTTAATTAAACAAATACCTGTAACATGTAGAGGGGGCCTAGCAGTTATCTACTTAACAAAGTTACACTTGTTTTATTCCAACATTCTCCTAAAAAGATCCTGACCTCAGTTATGGTAAAGGAGTGGAAGAAATGCAAGAACGGTAATAAAGAGAAGTATTGCTACAATCTGAAGCATTTCAAGAATCTTTACTTAGTACTGAACTATCAGTGTTGCCTTCTTAATTATGTACTCTGCTAAGTCAAGCCACACAATTTAGTTCCCACTGATTTTAAGTGATTAAGGCATTTAAGAACACTTCTTAAAGCAGATGGAAGATCAACTAAGAGAAGATGCATTGACTTTAAGAGAAAAACAAAACAAAAACACACACACAAATGCATGTAGTTTTAGTTATTAAAAAAAAAAAAAAAGCAAAACAGTTTTGAATGAGAGATAAAGGAATCCATCATTTGTCAATCAACTGTAGCCTTTGTTTTTTTAGTGCAGGGGATACTAAAAAAATCTCTGCTGGATATCTATCGATTTCTAAAAAGTCAGGGTAGGGCTACATGCCATTGACTGCAAATGTGCTATGGAATATTTTTCTTCTGGTATACTCTCCATCATTTAAAAATATCTAGATGATTCCAGTTTCTCATGTAGAAAAGAAAAATCTTTTGCATTTTATACCAATGTATCAGTGAGACCTCACATGTAAGTCACCAGAACAGTGAAAGAAAAATCCTGCTGCCAAAATTTAACATCCTTAAGGCCATAACAAAATATGCATGCAAACAGATCACTTGCATTGCTTTGGACTTTTCATTTAGATGTTCATAAAACTTCCTGCAGAATTATTAGGTATAATGTAATACCAACATGCTGAGCACATCTCTTCTGCATTTTAGCTATGTAGTCAAGCGCATCATCCCATAGTTGGAATTTTCAGTAGTTGGAGACAACTTGGTTATAACTGTCAGTATACCTCCTTTTGGTTTTCAAAGGAAGTAGTAGTAGGACTGTGGCTTCAGAAGCTTTCAACTCTTGGAGAGAGGAAAGAGACAGCACAAATTCTTTATTTCAGAATAGCATTTAATGTAATTGTAGGAGAGCTGAGTCACATTATAAGTCCCATTCATTACAGGTCGGTATTTGATGGCAATATTGTACATCTTTGTTAGTCATTAGTATAAATTCAATTATTTGGTTTTGTAGAGATATATAGATAATGTGAGGCAAACTACGTATTTGCTCCCAGTGAATTTCATCATCTATAAAACATCTGCACTAGACAAGTCACAGTTTGAGAACAGATAGTGTGCCAGGAAAATAATTTCCTATAGACTGAGAGTGGTGCAATATTGCCTGAATATATTTTCATTCTACTGAGCATGCATATTCTGCAAATACCAGAAATAAGATTTTAATTTTTTTTTTAAAAATGCACCATACTAAAGCCCTCGCAGTCACTTTAAGGCAAGATACTGATATTTCTACAGAACCTTATTTTTTTAAAATAGAGAAATTAACCTTTTATCAAAAGATCGCACATGCTTCTAGATACAGGAAACTTTAGATCATAAAAAGGCAGTAATAAAAAAATTCAGTGCAAAGTCCTAAATTAGATTATTTAATAGACAAAAGGAGGAGGTCACTGTTTGTAGAGCAAGCTGTTCTCAAATATCAAAACAAGGTCTGTAGAGAAAATTCTATTTCTGGCCGCAGGTTACATGTGTTGCATACAACAGAATCCTTTTATTTGCATTAAACAAGGTATACAAAGCTGCTAGAGTGTGTTCATTGCAACACAGATTAAGATACTGGCAAATTTAATCCAGATTGCACTATGCTCCTTTTTCCAGTTTATTTTGAATTCACTCCTTTGTGGATGTAATCTGTTAAAAAGTCAAGTCTTCATTGCTAATTTTTTTTTCCTAATCCATCCAAAATAGTGCAGAGAGGTGCAAACTTGGTGCTGTTTCACAATGTTTTTTTCTGGCAAGGATTCAAGACAATTTCATAGGCCAAAAGCCCCACCAGACATGATCCTAAAAAGCGTTGGCCAAAGTATATTTGCAAAAGGGAAAGGAAAGGCACAGAAATGAGTTGCATTATGAAGAACATTGCTAAACAGAAGTTCAGGACAAGTGCTAGCAATCATACAGTACTACGCATCTTCTAACCAAAGTCCACATGACTGTTAGAGTTGCAAATACATTTTTTTAAAAACATTACGTAATGTAATGCTTTTTAATGTTATGTTTTGTGCTGTAAGACACTGTGCTGTAACAGACTGCAAAAAGGCAGTACGTATTGCTTTCATTTTATTTAACAAATGGAACATTTTACAAAAACAGTAGTCTATTTTTTGTGTCTAAGTAACTCGTGGTTCTGATGATGGAATGGAGTTAAGTCTCAAAAACATCAAGTGAGCAGGAAATACAATCTAGTTAGTTATAACATACATTTAGTACTATTTACATGCTATATAGTAAATAAAAAATTGTCAACTATAGCAAATCAAATTCAGATTTTGGATAGTGTTAGCTAAGCTCCCATTAAATAACCCAATTTTAACAATCAGAAGTGTCACTGGCTTTTTACTGTAAATCATTTTTATGAAACTGGACTGTGAATATTTTAGGCACCAAGAG
>NW_017729025.1:141396312-141400153 GCF_001723915.1 Gavialis gangeticus
AAAACATCAAGTGAGCAGGAAATACAATCTAGTTAGTTATAACATACATTTAGTACTATTTACATGCTATATAGTAAATAAAAAATTGTCAACTATAGCAAATCAAATTCAGATTTTGGATAGTGTTAGCTAAGCTCCCATTAAATAACCCAATTTTAACAATCAGAAGTGTCACTGGCTTTTTACTGTAAATCATTTTTATGAAACTGGACTGTGAATATTTTAGACACCAAGAGATTGAAGTATATTTTTCATCTGTTCTTTTTCTTTGGTGGGGCAGAGGGAAAAATCAGTCACTCTGGATTGGGGGGGCATTACTAATGAGCATTTTAATACTTGGGAACTAAAAGATTGTCCGTTTCTGCACTCTGTCACCATTACAAACTTTAATGATCTTCGCTAGTGACACTCAGTGCTGATAGTCTATTATTGTCACTTCTTAAGAAAGTGTTTCTGCTTTAGTGCTAAAAACGTAGCGTGCCATTTAAACTCTTTTCATACAACTCTGTCAAGAGACAGGATTATGGTCACCCTAAAAAAAGTGAGAGTTTAATAAGAAACATACGTATGTGCAGTACAAATCACACCCAAGTGACCAATTATTTTTATGGCAGACAGCAAATGGGCATTTGTATTCAATTCTCACCCTGAAATGTTGTTATAATCATGTAGAGAAATAACATTTATCATGCTCTTTGGAAAGTAAGGAACAAAACAATAATAGTAAGAATCACATTTACCACAAGCTCCTCCATAACACTCTGCTAATGTAACGCATTCTTGATTTGAAACTTATCTGCTATTTCAGCCATGTCTCTCAAGGAGAGACTATCAATTATATGGAGTTGCAGGGCAATAAACAAGATGTGCACAACTCTCATTTTGGACCCAGAATCTGAAACCCAGGTCTGGCACTCACTTATTGCACTACCTAGATCCTGGGAATTTAAAACTTGTTTTAAAATGTTGGAAAGCCTCATGCTTATTTGACATTGCACTGCATTCAAAGTCTTTATCTAGTGTTCACAAATCATTAACCATTAGGACACAAAGATTTCACTTATATAGATGGGCCATCTTAATTATGGTTGGCGTAACTTAAAAATATCTGGAGACTGAATTTTCTGAAGGAAAAATTCAGTAGGAGCTGCAATTTATCATATGAGACTATTTGCCCTTTTCACTGGGAAGAGTTAATTACTCTTAGTTAATAGGCATAAGTTTTTAAATATCAGAAATGAGGTACAAAAGAAGGATTTGAATGATAAGATAAGGCACCATTATTTACAACTTCCGTTATTGGCACTCATGCTGATGTCCTCTTAGAAAAGCATGACTCTTGGGATTAAATGCAAGGCTGAAGAATAGTTCCAGCTATTCCATCCAAGCTTCATTTCTGACCGTCTGTGCAACCTCTGACATTGTACTGGTTTCTGCTGCTGCAATGACTGCTGAATAGTGGGCATGTGGTCCTAAAACAACCCATCCTTCTTCAGTGTTCCATGGCATCATCTCAGGTATGAAGCAATACAGGTAACAAAAATAAGTGAAAAGAAAAACCCTACTATATCCACAGGTCAAGTGATTAAATGTGGTTGAATTGATACAGCAAAGTCAAGGTATTAATCTGACTATTCTGTGAATGGTTTAAAACCTTTGTTTACCCGCAAATATTAAGAAATTCATTTTACATTAATGCTGATATTGTCACTTAACCAGAAAACAGCAATGCAATCTAGAAATCCTGTAACTGAAGCTTTGTGAAGGTTGGTCCAACATACTTGTTGAAATGTAGTCTCTTATTTAAAATGTGCAAGTTATTTTCAAGTAGGAAAAATGCACAAAATACAGATGAGTACAATTGTTTCAATTCTGTTCTTATGCAGGTGCAGAAATTTGAGTTCACAGATACGGCACGGCAGTCAGTCGATACCATTTAACAGTCTCCTTGCTCAAGTTGAAATCCTTCAAGGACAGAGTAATTCCGCCCAGAAAGAAATTCTCACGCAGCGATTCTGCGCTAAGCACACTTAGCTGAAGCACCCTCTGCCTTAGTGTCTCTATGCTGTATCCATTGTACACGAGCTGCACAAAAAACAAAAACAGCAGCAGCTGAAAACTAAGAGTTTGCTGATTCTCTAGAAGTCAACTGCTGGCAGGGGCCAGGGGACTGATAGGTGGGACATTAATTTGGCTTCCACAGTTGGCAGTGCACCTCTGGCGAGACTGAGCCTCACCTTACCCTTGAGTGTCTGCTGCAGTGGTGTTGTATAAACTTAGGTGCCTTCAATAGCTTGGGTGGAGGATGCCATCTATAATCAGTGCAAAAGCTTTTAAACCTGACTGTTGCCCCCAGAAGTTCTGAGCCTCTACAATGAATGAAGTGATGTAGATTACAGCCCAGGCAATTTGTGGATTTCAGTTTAATGTGCCAAGCAACATTTAAAATTCAAGGTTTTTCCTTCCTTCCCCTCCCCCTGTTTCCAGAGACTTGACCTTGGCCTAGAGAAGCCTGTGCGACTTCACTTAAAATGACTGCTTTAATGTGATCATGCTATTAAGATTTTTTTGGATTGTATGTTTAAATGGAAAGGGGTGGGATTTAATTCAGAAAAACAGGTGTGTGCATATTTTTAAGATAAAAAGCTTTCAGAGGCTAGTCCCTTCTCTTATACACATTTACAGATATGTATTTGAGACTGGAATCCTAGGTTTTAAAATAAAGTTGTAAATACACACTGATGACCACAAAAGAATGTTAAGGGATCTTTACTGGGGGGACAGATTATTTTACCATTTCATTGAACGTTGGGTTCCTTGTTTTCCGTGAGATTTTGGTTTTGCGTTTAGATGTTTTGTGTGCATCTGGAAGCAAGTACGTTTTAACATAGGGATTCGGATCTGCACCATCTTCTGTGACCTGCAAATAAAGCATACCAGTGAGTGAGGTTTTTTATTTTTTTAAATACACATCTATTTAATTGTTTTACCTTCTAAAGCAATACATGCTAAAAATCATGCTCAACTCAGATTAATTATGAACTCATTGGAGAGTTAACTAAAAACAGATTAGTCTTGGGAAAAATACTTGCAAAGGAGTGTCCTAACACATTTAAACCAACTTTTCATAAGTGGTCACACAAACATTAGTTTCCCGGACTTTTACTTTACTCACCAGGTCTTTAATGTGCATCACCATGATAAACAGAGTGCCGTTTCTATACGAGATGGACAACTTTACTTCTCCTCCCACTCTGCCTGAGGTAGGACTTGATGGACATTCATCTAAAAAGATGTACAGTTATATTTCTGTCTATACTATTTAGAGTGTGTATTTTAACAGGAGTAATACTGTGCTATCAAATTACTGAAAATGGACAATACAAACAGCATTAAATTATTTTTGGTTTTATTTTTGATAGTCTCAGTGTACCAGGAATACCACAACACCCACCCTCCAACCCAAATGGTGACAAGGCATGGAATCAGCTTAAAGCATGGGTCGGCAACCCCTGGCACACATGCCAGAGCATGACACACAAGGCCATTTTGCTCAGCATGCCACAGCCAGCCCAGACTTGGAGCCCTGCCTGCTCACAGCAGGTGGCCAGGAGGCTGCAGGCCCTGCTGCCAGCAGCCTGGGCTCTCTGGCAGGTAGCCAAGAGGCTGCAAGCAGCTGTGCCAGACTGTGGTGGTAGCAGCTGCATGCATGTCTTGACACGCATGGCTGGGAAGGGGCTTGGGGCAGTACAACCCCAGCCATCCATCACAAGGTGTGCACTTAGGCACCACTGCCAGGCCTCCAGACCCTGGTGCAGCTGTTTGCACTCTCCTGGCTGGC
>NW_017729025.1:141400934-141409277 GCF_001723915.1 Gavialis gangeticus
GTGCCCACATCCCCCCACATCTTAGTGTCATCAGCAAATTTGAACAGGGTGCTTTTTACCCCCTCATCCAAGTCACTGATGAAGATGTTGAACAGTGCGAGCCCGAGGACTGAGCCCTGCGGAACCCCACTGCCCACATCCCTCCAGGTAGAAAATGAATTTGGGGCTGGGGCAGCACAACCTCAGCCCCTCCTCCACTATCTGCCTAGTGACACCCATGTTGCCAGCAGCAAGGATCAGGCCCCTTGTGGCTCCCCTGCCTCTGGCACATCAAGTTGAGGCATGGCTCTAGTTTCAGGTATTTGGCATTCCAGCCAAAAAGATTGCTGACCCCTGGCTTGGAGGCTGAGAGTGAAAGCTTTGATTAAATTTCTTTGATAAAAAGGTAAAGCACTGACTAAGCAAGAAATCAAACACACTGCACATAGAGTTTATTTATAACTCATGGAATCCACGCAGTATAGGATTTACACTTAATGATATTTTCAGAAGTAAAAACAGGAGACTTGGTATGACAAGTGAACATTTTCTGAAGTGGAAGTTATCAAACTAGAATTACTTGAAAATACTTTTACATTAGCCAGTACTGAAGCCCTTTACAGTATATATTGCAGTCACTCAATTTACCACCCTACAAAAAAAGCTAGATATCTACCTGCATGCTTGGCTATTCCGTCTATTCCTTCAGCTTTATCATCACGAAGTAAAGGGTGGAAAAAAGTATAAACAAGATCACACTGAATTTGGAAAAAAAAAGTTACACATTAGTTTAAAATGTACTAAAATATCAAAGTTGAATGTTAAATTTATTGAAAAATCTTTCAATATTCACCTCGGCCACCTCTGCTGAACCATTCATCAAACTTTGTATATAACTGTTTAGCTCTACTTTTCTTTTGGCTGCTACTTCCTTTATATGAGTTCTTCCCAGAACCATCTTGTTAGGAAAGCTGCAAGAGAACGACAGAATAGATTTTGCTGCTGAATTCTGATGTAGTTTAACCACACGTTACATCCCTAAATGTTGATATCTATTCTTGACAAGTGAAGTCACAAATTGATACAATGGCACATTCATTTTATTAAGTTCAATCTACGTATTAATATTAAGGAAGCACAGTTGTAGCCAGCACACAGAGTGACATTAGAATACGTGAAGGTTGCAAAGTCAAGCACTTCAAAGTTCAGAAACATTGGTATTAAAGTTGCCTGTGCAACCCCTGCCATTTGAGCTACAGAGTAACCAGCAAAAGTAGTAGATGGCTGTGCTTCATGAATAGCAGTCCTAGAGGGGAAATGAGACATGGCCAATGTGTTTTTTGCCGTTATTTGTTGCCAGTTGTGGCATGGTGAGACTTGGGGTCTTGGGTTCCATTCCACACTTCAGGGGTGTCCACTCCTCCTAATGGGCACAGGCCATCAACGTGGAATACACCCAAGTTGTACCCTTCTTTTTCCCCCCAGCTTGTCCCAGTCCCATCTTTTTCTCCCCCCTAGCTCCTTATATCACCTCTATTCTCCACACATCAGGCTCATCACCCTAGTCCAAAACACTCTTACCCCTCTGAAGACCCCAAACTCCTCACATTTCCTGCTGTGCTCCAACCCCAGCTTCTCTCCCTGGGTTTCCTATTTAATCAGTGTCCTTCTCCACTCTGGTCTCAGTGTCTGACCAACCAGTCCTAGTTCTCCCCTCGCTTCTGGCCATGACACCCCTTTACCACTTGTGTCACCCCATTAAATTCTCTTTCCTTCCCATTCTCACTCCAGTTCTACTACTTTCTTCATTTCCAGCTCTCCTCTCCACTGTGTTCTATCTTTTTAACTGCCTGAATTTAGCAGGAGCTGAATGACAACTCAAGAAAGGCATTTCTTTGTACCCCGAGTTCAAGGGACCTAATTTAGAGCAGTTCACAACTGCAATTACTGGGAATGTCCTGTTCAGCTCCAGGCTGTAACATGCTTGGTATGGATGGAATCTTCAGGGAAGACTGCTGTGAAACTCCAGCATGCTTCTACTAAGCATGCAAACACATATTAAGGACTTGGAACATACCCTGGTAACTTCCAAAGAGGAAAGAGAATACCAAGTTTGTTGTGGAATTCCTGGAACTCATCAAATGTCCGGAAGACAAATGCTGGCTCGGCTTGCCCTTCTCTCAAAACTCTCACAACATAGATCTGCCAAGAGAGACACAACATTTACATATTTTAACATCTCTTCCTCCAGTAAATCCTTTCTGGTGCAGTATTTGCATTCCAGGACCAAATCAGTTTTATTAGTAGTAACTATTATTTCTAGTAACACATTTTTTGTCTATTATACACAATGTATATCCATGTATTAATCACAAAGGCTGAGAAAAATGCTAGTTTGGTTCAACTGTTAGTACTTGTCCTAAGTCAGGAGGTTGAGTATACATCTTCCACTAGGACTTGGGTGTGGGAAGACATACAGGAAGCCAAATTTAGTGCATCACTGCAGATATAACTTGCCAGAGACAATTTCCTATAACTTCAAAATGAAGGATCATTTATAGTTTAAATTCTTTCAGTACATTTAGGAGCTTTGTGAATCAAATAGTTAAAATCATTTTGAGAGAGATTGTTTATCAAACAGTATTTCACTCTATTCCTATCCAAATCTGACTCTTAGGGTCTATAGCATACTCCCTGAATTGCCCTGTACAGCCCAATTCAGAGTGATTTTGACCAGACCTATTTTTTACCCTGCTTTTTTAATAGTCTATCCTACCCAATATACAAATGTCACCTCCCCTCAGTTCTCTCTTTATATGAATCTTTTCTGAACAGTACTTAATTCCAGTCATGACAGCTATTCTTGTTAAGCTTGTTATGCTTATAACATCCATTTTTACATCTACATCAGCGAATCAAGACCCTCCATCACACTGCACCCGGTTTGTGCCATGGCTGCTCATGGCCCAGCAGCATGGTGGCGACCCCAATGCATCAGGACCAGATCAGGTTGTCCTAAGCAGCTCTGTACTGTACCTGGGCTGCCCATGTGCACCTCTGCTGGGCCAAGGGCAGCAGGGGCTGGGTCACTGACATCACTCTGCCTCCCTCCCAGGTCAGGCTGGTCATGATCCATTGTGGCAGCCTTGCACTGCTGGGCTGTGAGCAGCCACAGCACAAACCAGATGCAGTGCAGGGCAGCATAGGGCTGGGTCCAGGGCAGAGCCATAATCTGCTTTCTGCGTGTCCCTGTGATGGGTGCTAGTTCCACTGACAGTGGCCAGGCACAGCTGCTTCCTATGGAACCAGCATCAGTTGCAGGGATGTGCAGGGAGAGGATCATGGCTCTGTCCCAGCCCCAACCCCACTGTCACTGCCTTGCAATCCTGGCCCTCCTCACCCATCCCACTCCTAGACTCTGCCCCCTGCCTGTCTGCAGCCCTATCCCAACTGCCCAGCTGAGAGTAACCTGCCCACCCTGTCTTAGATTCTAATGCCTCCACTTAGAAAAACCAAGTTCACCCTTCCTGAAGAAATCAAAGAGAGGTGGTTTATTCTGTACGTTCATAGAGCGCTAAAGTACAGAATACTGAAAAGTTAATTAAAACCACAAATTTCCACTTATAAAGCACCGTTTCTTCCCCCATCAGCTTATTTCTGGTCTCTCCTTCAGGAGAATACATAAGGTATGTGAAAATTTACATTTATAATGTCTTTAAAAAAAGGGGAAGAAGAGCTACTGCTTGGAAGGACACAGCAGATGCTATGCTGTAACTGCTGCTGCATCAACATAAGCCTAGAGAAATAAAAGTGTGCTAAAATCACCCCAACAGTGATCCTGGTTGACGCAGAGTTCAACCCGGGGCAGTTTTGCTCCAAATATACATTTGTCCATATCCATAGTTCTACAGTTCAAAGAAAACAATATATTTGGTTGATATAATTAGCGGAGCTTATGCTATAATGCTTTAGTTTCTTGACAAGAACAGAAATAAGTAGCTGAGAATTAGTGAACCAAGTTCATGCTGAAATACATCTGTGTTTAGGATATTTTTTCATTTTGTTTTGGGCTTTTGGAATCCAATTCAGTAGTCCAGTAGAATCCAGTTCACTGGTCAAGATGAGAATTGTTTTCCATGGAAGAAGGACATATGAACAAAGCAAACAATGGTGAAGAGATATGGCAGTAAAAGCAAATACAGACTGAATTTTCATATTCAACAATATCCACTTACATAATGTTTATCTGGGTTGTACCTCTTTTGGTATGTGAACACACACACTTCCTTAATTCGGCCATCTTGCTTGAGAGAGTACGTTCTGGGAGAAAATGAGAGGATGGGCTCATCATTGGAAGGCAGGCCTGAGAAACGCAGTTGAGCCAAGTTGTGAATGAAAAAGTTGAACTTTGTGGCAACGCTTCCCAAGCTGGATTCAATCAGCCTGCAAAATGAGAAAATATCTTCAAATATAAGAGTGCAGTTACATACTCTGAATGCACAGCAATTTTGTTTTGTCAGTGCACTACATTCCAAGGAAGAAAGAAATAAATGAAACCCTTACCAAAGGCCTCAACATTAAAATTTAGACTGAAAATGGTCACTGATCCCCAGTGACCATCGTACCTTATTTACTGAGATAATATACATATTAACCAAATTTTGACTACTGTGCATTCCCAGAAAACGCAACCATTTCTCTGTAAGAGGGTTTCAACTTGATATAACTTTAGAAGTCTTGCAATAAGCATGAAATCAATTTAGGGCATCTCTCTTTCATTAACTGCAAGCATTATGGACAGATAAGGCTGAATATAGTGATTAACCTTTTAATGCATGCATTAGAATTTTCTGTATTAGATTGCTCATTTAACACACCACAGGAGCATTTTAACGCAACGGAAGTGTCTTTGAAATTGAAGTTAGGTATTCAACTCAGTAATGGATAATATTATTTTATTTTATGATTAAAGGAAAACCGTAATATTAATGAACTTTTATAGCTAAGTATTTATAGAACACTTTATTTTTATTTTAGTATCACAGTGCAGAATTTGAGCAATGAGATTGTGTATTCAAGTTCTGTTTCACTTGGTCACTACTCTGGTACCTTGTGAAGAAAATTGTAGCTTCTGCATCCGTAGTTTGGGGTTGTAGAGCATCCTGCACATATTTTAAATCCTGAATTCCAGTTAGCTCTGGTAACCCGGAAGAAAGCATCTATAGAAAGCAACAGAAGGTTACTATATTTTCACAATGGAAAATGAATTAAAGATTTTCATGTTTAAATACCACCACCATTTTAACTATTTTTAACAAATGCAAAGTTTTGAAATTCTTTAGATGTTACTTTTGATTTAATTTCTATGGTGAAAGCTGTAAGTACTTTCTATTCTTAAATTTTCACGGCCCAAACAAAGGGAAACCAAATCCAATCCCAGTTACAACTGTTCCTGGCCCTTCCAAGGAAGCACTGCTATGTCTGTGATTTATAGCAGCATGTGGTAAGAAATGCTGGTGTATAAGAGCCTACAATTTAGGATTTTCAGTGCAGATTTGATCTGTCAAAAGTAACTGGGGATTTAAAATACATGCATAGGGAGTTAAACACAAGAACACAGTGAGCAATAAAACACTATTACCAATGAAAGCAAGTTAAGAAAGAGGTTTGCACGTTTCCTTATTAAATTGTATGCTTGGCAGCACAGATCCACAAACAACTGGAAACGAATAGTAGGTTTTTCACCACCGTTGATGACATAGGCCATATCTGATGTTAGCACAAAAGGAGCTCGATCCCTGTTTAAAGAGAAGAAACATTAACATGTTACCGTATTTACTTGAACACAAAATGAAGCCTTCCTCCCCCAGTCAGCATTGGAAAAAAGCCCCTCAGTTGCATACAAGGAAGCTTCATTAAATACATTGTCTATCTTTAAATTGCTGGCAAACCAGCATGTGCTCAGCAATGAAAACCAACTATGAAGTTGATTAAATGCAGCCATCACTGAGCATAACAGTCAAATACATAGCACATACTAGGCAAATATGATGCTTTTTTGCACAAAAGTGTGTGGTTGTATACACACACACATACACTTTATATTTTTTTTTCTATAAACCCAAAGGGCACCAATGTCTGTAGATTCATAATGTAGAAGTTAGAGGTAAGAAGTTTAACACAATTTTAATCAGTAACACACTGAAACCCCTGGCAGATGTTAATTTAATCCCACAATGGGATCTGAGAAATTTTATCCCTGTCCCATCAATCACATGTCCTACTACACCAAATGTTCAAAGTCTACCATGCATGGTAGTTGGGATCTGGGATAAATTCCTCAGATCTCACTGCATGTTTGTCAGGATGTGCAGCTGGCTATATGAATTCTAAGGTTCAGAAAGCTCCCAGATCCCCAACTGCCTGCACCACATATCCTGAAATGATACTTGTGAAGACAGCCACATTCATGCTAGTGACACAGGCAGCAGGGGATAAACAAAACTTCATGGACTTGTCAACCAAACATCTGGCTACATGGTGCAGCTCTACATGTCCCCACATGTGGGTACAGCTTATCAGCTCATACATGGGGACATTTAAAGCCATGCCACACAGCCTGATGCTGGGATGCACACTACATGTTTGAATTTAAGTGCAATACAAGCCAGCTGGAAAGATGTTCCACATTAAATGGAGCACTAAAGTTACATGAGGCATGGAACATCTTTTGGGTTGATTTGCCGCTTTATTGAGGGATGTATTGGCTGAATGTGCAACATATCACCAGCACAAGGAACTAACCAAATGTGAATTCTGTTCTTTACTTACCTTTATATTGACAGTAGAGGTGTACCAATATATCAGTTGCATATTGGATTGGCACCGATAAGAGGGAAATTTACATTATAGGCTGTCAGCATTTTTTGGCTGTTATAGCTGATAAAGTTCTCCAATAAATAATTAATTATGCCATCTGGCTGGGGCCCCCATATGCCTGGGTTCCCCTGGAAAATGGTGCGTTTCCCCTTGCAGGTGGGCAGCATTCTAGCCTGCAAGGGGTCCTGCGTGCATGTGGCCAGGAAAACAGCCGGGCAGCGTGCTTACCAGCTCCCTGCAGGTAAGTCTATGGAGAAGGGGCAATCCTGGCAACTGAGGGAGGACAGACAGAAAAAACAAGTGTGTGGGTGAGTGTATTCACCAACGAAAAGCTATATGCTTTGCTAAATCCAAGCATGAGGATTTTTTATACCAACTCATTGCTGTGCTACACCTATAAGACTACTATAAAAGGAAACTAGCCACAGTTATACTGTAATGTGGAGATGAGTCATTTCAAAAATGAAAAAACACCCAGCTTGAGACAATCCCATCGTCCTTCTGAGAAAACCTAACAGACATTGACTTTGAGGGGAACAACTAAGCTAAAGTCATGAAGGTGCTTTACGTGAAAATGCAAAGCACAGTCTGGAGAGGCAGCCTTTTTAGTAAAATAAATAAATAAATAAAATAAAATAAAATAAAATAAAAAAAATAGGAAGGCAGGGAGTTATGGCCAGAGTTTACTACAACAGGGAGCCAAAGATTTGAAATACTAGATGTCTATACCAGGGAACTCAGAAGGCTTTTGGAAATCATGTAGTTCCAGGAAATCACTAGTTTCCACTCTGAGGATAGGTGCTGACCAACACGTAGATATTAAATCCTACATGAGAGGAATTGGAAGGTGGCTCACATTTTCAAAAAAAATGTTTAGTCATAGAAAATACCTTTTAAAGCTACCGAACATCTGTGCGTGGCCCAAAAACCTTCCAAAGTCAATATGAAACATATGCCCCGTGCTTCGAAGCATTATGTTGTCATTGTGACGGTCACAGATACCCAATACATATGTGGCTACACAGCATCCAGCACAAGAATAGATGAAGTTTTCAGAAGCCTGAAAAAAGCAAAAAGGTCATGAGCCGAGTATGCCCTGAGAAAAATCTTAATTCCGTGTACCATCTATTCAGGGTTCATTTCTACCAGTGGGGCTAAAGGCAGCTGCCACAGCTCTCAAGCCTTTTTTGTACTTCAGCAGTTACTAACTTGAGAAATATTCCATATGTCTTTCACTTGAAAACAACAATCCATTCAAGAGTCATTAAAAGTGAAAGCAGGTAACAAAGAAAAGGTTGTTTAGGGAAACAAAACAAAATATATTTGGCAAACTATAGTTTTGTTACAGAATGCTGTACCCAAGAAAAACAGTTATTCACACGTCAAGTGGCAGAAGCCAAATGGAATGGAACGCATCTCCTAAACTAGGGGGTCCCAAAGTTTTATCCCTGAAGGCCTACTTCAAAGGGAGAGACTTATGGCAGG
>NW_017729025.1:141414277-141414702 GCF_001723915.1 Gavialis gangeticus
AGTGGCAGAAGCCAAATGGAATGGAACGCATCTCCTAAACTAGGGGGTCCCAAAGTTTTATCCCTGAAGGCCTACTTCAAAGGGAGAGACTTACGGCAGGCTGCAAAAGGGCGCATGTACCGCATCTGGTCTGCAGGCCATACTGGGAGCCCCCATTCTAAACGCCGGTTAGAAGTGGAGATCATACTTCCCTATCTTAAATTTGGAATAAATGTTTTTCTTTTACATCAAGTAGACATTACAGCTTCTTACATCTTAACAACTTAATCCTGAGCATTCAAGTTGCCATTTTCAAATAGATGTCTTTGCAATTCTACAGTCAGTCTTGAATGACCAATTTTCTGAAACTTACACAGCACAGAAGATAGGATTTCACAAACCTTTAAACACAAATATCATCTGTACATATGAACCATATATCTAGG
>NW_017729025.1:141419702-141421062 GCF_001723915.1 Gavialis gangeticus
CCAACACTCCCCATCATAGACAATTGCCAGGGACTCTCTTGATACACACATTCATTCTTTCAAGACAGTCAGAATAGAAGCTGAAATTCTCTTTTAAAACGCAAGATTTACCCTTTTAGAATCTTCAGCATTACAAATACTACTGGAAGTTACCTTTTCATATTCTTCCTCTGTAGGATTATACTTTCGCAGCCATTCTGCAAGTGGTTTGTCTTTGAAAGATCCTGTTACTCCATATTCCACTTGAATTTTCCTAAGTGTATCTGAAGCAGGAACAAGCTCCACCATACCTTTATAAAAAAATTGTAGAAAATATTTACTTGCAATGACTTAGGTTTAAATCTTGTTCGATATAATATCTTCATTCTTATTTATTATGAAGCCTCTTTAAGATATCTGATTTTACCATACAGGGCCCAACTCCAACGCAGAATATTTGTAAAAACTGAAGTCTAAATCTGCTATGCCTATACACAGAAAATTAAATGAATATCACCAGTAATGGAACACATCCAAATTAATTTGCTTTACTCAATTAAGGTTCATCGTATTATTTCGTAAATTCTTTGGTCTCAAATATTAACTGATTATGTACACCAAATATTAGTTATAATTAACATTCTTCATTTAGGGAACTTGAGCACTCGTAAGAAAATGCTGGACAAGGATGGGTGGGCTCTAAGAATACAGTAGCCTGAGAAGTGACCAAAACAGGGTTACTTGTGGCTCTGCAGAAGAAAAGCAATCTGTTACATCACATGAGACAAAGAGCTCCTTGAGCCAGAATACAACTTGGAAAATAATCCCCACCTGGACAGTAGAGATTCATTTGGCAAAGGATCAGAAAAAGCAGTAGGCATAAGCAGATAAAAATAGAAGTGGTTTTCTGTTTTGTATCCTGCAAATTATTTAAATGATAATACTAGCAGTGAAAAGGAAAAGTAAGGCAGTGACATACAATGTAATCTAGTGCACTATTTTAAACTAGCTGAAACTTGCAACACATTTGGGATGAAATACTTTTTCAATAAAAAATTTATTTAAATACAGGATTTTTAGTTATCCTTTGACCAAATACTTTAACAGAATCAAAACTTCTCACCCTCGAAAAAGCTATGTAAAAAGCTGTCTGTGTGTAAACACAGGGTTAGAAATATAAATACATATTTTGTTTACAGTCTGACTTTGTGACTTGCTTATAGTCATAGAATAAGAGGGTCCTTGTCCACGTGACTGAAGCCCCTTTTACACGTGAGGAAATTGCCCCTTTTAGTGATTTAATTGCCTTTTTAATGATTTGTGTAACAATGTACATGTTCAGCGGCATATTTCAATTTAAACGACTTGTTTACATAGCATA
>NW_017729025.1:141426062-141435714 GCF_001723915.1 Gavialis gangeticus
TGAAGCCCCTTTTACACGTGAGGAAATTGCCCCTTTTAGTGATTTAATTGCCTTTTTAATGATTTGTGTAACAATGTACATGTTCAGCGGCATATTTCAATTTAAACGACCTGTTTACGTAGCATACTAAGACACATCCTATGTATTTCAGTTTGCTACACAACAAATTACAGTAATATTCCTCATGTATTCAAGGGTCCTATCCAGAGAATGTGGCAGGGATAGTGCACAGGGCACTAGAAGCTCGGGCGTGATTGGGGAAGCTCGGGCTCGTCGGGCTTCCAATGCCCCGTGCACTGTTCCCGCCACCTTCTTGCTGCCAGCACACCCAGCTGCCCTCCTGCCACCTTCCTGGGGCAGCCAATCCATTCCCAAGTGGTCCCAGGCAGTCCTAGGTGGCAGGGATAGTGCACAGGAAGCCTGCCAAGCCTGAGCTTCCCTAAACATGCCCAGGCTTCTAGTGTTCTGTGCACCGTTAGATCGTGCAGGTGCAGCCTGTGAGCTGGGGCTGCACCTGTGCAGCTAGCACCCCGCAGCCACAAAGGGAAGCACCAGGCCCCCTCAACTCAGCAGCTGTGCAATCCCATGGCAGTCTGCGTGGGCGGGTTCTACTGGGGGCAGGGAAAAAGTAGTGAGGGGTCTGATTTTTTTCCCCCCCCTCCCAGAGCCTGCCTGCATCTCCTGCAGCCAGGGAGCAAGCTGCTGGAGGGTCACACAGCCGGAGCTGCAAGGGACCCAGGTGCTTCCCTCTGTGGTGGCAGTGCCCCCCCAAGCAGCATCCACCCACGGGCACCCTGCCTGGGCAGTCCCAGGGGGCACCACTACCATACAGGGAAGTACTGGGGCCCCTCCGCAGCTCAGAGCCTACTAGCACTTGCCCCCTGGCTGCAGGAGAGATGGGCAGGCTCAGGGAGGGGGGCCAGCAGCAGAGAAAAGGAAAAAAAATTCGGACCCCTCACTGCTTTTTCCCCCACCCCCTTCTTTTCAATGGAGCCTGCCTGCTCTGCGGCAGGGGGCCCCGGTGCTTCATTCTAGCTCCGACTTGCCCACATGTTTGAAGTGCCTCAGGATCTTTTATAATAACATACTTATTATGACTGTCTGTAGCACTCCAATTGGTTGTTTCAATAAGCATTGTGATTGGCTGCCGAGACAACCAGAGTGCTCTGGACAGACAGAATAAGCCTGTTATAGAACACAGTGCCTTCTGTATAGCCCAGAAGCAGATGACTTCACAAACAGGAATTTATTCTTAGCTAAGTCTCTGCTTTTACCTGGATGCCACTATAGATAATGGTTAAAAATTGTCATTTGTGCTGTTAAGGGGACCTAACCCAAGAACTGCTGAGAAAGATATCCACATCTCCTGACCTGCAAGTTGCAGATTCTCAGAACTGTTCAGGTCCACAATGCATTAGTTCATCTGGTCAACTTCCACAAATTATGTTCCATTAATTTAAGGCAATCAGGACTCGTAGTAGAGAATATATCTTATTAGACCAACAACATTTTTGAGAAAAAAATTCTTTAATTGCAAGCAAAATTAAAGAAATTAAAATTAAAGAAATCTTTTAGTAGACCAACAAGATTTTTGCAAAAAAAAACTCTCTCTACTACAAGTCCTGATTGCCTTTTCCTCTAGACCAATATAGCTACAACCTGGATACCGTTAAATTAAGACATTTAATGCACTCAAATGCAATCCATAATGAACAAAACTTTAAAAGAAAAAAAGTCTTCATGTTCCCCGTGTAATGTTTTACAATGCACGATGCATAATATATTTTTAATTGAATGTGTTAAAACAGGCAAGTATTATTTTTAACCTGCCTTCTGGAAAGTTTGACCAGCCTTTCCCACAGACACCATGAACAGCTGTGTCAAAGCACTAGCAGTTTGATTCTGACCTAAATAGGTTTTCTGAAATTATTTGGGAATAATTAAGACTGCAACTGTTCCCCTTCCCCTTTCATGTTGAAACAATAACTAGTTTCTAGTACAGATGTCTGTACTGCATCTATTTTAACTGTTTCCATGGGTGTTTTTGTTCTATTAATCTCTGACAGCAGGGATTACAGGGAAGCTCAGTCTCAACAGCAGAAATGTTTTAAAACATAGCTCTAACAGGGACTTCATTAAGAAATTCAAAACAGTTTAATTTGAACCAAATACTTCTACCCCCAAGTGGTCAGCTTCTTTATGGGAGCTACTGATGGCCTTAATTATTTAATGGGTCCATCTCCAAAGAGGAACCTGTAGACATTATGCCAAGAATGTGAGTGCAGCTCCTGGGAGGAGCAGCAGGGGAATGCAGTGCTTATTGGGTTACTGTACCTCGATCTTTTCCAGTTGAGAGGCACTTAAAGATAACCATCCGCAGGTCCAGCCCCTCCTGCAGCCAAATCTTATCCATAATCTTTATCATTTGTAAAGCCAACATATCTTGCCGTAAGTCTTCTCCAACCTCACAAAAAAAAACAACACATCTTGATAAAAAGGATACACATTCAACAAAACTGAACTTGACAGGTTATGTTCCCTTGCAAGAAATAAATTATCCTTAAATCAACAACCGACTTGCTTCCTTTTATCTGTAAGTTTATAAAAAAGGACAAGTGGAAAGCAATGATGGAGATTTTTACAGCACGTTCAGACATTAATTAACCCTTATGATCCAAATTTGAAAGAATTGTTCTTTTTACAATTTTCGCTTTGTCTCCAAGAATGGGCAAGGGGCCACTTCAAAGGTTAAGGTACTATTGGAAGTCTTTGAAGATATAGGTTCAGTTCTTAGTTGTGCTACAGACTCCCTGCATGACCATGGGCCAGGTCACTTGTGTCTCAAAGTTCCCTCTTTATAAACTATCGCTCCACTGAAGTGTATCATGAGAATAAATGTAATGAAAAAATCAAGGAGTATTTAAGTTATGGCCTTGAAAGGGGAAGGGGGGATTATAGAAGTACAACTGAAGTCTCCTACAAACACTAACGAGTCTTATGAAATTTGTTATTTTCATTCATCCAGATACTTTTTCCATATTGAATCTTGTAAATCAGTTAAATAAACAGCATAGTTGAGATGCAGCTATTAGCCTGCAGACATAAGTCAAAGCTAGTCACTATTTTTGGAAGTACTTAACCATCAAAAAAAAAACCCTTGTAATTCTCCCCCGCCCCCCAAATACACCAGGAAAGAGAAAAAAAACATACCTTAAACATTACATTAATTTCTTCTCCCAGTGGATCTGCATTCACCAATGCAACTTTTAGTGGTACAGCATTAGAACTGAAGAAGGAACATGCCTGCAAATGAGTTTTAGGTTAATTATCATTTAGAAAGGCAACTGGTAAAATATTTATTAACACTCAAACCAATATTAATAGTTTGTAAGTGAGAAATTTGGGAATTACTAATCACGGCTATTTAGTTACTAACATTTCATACATTCAACACATTAACAAAGAAAGCTCTGAGATTACTCGAGTAGGAAAAGTAACATAAAGCGGTATCTCTACAGTGTGTAGTCTTGTACTTCCATTACTTCTGGAGTCTCAGAATCAGTAAGTAAAATTTGTTTAAGTCAGACCAGTAAGACTTTTCAACTGTGTTGACAATATGCATAATCTACTACATATTTAAAAGAAAATGGATTTTAAAAAAGTCTCACTTGAATAATAATTTGAGTGCTACATGGCATGACTATTTTCCTGAGGTTGTCCCATGTATTCTCAAATGTATCCTTGCACGGTTATACACAAATCAACAAAGCCTTTTTTATTAGCATACGTGTTTTAAAAATGAAAGCATTGTTACTAAAATGTAACCCACAAATTACGTGAAGTGCATAAAATCTAAAATAAGTCTGTCTACCAAGTATTAGCACACAACAAGTTAGTGCTCCAAATGAAAAATAAGAACAAACTAATCACCCGTCTCTAAAATATGCCAGACACCATTCTATTATTCTGAGTCTGGTAACATAAGTGTGCCCAAAGCAAGCAAGTCCATGATTCTCAGCAGCAGTCTACATAATTTAGGTAGTTCCACTGGAGTCCAAGGATCCAAACATTTTGGGGTAGAGGATGAGCATTCCCTGAACGGTCCCAAATTCTAGATTTTAATTCATTAGCTCAACGCTTAGTTTTACAACCCACAAATATGGTACACAGTTTCTCAGGCTTTTTTGCCATGGTGATTGTGGGGAATGTACCAGTATATGCTTACTTTGGCTAGGAGCCCTTGGGCTGACATTTATTACATTTTTGTACAGAAGCCAGTAGTGGAAGGTGGGGACCTTTTATAAGACTTAAAATGAAGAATGAATAAAAACAGCCACACAAATTTTAAGAAGTCTTTACAGATGGATTTAGTGCTGCCTCTTTATATTGTAGACTTGCAAATGTAGAGAGAATACAAGTTTGGAGCTTTCACCACATCTCATTTCAGTATGCTTTTTCTGGGTTGTGTAACAGTAGAGTTCTTAAGTCTACATTCTCTCCCAGACAATGCTCAAGAATATTCAGTTTGTCTGCAATATCCAACTGGTTGTTAATTTATGATAAAATTGTATCATACTTTTTCATCCTTCCCCCTCAGGATACCCAAGATGACATAACAGGTTTTTATGATTCTTAGATTAAGGCCTCATTTCATTGTGAAATAACTCTCTGAAGGATCTTTGTTTCTGCTCAACTAATTTAAGTGTGCATTAACTAATTCTAAAGATTTACACATCAACCAGTATAATCTCCTTTTATACATATCAAATAAATTTTCTACATGCTGACTGCTCTTCCAGAATTTGCAAGTAGGCAACACTAGTATCAACAGCTATTAGTGTTGTACCTTAACATTTAATTCTTTTGCCACGAGGCTGGGATTGAGAGGCAAACGGCATTTGTTCCTTAGGAAGAAAGACTGCATACGTTCCATGCCACTTTGCAGGACATTCTGCGGACAAAAAAAAAAAGAAAGCACAATTGACCTTAACTGAAACATCTAAAAGGAAATTTTAGACAAAGAAATTAAGGCAGAAGAGAGTGAAGAGCAGGGCAAATATCTTAATTCTTGAAGCACGTTGCTGCTTTACTTCTTATCCTAAACATAACAGGACAGTCCTAACACTATGCTAATTAATTTATTTCTGTATCAGCCAAGCTAAAAGTTACTTTAGTCTATAGAATTTTAATTTAATATTAATGGTAAGTAGACAAGGCTCTATAAGTTTCTGTGATGCAATGGGAAACGTTTCTGCAGCAACGCCAGTCTATTCCACTGCTGACAAATACCTTCATTCCCATCATTACATAACTATAGCTCTCAGTTAAAAAATTAGACATTGATAAAAACGTTATGATTCTCAATATCTGCTGATGCTTTCACTGTTTTATGGGCTTTTATATTTAAGTTTGAGAACTGTATCAATCACTGGGTAATGAAAGCAGAATCAGCAGTTTTATCCCCCCACCCAAATAGTATTTAAAAATTAAGCTTACATACCTGCCTAGCAGATCCACTGGCTTGCTTTACTTTTTCTGCTGCTGTTCCCAGAAGCTGCACCAGTTTGGTCTGCTTCTCCAGCTCTTCCCTCAGCCCCTTCCCACATATTGAGAGGAAGGCACCAAGAATAATCTTGTACCTTATCCCAAACTTTGGATCTTGTAAGGTATCCTTCAGCAGCCTAAAATATCAGGTACTCAGGTTAGATTTTTCCCCTATGAAGTCAAATTTTCTACAAAGTAAACATTTCAGACTAAGCTCAATAGCAAAGCTATTGAAAAAGCTATTAACAAGCAGCACTGCATAATACTATATGCATGTCTGAAATGACTGGTTTACAGGATCTAGTGAAATCCTGAAAGATAGTCATGTTCCTTTCATTAAACAAAGCAACGCTTAGGTTTTACATACTCTTCAGAGGCTGCAACACTTGTTGATCTATTACATATTCATGTAATTTTGGCACTGAAACAGCAAATCATTTGTTACAGTAAAGTTGATATTTCCAGAAATACATTATACAAAGCAACGAACAGATAAATTCTTACCAATACAAGTAGTGTGCTATTTGAATATTTCCCAATGCCCGAGCTAAAATGAACCTGACCAGAGCACTGTCCAAGTAGGTTTCATATTTCAATGCCTAAACACAACAAAAATACAATTAAAAAAAGACAATTATTTTCCAAGTTTCTTAGGTATTTAGTTTTAGGATTTAAAGTTACATGGTGACCAGAGATGTAGGGGCTCAGTAGAATAGCAAATACACCCTAGAATTACAGCAGTAATCTAATAGGATCTGTCACAGTTTAAGTGATGGAGGAACTAATATAAAACCATACCTGAAGCTTCAATGTCATTTAAAAAAAAAAGTTATTGTTTATTAGTACAGAGAATAAAGTCTAACACCTACAGAAGATGTTGTATAATTTGCTTATTGTTCTATGCAATCCAACGTGTAAAGCGGTATTTAAGTCCACTAAAGATATGACTCCATGCTTCACCTGTCACTGATTAGTAATTAAAATTGATTATATACGTATTGTGAAGATAAAAAACCTCTGTGAAATACTGGATAAACCTACAAAGTAAGCAAGCAGTTGGTTCCTTACCTGTACAAACTGTGGGAGGAAGTCTGCTAACTCATCATCAGTTATTGCCTCAATCCAATTAACAGCCGTAGTTCGTACTTCCTGATCTGCAAACCTACAAGGACATAAACAATTTTTAAATCATCCATTTATTGAAGTGCCAGGCAGGCATGAATCACCACCTGGTTTTGACAATATGCCCATCTCTTAAGACAGTATCATCCTGGGTTTAATATTGGTTAACCAGGCTACTGTTCACATGCTACAGTTTAGGCTGCAATTAGTAATCTCATTTTAGAACATTACAATGGCAGATGTGATTAAAGTCTGTCAAACTAAATAGTAAATATTTTCGTTCTTACGGTTTTGTAACAGTGTATATTCTAGTACATGAGCTAGATGAGAGGAGCTTTTAGATAAGTAGACAGAAATATACTATGACATTTTCCAGTAGAAGGGCAATCAGAAAATCTCTCTATGAATGAGAAAATAGGTCCGAAACAGATGTTTAAAAACTACTTTGGTAAAAAAACATTGAGCAGTTTTTTAGCCTCTATCCATGCAGGTCAAGAGGGAAACAGTTGACACGAATGGACAGTAAACAAAAACCAGAATGTGCAGTAGAGTTGGAAGTTAAAAGCATTTTGCAGAACAACAGAAAATGTCCAATCCATAGCTCTAAGAATTTATACAGGGACGTACCAAGAAGCATGTTATTTGTAACAGTGCAAAACAGATGGAAGTTTTGAAAGCACAAGTATTTAAAATATCGCTGGAATGCAACAGTGTGCATTTGCTCCTATTCACCGATTCTGCTTACTCTGAATTCAGTAGTTCCAGTGCAGTCAAAGGAGGTAATGGAGGCCACTGCTGAAGCAATGAGTATATTTCAGGAAGGCTTGCACAGTCCCAGTGCGGGGCGCTAGCTAGTATTTTTGGTAAGCTTTTTGTGCATCCATGGCAATAATGTCGTTTCTCCCACAAAAACTCTTTATCTTCCTTTGACAGGCTGTGGATAGTTCAAATCACATTTTTTATATGGTCATGCTGAATTGCAAAAACACTTGCCAAAGTAAATAAAATAAATCCCTTCTTCTGGGATTGAATGCAGCTTAAAAAGGTGCTATCTGCTACCTAGAAGCTTAATGCAGCCACAAGATGGATAAAATATTAGAGAAGCAGAGATCGGTACATTGCTACGCAGAACCCATTAGGTCAGAGACTGCAAGTGCTAGAAAACTTTATGTTGAATCTAAACAGAACTCTTCATGCTACACTATAGCTTAAATTCAAATACAGATAAAACATAGCAAAATGCTACTTCCCAAAAAACACATGCCGGACCATTAATTTGCCATTACTGTGCCATAGGCTCTAAGCAAGTAACCCACAAATTACACTTGCTGTGCCAAGAGGCTCTAAGCAAGTACAGAGGGACAAAAGAAGAGTTTAATAGCAAGGGAAATGTTATGGCATAAAGCTGAGAAAAGTACAGGCAAATTTTTAGATATCCCCACCATTTTGCGAATATTAGGACCCTGGTAGACAGCACATTTAAAGATGTTACTGACTGGTTAATCACATCTTAAGTAGTAACTGGCCGACATATTCATTCAATTAATGGTGTAGTAAAACAGAGAATAAGCCACAAAGTTATTACACAAAAAGTGTGAGGTAACTTTGTGGCTGGTTCCCACCATGCCTTAAATTGAAGATGTGGCACTCCCATGGCTAGAAGCCCCGATCAGCTGACTGGTGCCCCAGGCCATAGGAGCTTGCTGGTACAGAGGGAGCCCAGAAATCAAGGAGCCAAGATCATGATCCTGGGATCCCCCTGTACAAGCAACATGGCACGATTGGGATGTGACCCCCAGTTGCACAATCATCTCTCCTGCCATGCACATATGGTATGGCAGGAGGAGAGACTATTGGAATTGCAGATAAGATCCCATTGCACATTTAATTAAACATCTGTCAGTGGCTTTATAGTTCAGAAGCTCTTGGCAAAGTCAGTCACAGAACTTCAACTGCATTAACATTTCAGAGCAATACATTTCATGAAAAAGCCTATGTACTTCATTCCTCCTCCTCCAAAAAGTCGTCTGCATGTACAAAGGTAAAATAAAAGATAAAGCAGACAAAACATACCCCAAGGTGCTGTCTTTTGAGAGAATGGTAAGAAGTCGCTCCTTTACAAGTTTTTCCAATGTTTCTATAGAATGGTGTACAGAACTGTTTGCAGCTTGGGGAATTTTATATACAATATCAAAAGCCAGGAAAGGAAAGTCAACCTGAAAAGATAAAATGGCTTAGTTTCTAAACACACAAGAATACTTAAAGGAATCGAACTGATAGGGGTTACTCCCCAATTTTTGATTTATTAAACATTACTTCCCCAGCTCTGACTTATTATTGCATTAGAGCTCAAGGATCACTGTTTTGTACTTGTATTTTGGTTTTGTAAGATGCAACTATCTTTCCTTCTGCCTGAAGTTAGGCAAACACTGCAAACTACTTTTGTCTATTGCATAAGTTACCCCTTTTTCCACTACATACCTCCTATTACTAGTGACAGATAATTCTCAACTCTTTCAGCAATGAAACAAAACACTCAAATTGGGGGACATTTAAAAGATCACATACACACTACCTGCAATACAATTCTTTCCATAAGATTTCCTCTTTTATGAGACATTCCTGCTGTGGGACTCTTGTGTGAAGTCCAAAGGTACAAGAGCTTTGTTCCACAAGTCAATACACTAAATGCCAAAACAAGAAAAAAAGCACACTCTTTCAGTAGGCATAGAGAAAATTAAAAGAAAAACAAACATGCAGCATGTCAAACATCTATAACAAAGGAGAAGGTAGCTCAAAAAGTGCTAATCCGATATTAAATAGGTGTTGTTTAAATGGACTGTCAAATGGCTCCCTCAAGGTAAAACAATACAATGGGGCAGAAACATGGGACTGAAAAGAGGCCTCCCAGATCACCAAGTCCAGTTCTCTGTGTTCACAGGTAGTTATTCACTAAGGCCCCCACACACGGGGGGGGGGGGGGGGG
>NW_017729025.1:141435857-141450011 GCF_001723915.1 Gavialis gangeticus
GGGGGGGGGGGGGGGGGGAACTATTCCACACATCTAAATCACATTTTTTCCCCAATCCATCCATCTCCCCCAAACCAAAAAAATGCCACATATAAAGAGCATGGAGCAGGAGATACAAGGGTACCACCAATACCTTGCCACTGTAGTGTTATGAAAACAGTTAGGTTAAACATGCTTATATGATCCTAGGAGGTTGGCAACACTCCACATTCCAGAGAAAGGCAAAAAAACCCGAAGGTCCATTAAGCCAAGAGCGCATCATGTTTTATATGGTGCTCTTCTCTGAAAGGGAGATCTTTCATTGCAAAAAGATACTCTGTATTTTAAGTTTCTGGATTCAGCAGAAGTGGCCACTGTGATTTTGAGTCATGAAGCAAAGAATGTGATCAGTGCTACCCATCAATTCAACACTATTCTATCATTTTTTCATTTGAGTATTTTTCAAGTTCTCCAAACCACTTGGACTTGTCAACTACTATTTGGGCCAACACTTCCCAAATTCCCAAAAACAAAAAAGTTGTACTAGTAAACAACTGAAATCCACCTCCCTCCCCCATCTCAAACAGAAAAAGTGACATTGCAGTCAAAAACAAAAATATGATACAAGCAACAAATAATGGCAGTAAGCATGGAGCATGATGCACAAGGTAGTACTTTTATGATTATTATCGAAGTTTCAACAGCATTCTGGGTATTGTACAAAAGACAAAATTCCTGCCCTTGGACTTGAAAGTGTTATATTGTCAATACAATCCAATCTCATTAAATACTGGTTGCAGATCAAGGCTTTAGCCTGAGATGTACATTGGTTTTAGAGGCAGGGATAGTTCATTAACCTGAAGTTTAAAATGCAGGAGAACTTGCTTGATGTTACTGAACCAAAACAAAATGACAAAGAATTACTTGAGTTGCTAAATGCTTTTTCGGATATCTATCAATCAGAGCCATACATGGTTTTTTATCATAAATGGATAGCTGTATCCTCTCCAAACACCTACTACATCGTAAGTGCTCCCAATCTGGTGCTAGATTCTCTCATGGCACAGTAATGACCTTTGAAACGTCAGTGTTCTAATTAAGTGCAATTTTTAGATCCCACTTGTAAGTTGATGTTATTTGGAAATGCAGCTGGAACGTCTGGCTTGTATCCCTCAACCATGTTGCCCTGGATTCATTCTTATTTACTGATTTATTGCCAGTCTCTGCTGGCATTTCTATACCTACCATAAACAAGTTCTTCATCCAGCTTTGGCTCAACACTTTTGATCTTTGTGTTTTATTAAGCTGAAACAGTTCTCTCACACACATCTAAGAGTTGTAAGCCCTCTCCCCGCTCTTCAGATATTAATGTTGTTCAACACGGAGAAAAATCTAGTAAGTCATATTTCAATTAACAACTTGACATTCAGTTGAAGAATTCTCTCATGCTATAAAAAGCCCAACAACCTAGCACTGCTTATGTCATCGGATTACACAGTATAGAATTCTCTTCTCAAAAAGGCTTCATGCCCCTAACCTAGGGAATCTTCCTTTGCCAAATGACCACCACACTGCACATGGAAGTAGAAGCACTGCAGTTCGCCACTAGCAGCACTGCCAGTTGCTTCAGCCTGAGAGATGTTGTAAGGTGTGCCTGGGAACTGGCCTGACAGTTTCAGATAACAGAAGTGAAAGCTAGCTTAAGTTAGTTTGCATCACTCAGCTGCACCCCAAAACATTTTGGATTTGGGCCAATGATTTCACTGATACCAAGTAAAATAATTTAGTAAACAGTAAAGTATCATATTCCCACTCCAGCAAAAACTCAGGAGGATACTAGGCAGCAACTGCTAGCTACCTCTAAAACCAGGTCTGGATAATTTGCATTCAAGAGTTTCAAAATAGCTGTCTGAGGAGTTCTTTGGACTATTAACGTTCATTAAGTTCAATAAAAGACATGTACCAAGTTCTGCACTTAGGATGGAACAATCCCATGCACAGTACAGGCTGGGGGCTCAGTAGCTAAGCAGCTGCTCTGCAGAACAGGACCTGTGGGTTACAGTGGATAATAAGCTGGATGAGCCAAAACTATTCCCTTGTTTTGAGGAAGCTGAATGGCATACTGGGCTGCATTAACAGGAGTGTTTCCAGAAGACTGAGGGGAAGTGATTATTCCCTGTATTTAGCTCTACTGAACCTATATCTGGAGTACCATCTCCAGTTTTGGGTCCCCGACTACAGAAAGGATATAGATAAATTGGAGACAGTCCAGCAGAGGGCAACAAACATAGTTGGGGAACATGAGGAGAGGCTAAGGGAACTGGATTTATTTAGTCTGGAGAAGAGAAGATGGGAGTTTTAAGAACAGGCTTCAACTACCTGTAGGACATTTACAAAGAGGATAGAGCAAGACTGCTCTGAGTAGTAGAACAAGAACCAATGGTCTCAAGTTGCAGCAAGGTAAGTTTAGGCTAGATATTAGGAAAAACTCTCACTAGGAGGGTAGTAGAGCCCTGGAACAGGCTACCCAGAGAAGTTGTGAAGTCTCCATCCCTAGAGATTAAGACCCTGGATAGACAAAGTCTTGGCTGGGATGATATAATTATATAGTTGGGGATGGTCCCGCTTTGAGCAGAGGATTGGACTAGGTGATCTCCTGAGGTCCCTTCCAGTCTTATTTTTCCATCATTCTATGATTTCTATGGGCTCCTATACACACGCAGGCAGCTTGCACTGACGTGCTGTAATGGCAGGGCACTGGAGCAGACTTGAGTCTGCTGGATCGTGGAAATTAACAGACTCCAGCAGTCTCCAGCATCACGTGCATCAGCATCCCCACTCTGAAAAATGGCAGTGGAATGCTTTGAACTAAAGCTCACTGAATGGTCTTTAGTTCAAAGTGCCCCACCACTATTTTTCAGTGAGAGGATGCTGATGCAGGTGATGCTCTGGGTGCTTTTAATTAACTTAACTCTCAGAGCTGCATTAAAGTGCCCCTTCCACAGCACATGTATAAATGCCCTATGATTCTATAAACCAGTGCCAATTAATATGAATATATAGGAAATGGATTTTTGT
Organism: Gavialis gangeticus; assembly: GCF_001723915.1. Classification (NCBI taxonomy): domain Eukaryota; kingdom Metazoa; phylum Chordata; order Crocodylia; family Gavialidae; genus Gavialis; species Gavialis gangeticus. The sequence goes on from NW_017729025.1 coordinate 141,438,915, forward strand.
AAGCTTGCTATCTTTTTTAGCTATTGAAGACTTAAGAGAAGAAGATAATAGTGTCGCTTCATAATTGTGTAAAGGACCTGACTTTATACTGCACAGCGTTCTGATTAACAGGCTAGAATGATACAAAATGATCATGGGATGTGCTAACTAAACACAAATACATCTTAAGGTTATTGTAAATGGAGACTCAAATGATTTTTGGCAAGTTACCGGAAAGATCATTTTCTGGTTCTCTATTATTTAACCTATATAGAGGACAAGGACCTAAACTTCAGTGGCTGGATCCTTCATGAATCAGTGACCTGTTATAAATGATTGGGCAAGTAGTAAATAATGAAAAGAACAATGTCAGTGATGCAAAGTAATCTGAATTGCTTGGTGTAGTGCACATGAACAAACAATATGTATGTTAACAGACAATCAGTCATATCTAGAAACCAAGGATATAAACCACACTCACAAGGGGGAAATTGGAGAAGGGTCTGTCTGAAAGAGTTGGGTGGGGGTCTTCCTGGACACTGAATTGAACATGAGCTGTCAGCACAGTACTGTGATTAAAAGGACTGCATACCAGGAGAATTTCTAGCAGAACTAAAGGGAGATTGTCTTTATTTAAGACTTGTCTAACCATTTCTGAAATATTGGTTCCAGGTCAGGTATTTATAATTCAAGGAGGATATAAAAAAAATGGAGACAATCAGAGAAGAGCCATACAAGTAAAAGACTGGAAAATATGCAGTGAGAGACTCTGGGAGCACAACCTATTTAGCTCATCTAAGGAAGGTTAAAGGGGTCACTTGAATAAAAAATGGGTTACTGCAAGGTAAACATTAATGTGGGGATTTACAGCATGCCAGCTAATCCATCTAACTTCCTATGTGCATGATATTGACCCCTGGTAAATGAAAGTTAATCACAGCTATCCCAGAGGAAGAAACTGCTACAGATTAGTTTCATTTATTACAGGGTAAGAGCATATACACAGAAGTTAATCACCAAGTAGCTGGCACAAATTCCCAACCTCATTCATCTTCCAGTAACACATTTGTATGCCCATGCCTACAAGCATTAAATGAGGAATATATTTGATAGTTGGTTCTTCAGTATAGAGGACAAAGGCCTAGACTTCATTGGCTGGAATTTGAAGCTAGACAAACTGAGCCCCTAAACCTGGAAAAAATTCTGAAAACAAATAAATACTGGGAGTTGGGGCTGTGGAGTCAGTATGGAATATCTATCATTACAAATTTTAAAGTCATATTCTGATTTTTTTTTTTTTGGAAAAATAAGAATATACTCCAGATCAAACAATTAATTCACAAATTTCTATGACCTGTGTGTGTCATGTTGGAAGTAAGACTAGCCAAGTGGTTCTCAACTTTTTTAAACTCAAGACAGCCCTCAGAAAATGCCAACTCTTTCACACATTTTTACTACAGATAGCAGGACAATTCTTCTGTTGTAAAGGTATCACAACAGATCAGAAGATGTGACTTTCCTATTTGAAGTCTTTAGTTTTATCTTGTGAATCATGTTTACACATCTAACAGTGCTAACATTATATTGCAACCCATAGCTCCCTTGAAAGGATCTCAAGGCACCCCAGGGTGCTTCAACACTATGGTGGAAAGAAAATAAATAAATAAAATAAAAGTCCCTGGATTAGGTCACATTGGTCCCTTCTGGACTTCATGAAGATATGAAGCTGCATATTTATTTTTAAACATTAAGGCTGTTTTATAATCAAATCTTTCACTGGCTTGTTTCCTTCTACACTTTAGCCGAGCTCTTAAATCCTTTAATCTAGATTTTAAAAATCAATCCTAAACTTCATCAAAATATTATGATGCAGTCCCTTCATATTCCCACTTCTAAGACCAAATCTACTAGATCAGGAGTGGGCAGATATTTTGGGCGGAGGGCTGCTTACTGAGTTTTGGCAAGCCATCGAGGGCTGCATGACAGGCAGCCAGGGGCAGATAAATATTAATTTTCTAAATTTTTTAGGGGCCCCGCAGGCCAGATAGAATGGCCTGGCGAGTTGTATCCAGCCCACAAGCCACATTTTGCCCGCCCCTGGGCGGGATGGTAGCATCTGTTGAAAGACGCTCTATGATCCCTCACGAAAATTTCAGTGGAATGTATGGGTGATGGCTCAGCAGCCTCTCCCTACCCCTTGAACAGATGATGAAGAACTCCAGTTCTCAGCAGTCTCTCATTCACCTTACTTTCACAACTCGTTTTATTTACAGTTAAAGCTGCCACTTCTCTTTATTTAAAAAAAATAGGGGAACAAAAAAATGCCATTTGACAGAAACACTGTTCTTTATCAGTGAAGGTCAGCAGGTCTCTCTCAAAAGCCCTTCTGAAGTAGGAGGTTCTCCATGCCTAGGGAACCAAGTCATGCATCACACCTCTGGAGATTCACTCAGGTGGTAATTCATATTACTGGAACAACCTGATTGAGATGAAGTGTCACCATGTCTAGCTCATGTCTACCTCAAAACAAGACCCTGGATCTCAGCCAGTTAAACTAAGGGTGGAAACTAGGGATGTGACAGGTTAGATGATTAATGGATTAAGTCATTTAACCAATAAGCTCAGTGATATAACTAGTTAGCATACCAGTTATTGTCTAGCCTTGGGTGGGCAGTCTACCAGGGAAAGGGGGAATGGGGTGGGGAATGGCAGGAACCAAAGCTACCTGGTGCCCCAGGAGGAATCAGAAGGTGGCAGGGCAGGCAGGAGGGAGGGAGGAGCAAGGATTAGTACCCATAGCCTAGGAGGAAAACAGCAGGCAGCCTAATGACTCAATTAAGCAGTTAGCTGCTCATTCACAGGTGCTCCCTCCCTGCTTGAGGCTTCAGGTGGGCTTGTGTTGTCTGGCTGGGCTTGCCACCGTCTCCTCCCCACCCCTTTGTCTTCTCCCCCCCTCCACTCTCAAAAGGACCTGGGGGAATGAAAAGCAGCCATCTGAGCTGCTGTTTTACTGGCTAACCATTTAATCATTGTAATTGGAGGAGGTTAATTTTTTTTTATGATATTTACATCCCTAGTAGAAACAGATGTTACTTTTGGTCAACTTTGTGCTAATGTAAAAAACTGTGATAGTGGTGGTAGGCCACAAAGAGACCAAGGCCAAGCAAACAGACATCCATGTGCCTTGTTGCACTACAAATGCCCAAAATTTGTAGCTGTAACAAAGAGGTGGTATTAGTTTGTGCTGCTGTTCAGCAGCAGATGTTTATTTGGTTCATGGTGGGAAAGCCAAGGCAGCCTGGAGCTGTTTGCACACTCCAGCCACCACAGGCAGGTTTTGGGGGCTTGAGGGAAAATAAGAGCATTTCACAGAAAACATGTACAAGAGAAAATCATATATAATTTCTAAACAGCCATTCCCTGCTCCTTCAGCTTCTGTTTTAAGAAGTTTTGGGAACATTACAAGAGATAGTTTAATTAGTGGCATGTGTCCCCCAAACACTTTAATGTAAGCCTAATGTTCTATCAGAAAAAAAAGTATCTGAGAAGGCCCCTTTTCCCCTGCATTTTGAGAATACAGTTTTTGATTAAGAACTTGATGAAATAATTCTTCCTGCCCGAGTAAATCGTTCTTGGACAAAAAAAAAAATGAAATTTAGTTGCACTGGAGGGAGGGCCACTTTTCTGAAAGTTGATACCTTGAAAAAAAAAAAGGGGAAGGTCTCCAATAGCTAAAAACCAAGCACCTTAATGCATGTATTCCCCCCGCCCCCGAGAACACTGTGAACAAACTACCAAGTTATTTCCTGGCCAAGTTGTTGTTTTTTAAAAAGCAAAGTTGTTCCCAATTTTTCTGCCCAATATATGTATTGAACTTTTTCAGATGCACTTTGGCCATCATACTTGTTAGTCAAATGCCTGTGGCTAATAAAATAGCACTCAGTGAAGAATGGTAGACAAAGTCACCTGGGAACACACTTCAGTATATGTAATCTCCTGGGTAGCAGATCCTATAGTGAAGGCCAGTATATTTCCCCTTCCCCTTATTGTGCTAGGAACGTAAAAATTACTGCCATTACATAGGCTGCTGCTACTATACCCTAATTTACCTACTTTTCTAGGAAAAAAATTACCTAATAGAATTATCATTCAAATGTTCCTTTAGTTCACTCTTGATCACTCCTGCTGTGAGTCAGAGTATGGAGACAACTGAATAGAAGCATGATAATGAGCAGATTTCCTTTCTATTAAGTTTCAGTTTTGCAGCGAATCTAGAAGTATCTTCTCAAAGTGCAATGGACAAAGCACTACCATAGTCTTATTTTATTCAACAGAATGGCAGAACAGCAGTTTCTGTATCGGAGGGGATTGCTTAAGTCAGGGATGGGCAATTATTTTGGGCAGAGGGCCGCTTACTGAGTTTTGGGAAGCCATCAAAGGCCGCATGACAGGCAGCCAGGGACAGATGAATATACATTTTCTAAATTTTTTAGGGGCCCTGCGGGCCAGACAGAATGGCCTGGCGAGCCACATATGGCCCCCAGGCTGCATTTTGCCCATCCCTGACTTAATTCCTGCTTGTATACCAAGTCAGTTCCTGTAAACAGCTCAGATACTTACCGCCTAAAATCAAAGAGAGGTAAAGAAACCTGACCCAACATCTCTGGGCCCTTTCTCTGTTTATTTGAATCAGGAGAACTTCCACTATTTTGATTTAATATTCCAAATAGGGTAAGGCATAAGATAGATTCCAACGGCAACTGTGAAATCTGGATAGGAAAAATTATTCTGTAAAATAAAGAAGTATATAAAAAAATAGTCAGCTACATAGTAAGTCAACTCTGACAAAATAGGTCGCATGTAAACAAAGCAGATGTTTAAGAGCTAATAAAAAATTAAAATCTATTGAAACTGCAGGGGCAGAAAATGGTACCTGTAAGAGGAAGGCCAACTAAAAGAAGTTTAAGAATGTACAATTAAATTCAATAAACAAGTCATATTTACACAACAGATACCAGATTTATCTGAGTATATGACAAGGTCCACCACCCCCACTATTTAACATATGGTAAAAAGCCCCCACCTTACAACTGAGCACAAGGCAGTGGATGGCAGGGGGTTAGGGCTGGAGCCAGTCACAACTGCTGATTGCCCCCAGCTACCTCTGCATGCCCAGCAACTCTTCGTCCTGCAGCCACTAGTCTTTCCCCCCTCTCCCTCTCTGCTACACTCCTCACCTTTGTTCCATGGCAGCAGGCTCTGTCCTTGCTGCAGCACAGAGCATGTACTCCAGCCCAGACCTGCAGCAGCAGTTCCAGCTCTGTGCCACTGCTATGAGGCAGGGCTGGAGCCATGCTCCAGACTGCAGCAGGGATGGAGCTAGGGTGGCCACTGGTCCTGTTTTATATGGGACCATCCTGTTTTTAAGCTCTTTGTCCCCTGTCCATTTCTAAGTGAGGAGCAGACTGCAAAAAGTGGTTTCTCAGTTTACTGGTGTAAATACACGTCAATCATTTGTCCTTGCAATTCTATTGGCTGTGCCTACAAGTAGGGTGGTGCACAACCATGAGGTGGCCTTTTTGTGGTGGCCCTGTTCCTTCCTGCTGATTGGCCAAGGAGGTCGCCTCTAACCAAGATCTTGTATTCTGGAGATGCATCAACCGCCACCCAGGATGGAAACTTCTTGTGTGGAGCAAAGATGGGGGGGAGCAGGTAGGGGAAATAGAGGAAATTAAAAATCAGGACAGATTGAGGCTACAGGGAGAGCAGGCACAAAGGAGGAATAGTGGTGGTGGGGATGAAGGGGGGCAGGCAGCAGGGGGCAAGCTGCCTGCCTCTCTGCCTGCCCCCTACCAGCTGTCCCTGCCATCTATCACCTGCCCAACCGCCTTCCCCACCGTCTGTTCCCACACCACCTGCCCCATTACTGCCACCCTCATCACATCTCCCCCACCGCCTATAGTAGCCGGAGGAGGAATTTAAGATGATCCTCCAATAATTAGATTCCATAAATGGAAAATTATAATAAAGTTATACATTTTCTGTGTATAGAAAATACTTACTGGGGTGGGGTGTCTCAAATCCCAGGTTGTTCTGTATTTGGGCAAATACTGTATTGTTTTTCAGCCTGGAATTTTTTTTGTGTTTGTAGTTTTCAGTTCTATATGCCACACACCACTTGGTAGGATCTTACAGTCATCCTATTCAGTTGGTTATAATTATAAATTAGAGACTTACCTAAATCATGGCAGAAGCGTGCCTTCAGGAGGCAAAAGCCACAGCATATATAAAACTGCAATTTTTGCCTCCCAGCTGATCAGCAGTAAACAGTGAGCAGTGAGGCTGCTGAGACCCCTTGGCCAATCAGTGGCAGGCAGGGAGGCTGGGGTGGGGAAGAGGCACGAGGCAAAAAGAACAAGATTTAAGGAGCTGCTGTGCAGTACACTTCCATCATGATTTAGTTAGGTCCCTAGTTATAATAAAACCTGCCACATTAAATGACCTGTAAAAATCACCCTATCAGAGGCCACTGGGATCACCTTACCCTGGCTTTTCTTAACTTTCAGCCTATTAACAGCAGACTCCATCACACCTGGCCCTTTAAAAACCAGTCAGGCATAGTGCTATTCTAACTTACGCAAAGCAAACATGTCAAATTTGTTATCAGAGTCTACGAAGAAACTGCTAAATAATCAAGACAGCTCAAGGCTAGAATAACTCTCTCAGAGAAGTACAGCTTGAAAGAAAGACACTGGAGTATTTTAAGATCAGTTTCATTAAAGTCACTTACAGTTCATCCCATTTAATCAAATAGAAGAAATTTTTGTATGTGCCAACTTTCTTGGACTGCACAGGCTTAAATAAATCTTTTCCATTGTGGGTCAGAGAGCAAACCAAGTAGTATTTTTCATAACTGGAAAGGAAAAAAGTCATTTAATTAAAGCAAACCTGAAATAAATGTTTACAAAAGGCACATTTTTAGTTTGTTAACTGACTTACTTAGAAATCCAGGCAGGAAGAATTCTGTGAGCAGCAAATATCGTGAACTGGAGATGCTCTGTCGCAGTACATGCTTCTTTTGTGCTTCGACTATTCTTTGGAGTGATTGCTGCAGAACTGCTGCTACATGAATGCAAGTGGAGTTGAAGAAGAGCCTCAACTGCTCTAGTTAACTGGTCTACAGCCACCTGTACAGGGTTTTCGGGCTGCAATGAACCTAGATTATAATACATCTTTAATGCATATCTTCTTAAAACAATAATCTAAAACAAATTCTTCAATAGCATTAAGTACTTTACTTACCAACTGAACTCTTGTTAGCATCATCACCAGACTTTAAAGATACCTGCACAGTAAATCATGACAGATTTTAGAAAAACAGCAACTTATATTTAAAGAGTCTTAGTTGCTATTCATTCCAATGACAAGGTTTCTACACCAAGTACAGTATGACTGCGTGAAACACTGGGACAGATCTGGGCCCCAGCTGTGGCCCTTTGCATTACTCTAAACACAAAAGGCCCATAAAAGCTACTTAAAGGGAGTATTTCAATATTCAAGAGAAGTCAGCACCAGAGGACAATATGGTCCAATAAGCTATGAGTACCATAACTGTCTTGAGGGAATGTTATTCTTAAATAATTAGGTTGCTCTCACCATTTAGGTTAAAGTAACTTAAATTGCTTTAAAACTTTAGGAGGCCTACAGCTGAGCTACACTAGAGAATCAGGGCTGTCAGTCAAAGTGCACTGACAGGAATATAAATATAGTCAGGCTACTACTTATATTTCTATGAAACAATTTGTTCCAAACAAATACTATCTTTATGGAGGAGAAAAAAGTGCTTTTTCAAAGTTGTTTTTTAGGTCTCCAGGAGAAAGGTTTTACTATAGCTTGTCCTTTTTTATTCAGTGAATAACTCAGGAGATTTATGGGCAGTAAAATCCTTAATTCCAGTGTCCAATCAATGATCCATTTTAACAATGTGTGTAAAAGTCACAGTGACAGGATGCCATATATACATACTCCATCTTCCATAGAACATTGCCGTATTATTTGAAAGTAGTTTTGTTATATCAAGAACGTTGAGAGAAGCATCACATAACAGCTACAGTGTAGTCGTGTCACTTTCTTTGAATGACATGACAACCTTTCTGTGAGATTGCTCAGGTCAAATTCCAACCCTGCCCCAGTTTCATACTATGCTAGAGTTTTAAATAAAAATGCTTCTTGTCCTAAATTATTAGAACGGACAACGAACTGTTTAATTTCTGGCAGCCTGTTCCAGAAGTAGCTAAATTTCAGATGTACCTAAAGAAGGTTTCTATATATCCCATGGACCCCCTCACAGAGGTATGAAGTAGTTTAGTTGTATACTAGGTGCAAAAAACCACATCAAGTGAAGCTGAATAAGATGCAGATTCCATTGTAAATACATGTGGAACTTAAGAAGACTATCACCATTAAAAATCTAAAGCTTGAAAAAGATGGGTTTCTACAACAGCACTAAATATATCTTTAACTGTGGAAAGACTTCCATTCTCCATTATAATTTGGAGACCTTTGGATAACAAATGCTATTTATGTACATGCCATCTCCGATTGATTTCCATCGGAAATTCAACATGCAGCACCCCTCTATCAGGCTCTCTCTGGAATACTCCAACACCAACATCTCTCTCTTTTTTTTTTTTTTTTTTTTTTAAATATACACACACACACACACACACACACACACACACACACACACAGGTCACTATCCAGAATGGTACAACAGAGACCACCATATACAAGAAACCCATAGACCAACATACATATCTGCACAGAACCAGCAATCACCCTAAACGCACCAAGAAAGCTGTAATATACAGTCAAGCCGTCCAATATGACGGAGTTTGCACTGAGAATACCTGTGATCATCACCTCACAACTTTCAAAAGGGCCTTCACTCAACAAAGGACACCCCTCTAAAGATGTAGATTACATTTTTGAGAGAGCCACCCAGATATCACATGAAGAATTGCTCCAGTACAGAAGAAAGACCAGTGATGTGCAATTCATGGGGGTTATGACACAGCATCCCTCCCTGGAACCTATACAGAAAATACTCAAACAATTGCAACTCATACTAGAAGGAGACCCAATTCTCAAAGATCTTCCCAAAACCACCCATCCTATCCTTTAAACAAGCATTGAACCTCACCAACTTCATCACCAGCTCAAAACGCACTGAATGGATCAAGACTAGGGCTGTGCAAAACAGCACTGTTCTGTTTCATTTTGTCGAAACAGTGAAACTGTTTTGACACTGTTTCGATGTTTCACCCACAGGCTATAAAAAGGGAAACTAGAAACAACCTATAACTTTGTCATTTCTAGCCCAATTTGGATGCAGCTTGCAGGGATGGTAGCCCCTTCTGAGGCTACAAAGCCTGCCAAGTTTCAAGGAGATAGGTGCAGGGGTTCAGGGGAAACTGCACCTCAAGCTGCAGACAAGCAGAACTCGTGATGTGGGTGACAGTGTGTGTTAAGGCGCAGTGGGGTGACAGCTGCAGGCCTGCTAGCCCCTGCTTAGGCTACAAAGCCTGCCAGCTGTCAAGGAGATAGGTGCAGGGTTTCCTGGGGCCCTGCACCTCTGGCTGCTGACAGGCAAAACTTGTGACGTGTGTGTGCGTGCGCGTGTTAAGATACGCCCTCACCCAACTGACACCAAGGCGGAAAGCAGGGCAGTTCAAACAATGCTGCCTTTTATGCAGCTTTCCCATCCCTCCCCCAGAGCACTGGGATTGGAAGGGACCTCAGGAGAGGATGACACTCACTGGCCCGCTACAGTCAATAATGAGAGCACTCCTTTCCCCTCCCTCTCCTTACTTTAGTTTCTATTTTCCTGCAGGCAAGCCCAGCTTGAGCTTTGAAACACAAAACATTTCGACTTGCCTCGTTTCATTTTGAGGCTGTTTTGAAGCTCTCCACTTCATTTCAATTTTGCTATTTCTAGCTCAAAATGAGTCGAAACAACTTGAAAACGAAACTGCCAGTGAAATTTCACACATCCCTAATCAAGACTATTCCAGAACAAGAAATATAAAACCTGCCAACAAATCTCCACCACTCCCACAGCTACTATCCCCCACAACAGAACCATCACCATTCCTGGATCTTACACCTGCACGTCCAAAAATGTAATACATCTCTCATCCAGTGCACCAAATGCCCTGATGGAAACCAAACAAACACCTGTGTACCAGAATGAACGCACAATGAAAATCTATCAAAGACAAGAATACACAACTACCGGGGGGGGGGCACATTTCTCACAAGAAAAACCACACTCTCAGTTCTAATCCTTAAAAGGGAATTTACAAAATACCTTCCACAGACAAGCCTACGAACTTCTCTTCATCAATCTACTGGATACAAAAAAAATCATGGACTACATATAGACATTGGATTTATGACATTACAACATGCCTGACATCTGACTCCCTAGGTAAACCCTCCACTTTTTACCATCTCTGTTCTCATTCCCTTCCCCCCACCCTCCTGCCTCTCATCCTTTGACTACAACCACTTTTATTCCCTCTTGCACCCCACAACTCTCTCTCACCTACTGACCACCTCAATTTACATTTTAACTGACTGGCTTTCTTGCATATATATTGGTCTATGGCTGTTTTTACTACTCAATCCAGGAAGAGCAGAGGCCATCTGCAGATACTTCCTCAGCCTGATGAAGGGTGTTTGTGCCTGAAAGTTTGCTAAAAAAGAACTTTCCCAACTATTTGAGTTGGTCTAATAAAAGATATCAGATTTACCCAAAGAACTTTGGGTATGTACATGCCAAGCACTACTAAAACATAACAATGTATAATTTTATGCAAGGATCTATTTACTATCTCTTTACTTTTGTCATAGCTGCCATTAACCACTCATTCAAAATTTCAGACTCCATTTTAGGTACAGTTTGCATAGAAACAGTTAAGTAATTTCTAGTTATTACTATATGCTTCTGCAAAAGTGAACATTCACCCTTTCTTGGAAAGCACAGTCCAAATTGACGTTCATTATAAGATAGTGATGGAAGAAATAAAGACACTTTGTTAACTTTTACTGTGGGAT
>NW_017729025.1:141455011-141455823 GCF_001723915.1 Gavialis gangeticus
AACATAACCCCCAGTTTCTTCTTTTTATATAGATAGATATGCATTCCCTTCCCTTCCCCAACTATTTCTGACTTTTCCTCTCCCCCTCTGTTCCCTACAAATAATTATAAGTAAGCTAAGATGTAGGGTAAGCTTTAACATTTTATTTTAGGTAGTAAGTTTTATTTTTCTCTCTCCTCTTTGCAAATAAGTGCCCTGATATTTTGATATAGATATCCACTGTTTTATAAGTGATCATTATTATGTTTGTATTAATTTTGTACTGCTTTTATATTGTGAGATTACTGTTTTAGGCCTACATATGTAAGTTAGCATAAGTCATGTCAAGTTGCCATCTTGCAATGTCAAGCCTCCACCTTGTATCCCCTGATGTTGTAACTTATAACTCATACCTACCCCTCCTATGTAAATTGATTCCTGGATGAATGCAGGTGCTTGAAAGACAATGGCAGTAGGTCTAAAAATAGTTCCCTCTGAATAACCAAACCATCAACATCAATACCTGGACCAATGACCCAGCCCTTGGAACCACGCACAGCATTCAAGAAACAAAAGATGAGGCAACCCACCATTGTGCCAAGGCTGCACATGCTCAGTAACAACACCTGGAGCCCTCTGGAACAGGACTGACCTTGCCTGAATAGGCCCTCCCATAGGAGATCAGAGATAGTCTGCCCCATAAAAAGGGGTAGTGAAGATTGACTCTTTGCAATGCCCTCTCCATCTGGACCAGCACCATACCACACCACCTATCCACCCAGAGACCCTGCTGGCAACCCCCCTCTGGACAACACGTACTGGACAAAGACCCC
>NW_017729025.1:141460823-141466942 GCF_001723915.1 Gavialis gangeticus
GTGTGTGTGTGTGTGTGTGTGTGTGTGTGTGTGTGTGTGTGTGTGTGTGTGTGTGTGTGTGGTCTGTTTAATAAACCTGTTATTTTGAAACCCCAAGTTGTGTTTTTGTCTGTTTCCTGACTGTTTCCCCCTTGCCACCACTTATCTGGCCCCTCCAATCTCTAAGCTGCCAGCCTCAGTTTTCTGCCCCAAGCTCCCCAGTTTCTGCCTCTCTCTCTTCCCTGGCTGTCTCCTCCTTGCCACAACTTATCTGCCCCTCCCCCCCCCATATCTGTCTGCCTCAGTTTCCAATCCCAATCTACCTTAAGTAACCCCAAGCCTTAGTTCCTCAGCCAGCTTCTCTCTAGTCCACCAGTTCTAATCCTGGTTCTGGCAACTTTCACTCCCAACACTAACTCTCTCTCTCACCTTAACCTTCTCCCAATTACCCCAAGAGCCCACACAGTACCATTTAAGTTAGGAACTTACCTGTGTGTATATGTGTAGGTGGGTTGCATGTGTGTGTGCATGCACACATGCATGTATGTGTCTGAGTGTGTGTGTCTGAGTGTATGCATGCACCCAATAGATTTGTGTGTTTGTATACGTGCAACTGTGTCACACCCTCCTGTCTAACAGTGCAATACTGAGATCCTGAGAGTTGGCCTGACCCCACAGGGCAACAGGATCACAAATTTAAGTGACAGGTTATTTTGAAGATTTTTCTCCCTGTCCATCAAAAGCCTACAAAGCATTTGAAATGGATTCCATAACCTCTGGAGGAATATTTAAACTGTGACATTAACAAGCTATAGATGTGCTGCCTTCCCTGGCAAGAATTTTGCAGATGAGGCAGTGGCTGAAAGGTATCTGCTGTGTTTTGTGGAAGACTCCAGGTGAGCATGGCAAAGTTTTCCCATCTTATTAGCAAACCTGGGAAGGTAGCTAGAACACAGTGGATAAGGCACTATTAGCCAAGTGGAACAATAGCAGGAACAGCTTTACAAGAAGTCTGCTTTTTCTTCGTTTTGTTTTCCACAGTACTTAAATTTTTTTAATTAAAAAGGTTTTCAATCCGATGAAGATGTATTTAACAAGGTCTGATTTGAAATCAACTCCACAGAAAATATGTTTGCTATAAGGTAGTTTTATTTTGAGAATCTGCACCATTTTGGAGGCTCTTTGGTCCTGCATGCAAGAATCAAAAACTTCCCTGCAACTTTCAGATAAAAATTGGTGAGGAATGCAACTCAGTTCCAGAATGAAAAAGATGGTTTAGGATTTAAAAAAAAAAAAAAAAAATCCATTGGTATCAAAGGTCAGAAAATGAAGGCAAATTAACCTTACTGAAGTTTTCTGCAGAACATGGATTAATCCCAAGAACTTTACTCAGATTAATGCACAAGTGTGGCAAGCACAATGGATGCAATCAATCAATCTCATTATCATGCTGCACCCACATGTGCAAACTTTTTCACAAATTGCATTTTGAAAAATCTAAGACTGTTTAAACAGGACAAAAAGGCAAGAGTACACCATTGACGCAAATATATTTTTGAGAAGACTGAGAAGGGAGGTTATTAAAATCAAGTTATTAGAAAAATGTTAGCCTATTTCAAAAGTTATAGGTAGCTTTAGTTATTACTTATTTCTTTTCACTATTTGTAGGTATTATTTTATAAAAAGCAGTTAATCTGTGTGAAAAAGGTGCAACAGGCATGCTTACCTCAGTACTTTTACTCCTTGGAAGATTAACAGCCCTCCTTAGCTTCTTTACAGATTCTGTAATTGCTGGAGTTTCTACACCATCCAATGTACAACAGATCTTCCTGACGCTCTTAATTACATGATCTACTTGTTTCTAGAGGTATGAAAGACAAGTCAAAGTTATGGTCTTGATTTTGTCTACAGAAAGTATTACGGTTTCAGTCAATACATGAATATTTTAGAGAAAAAACAGTAAAAAAAAAAAAAACTTAGACATTATCAATAGATATCACCTTACAGTAGCCCTCCAGAAAGACTCCCAAATTTTTAACCATCAGTTTTAAGAAGTTGAACATAAAGAACAACAGCAACCTCTTCAAGTTGGTTATGGCTTTGTTATCAAAAACCCTTTTGCATGGTATCAATTTTAGTGCAGTCTCCCAAAAAGTTTGCAAACCTCCTAGCTATGTTATCTTTCTACTTTGTTTTATAGGCAGATGTGAATGCCTTGTCACAAAGTGTAGTTAGGCCATATCCTCAGCTGGTATACACTTACGCAGCTCCAAATTAATGTAACAGATGGATTGTACTACATGAATAAAGTTGCTATTCAGTTTTAAAGTGTGGGCTCAACTTTCAGACTACAAAATGTATCTTCATAAGATAGTGATGGGAAACAGTTATTTTAATATTCATGATGCTTTAAGAACGAAAGCTCATATAATTGCATTTTAGGTTGTTTGTTCTCTTTGTGCTAATTAAAGAAACTGTTAGGAAATCTCAACACTCTAACAACTGACAGACCCTACAAGTGTCCTGAAGAAAGATATTTATCTTTGGCCATATTTGTCATCTGATTGGACTGCAGATACACACAAAAGCAGCTTTAAAAAGTTCTACTTTGGTCTAGTATGCTATATATTTAGATCACAGTTGAAAAGGTTGTTTGGTAGGAACCCTAACTGCTATTTGTAGATAATGCTGCAGCAAATTGTGATTTTGGTGAATGTATTGCAGAAAGACAGATACCCACAGCCAGTAGTTTTGAAATAAGACGACATTCCCATTATCAGAACATACAAAGCATATTCAACTGTAGCATATTTCAAAGGCAACAAAACATTTAAATTAGGTGCCTCTAACATCTTTTTCCCTTATTCAAAAAAAACCCCTTCAGTTTTAAAACCCAAAGACATTCCAGAAATTCTTACTGAAACTATTATGTTTCATATAGTAACTGAAGTCCCTATTCCTTTACTTTTAAAAAAAGCATGTACAGTTGGGAAATATTTTTTGTATTTCCATACTAATGCTTCAACTTGACAGGACAAGCTTGTTTTCTAATGATCGTTTACAAGTGTTTGTATCTAAATGCGAGCGTCTAATACTGTAACTTCCTGATAAAATGTGAATATTAAGACATTATGTACTATATAGAGTCTCATGACCATACTTTGAATGGATAGTAAACTCATTTGTATTTAAAAGCATTCATATTTAAAAGCCCCCTGGGCTTGCAGGCGCATGATGAGCTTCCGCCCATGCGTCTCACACTGCTGCCAGACCAAAACAAACTTTATGATTTCATAGGTATAATGGAGACCTGGTGGGACCCAACATACGACTGATACATAGGTACAGAAAGCCTACAGACCTTGGGAAGAGGGGTTGGGGGTGTAGCCCTCTATGTGAAGGAGCAGTACACTTCCCTTCAAACCAAGGTTAGCAACCAAGGAGGGCGTCTTGAGACCCTCCGGGTTAAAATACAGGGAAGCATGGGGAAGGGGATGTAACTGTAGGAGTCTATTACAGACCTCTCAATCAAGAGGAAGAACTGGAACATGAATTCAATAGGGAACTGGATGAGGCTGCACGTTTCTGATGCTTGGGCATCATGGGGGACTTCAACCTCCCCAACATCTTGTGGGAAGAGCATACAGCCAAATCTTACTGGTTGCGTAGCTTCCTCGCTTGCGTTGATGAGCTCTACCTAACACAAGAGGCCTATAGACCGACTAAGGGAGAGGTACTGCTGGATCTGGTTCTGGCCAAAGGGGCTGATCTAGTGAGCAATCTGAGGATCAAGGGAATGCTTGAACTGATCACCTTCTCTGTCCTACGCAGAGCAGGCAAATCTCTCAGTAAAACAGAAATCCTCAACTTTGGGAAGGCTGACTTTTACAAACTCAGGAGACTGGTCAGTCAGGCACTAAGACACCATGGTCCCTTAGAAAGGGGAGTCCACGAGGAATGGTTGTTCCTTAAAAACCCAATCCTCGAAGCACATGGAAAGTCCATTCCATCCCACAGGAAATGCAGTTGGCGGGCTGGAGTACCCACTTGGCTTAATAGGGAACTTTTGGACCTCCTGAAGCTGAAAAGAGAAGCCTACACCAGATGGAAAATGGGAATCACCACCAAAGAGGACTACACAACACTAGCTTGCACCTGTAGAGAGTGGACCAGAAAAGCCAAGGCAAGACCCAAACTCAGGATAGCCATGGGAATCAAGGACAACAAAAAAAGTTTTTCTTTAGATATGTGGGAAGTTGGAGAAAGAACAAAAAGGCAACATTGGACCCAGGCTAGATCAAGTGGGGAAGCTGACATCTGACGCTCAGGAAAAGGCCAATCTCCTAAATGATTACTTTGCATCATTTCCACCCGCCCAAAGGGGTCACCCTGTTGGACAGGACGCAAAGCATCCAGAAGATGGGAGATAGTCCCACAATTAATGTAGATCAAGTGAGGGAACACCAAGAGGCTCGACATCCATAAGTCCACAGGCTCAGACGGAACACATTCGAGAGTCCTGAAGCAGCTTGTGGACATCAGAGTGTGCCCTGATGAAGGTATTTAAGAACTCATGGCACTCAGGAGAGGTACTGGAAGACAGGAAAAGAGCCAACATGGTCCCAATCTTTAAGAAAGGAAGATCAGGGGAATTACAGGCCAAATCAGTCTGACATCCATCCCTGGAAAGATCCTGGAGAAAATCATCAAGGGCTCCATCAGCAATGGAAGGAAACTGAGTGTCAGCCAACATTGCTTTGTCGCTGGAAGGTCTTGCCTGACCAACCTTGTCTCCTTTTATGACCAGGTGATTCACTGCCTGGACAAGGGAGATGAGGTTGATGTCATATCAGGATTTCAAGAAGGCCTTTGACTTGGTCTCCCATGATGCCTTCATGGTTAAACTGGAGAACTGTGGCCACAATCCTCTCATGGTCTGATGGCTTTGGAACTGGCTCTGGGGTCAGCTCCAAAGAGTATTAACTGATGGGAGCAAATCAACATGGTGCAAGGTGACCAGTGGTGTCCCTCAGGGCTCAGAACTCAGGCCAGTACTCTTCAATATCTTCATTAATGATCTGGATTCAGGTGTCAGATGTGGATTGGCAATTTTGTGGATGACACAGAACTAGGGGGCAAGGCAGTCACACTGAAGGACAGGGTGGTGATACAGGTCAACTTGGACAGGCTTGCAAGGAGGGCGGACCAAAACCTGATGGTATTCAATGTAAAGAAGAAGTGCAGGATGCTCTACCTTGGAAGGAAAAACCATCAACGTACTTATAGGCTTGGCAGTGCTACACTTGTTAGCGCCACGATCAAGAGAGACTTGGGGGTCTTGATTGACCACAGGATGAACATGAGCCACCAATGCGATGCTGTAGCTGGCAAAGCCAGCCAAACTCTGGCATGCATCCACTGATGCATCTCAAGCAAAAACCAGGGATATCATCATTCCGCTTTACTCTGCCTAAGTGAGGCCACAGCCGGAGTACTACATCCAGTTTTTGGCCCGCCCCCCCCTCACTTCAGGAGGGATGTGGATAAGCTTGAGAGAGTCCAAAGCAGAGCCACCTTCATGACCAAAGGCCAAGAGGGCAAGCCTTATGAAGAGAGGCTGAGGGACTTGGGACTCTTCAGCCTGGAGAAGACAAGGCTCAGGGGGGACTTGGTGGGAGCCTATAAGTATGCAAGGGGTATGCACCAGGCTCTGGGAGAATAGTTGTTCACCAGGGCTTCCCAAGGGATAACAAAGTCTAAAGGCTACAGACTTCTGGAAGGCCAATTTAGATTGGACATAAAGAAAAACTCCTTTACAGTTCAAGTGTCCAGGGTCTGGAACAGACTTCCCCAGAGGTGGTGCAAGCACCTACTCTGGACTCATTCAAAAAAGGAGCCTGGATGCATATCTTGCTGGGATCATTTGACCCCAGCAAACTTCCTGCCTATGGCAGAGGGGCTGGACTCGATCTCGTGAGGTCACTTCCAGCCCCTAATGTCTATGAAGTCGATTAAATCTATATTTGGGGATTTTCTGTAAATGCATAGGCAACCATCTAAAGTTAGTATGGAATAAAAGAACCTCTTGTCAAAAGATTAAATTAAAGTTGGAGAAGGTACTGTATTTTTTTTTTTTTTTT
>NW_017729025.1:141466953-141468410 GCF_001723915.1 Gavialis gangeticus
TTTTTTTTTTTTTTTTTTTTGAAGACCAAGAATCATTTGTGCTTAAGAAGCGCACTTTAAAAAGCTGTAAGATTTTAACATAGAAAATAGTTGTGTTTGTACTCTTTTGAAGTGGGATTTTTAATTAACTGAATTCTGATAGAACTATAGAGATCTCAAAATGATCTGAATAGGATAGGTTAAGTTTAAGGAGGTTCTCAGAACACAATCAGAGACAAAGACAATATAACTATAAAGTTCAGTAACTGCTGTATTTGCATTAGTAGGTTGTATATTCGCGAGCTGAAGACATGGAAGCATTTCATATCAACATTTAGCCAAATAAATGGTGACAATATTTGGATCTAGTTGTACCCCTGAAAGAAATACATCTTTCATCTTTAGCAAGACTGGGTAAAGCACATAAATCCAAGTTGTGGTAGTAACTGCCAACGCTCCTCTGATTACGTGCTTGGATAAGTACAACAAGCTAAACTGAAGCAGTATTGGAACAGCTAAGACAACAAATCACAACCAGCATCAAGAGGAAGCAACATCCTAGACCAGCAATGCTTCTGTAGTAATACAGAATTCAACAACACTGGTATAAGTGCATTTAAAGCTGTAGTGCTTAAAAGAATATTTAAGTAACAAAGCTAAGTGTGTGTTTAGACTATACATTCCTGGAGAAGTGATAGGCACTAGCCTTGACAAGAGAGTACGTGCACAGTTCCTAAGAAAGATTAAGTAGCTGCATCAAGAATGATCCTTTAAAGAAAATTACTGGGTCTATTCATAAACACAATTCTTTTACAAATGGAATGACTTATGGGTGGCTTCTTATAAGTAACCAAGTTAAACAGCCTTTTTTTCCCTTTTTTATAGAATTTAGGAAACATATTTGTTCATTTCCTAATAGATCAGATTACCTAGGATAAATCACATAAATAACTAAGCTTTAACCAAAAGCTCACAGATGGCCATAAGCAATGTTGAGTATTCAAAACAGAACTCACCACTAGTTTTCTGGAGCATGCCTTGATATCAAGTATGACCTTAGCAGGGGCAACTACCACCTTTTGAAACCTCTCCAAAAAAAGCAAAAAGGGAACTCTAATTAAAATATGTAGCCTGCTACTTGTTTGTATTTTGATTTACTTTATTTTAGAATTTTCTCTACTAATAAGAACACTCATAGCTAGAATTGCATTTTTTTTAATCTATCTTTACTTGTTCAGTCTTCCAAGAAATGGGAATAGTGACATGATTAAGATTAGCATTAAACGCCCCTTAAGTGACATCAAGAAATAATATTTGGCCCACCTCTTTTTCTACCCTAGCTGTGTTTATAAACACACTGGGGGTGATTATTAGTTTTCACATAACATTTAAAAAATACTCGCCCGTTTACCATGACAGTATACAAGATTTTAGTCTGACTATACACACACACACACACACACACACACACACACACA
>NW_017729025.1:141468421-141470698 GCF_001723915.1 Gavialis gangeticus
GACAGTATACAAGATTTTAGTCTGACTATACACACACACACACACACACACACACACACACACACACTAGGAAAAAAGACAGGAAAATATAAGATCTGAAAGTTTAGAACAAGAGATCCAATATCATCGAGGATACCTGAAGGATCCAATTAGTTTAGTTGCCTATATTTCATTATTTGTCTTTTTGTAACTATATGGATTTAGTATGTTTCTTTTTATTTTGATTGCAGAACATTTTTCTTATGACCTGAAGATGACCACAGTTGGGAACCAAGCAGGAGTGGAAAAAATCGAGAGAAATGCATACACTTTACCTCGTTTTTAAGAAACATGTCAATTTGATTGTGGTATTCCTTCAGCTCTTCATCAGAATGCCTGGAACAAACATTGGACACAAGTTTTCAGCGTATTATTTTAAGATTAAGGACAAATATGGTTTGCTTAAATGAGTAGCAGAGGGCTTGAATCACAAAGGCTGTTAAAAACACAAAGTTACCTTGCAATATTCTCTCTAAAAGTCTTTTCTGATTGACAGATGTATTTTGTTATGTGTGTAGGTGTCCTATCATCTTCTTCCTAGTAATAAGAAAATACTGTTTATTCAATCTGGTTGCCACAATTTTCCTTAGTTTCCATTACCATGAGGACATCTCTCCACCTAATCTCTCTCAGGCGCTTGAGTTACTTTTGGACCGAGTTAACAGAAAAAGATAACCTATTTTCTGTCCAGCTGGTTTTCCACATTAG
This sequence comes from Gavialis gangeticus, assembly GCF_001723915.1. NCBI lineage: Eukaryota > Metazoa > Chordata > Crocodylia > Gavialidae > Gavialis > Gavialis gangeticus. The sequence goes on from NW_017729025.1 coordinate 141,469,169, forward strand.
AGTTATAAATAAATAAAAAAGAATCTTAGATTGAGAATGAGATGCAGAGACTGATATACAGAACACCCAAGCCAAAAACATTAAAAAAAAAAAATGGTGTCCAGTTGAGTTCCTAATTCCTTATTTAGTCATTTCAATGACCTGATTTAAGAGGTACCCAGCAGTGTCTATTGATTTAATCCGCCTTTCATTGCATTTAAATAGCATCTTCCATCTAAAACCCTTAAAGTAGTCTGAATGCCTCAACATGCTTTTGAAGTAGGAAACTATCCTCATTTTACTGATTGAGCCACTGTTTCAATTTACCAAAGTCACATAGGAAACCAATTTTTCAACCCTGTCTTAGTCATAATACCATTACTTCTTGCTTCTATAGGCACAAGTGAAAAATAACAGGACATTTTTGCAACCAGTTTTTCCATGACAATACTTGACTCGAGGTTAAGATCTGCAGTTCACAAGAGCCATATTAATATTCATTTATTCACTATCTACTGTTCATGAAATTCTGCAATCCTAGTTTCTCTTTGCTTGGTTTCTGTAAATATCAAATCAAGCCAATTCAACAGCATTTATATTTGTGATAAATACAGTGCAAAACAAAAGGCTTTCTAACCTGGGGAATGGGCATGTGGGGGATAGGAGGGTAGAAATCAGGGCAGGAGAAGATGGCAAGTGAAAGAAGGCCACTTAACCCCTTACAAACCATCTTGAATTCTCTCAACTCATAGGGGAGCTACACACAGTACAAGGAGTATTATTAGCTTATTTAAAGTGATGCATAACTGAATGGATTAACAATTGGTTATTCATGTAATTAATTTATATAAATCTCAACACTAACCATGACAAAATCTGATATAATTTTATTTACTTAAGCTCCTACAGGGGAAGTGAGAGTTAAAGAGCTCTGTAAACCTTTGATAGCTTTTTACCTTCCTCAGAAAACCCCCCACGTTCAGCCAAAGCAGCTGGATATCTTAATAAAATCTGAAGTTCACGTGTACTTACTGTTCGTGCCAGATCTCTGCACACTACAGTATGGCTCAAGAGCTGCAGTTTAATCTCTGCATCCCATTTTCGACAGTTCTGAATGTACTCATGACTCCCTACACAGTGTTTGCTGTTAAAATAAATACTTTAGTTACCCACAGTTTCAAAACTTGCCCATTTTCATGCAGCTGAAGTATTCAAAGCAATCCTGCTTTGAACACCTCTTATATCTGTACTCTCAAAAAAAAAAAGGCTTTGGAAAATCTAGGTTTTAAGCTTCTGAATCCAGCTTTCAGTCCTGCAAAAAAAATATTTGAATTAAGCCATACTACACTTAAAATTATGCATAGGTTCTGTAATAGGATAAGCAGTGTTCAAGTACAATGGCTTACAAAACTCTAGTAGTATAAACCGTTATAACCACAAAATTCCAAAATTAACTAAACAGCATTAATCAAAGCAGCCAGTTTTGTTTTGTTGGTTTTTGGGGGGAGGAGAGGGGGTGTTTGTTTGTTTTTTGTTTTTTTTTTTTTTTTT
>NW_017729025.1:141470776-141473275 GCF_001723915.1 Gavialis gangeticus
GGTGTTGTTTTTTTTTTTTTTTTTTTTTTTTTTTTTTTTTTTAATTCCTTCCATCTATGTTTCAGATTCATTTACCAAGTGGCAGATACATGAATGGAAGATCAAAGCCATGTTAACTTGTTACTGTAGCCCAGGGATAGGGATTTTGTTTGGCACCTGTGCCTCAGGACAAACAGCAGGGAAGTGACCAGGCTGTGCCATCACAACAAGGATCAGGCCCCTAACAGCTCCCCTGCCATCCCTTCCTGGAACACCAACTTCTTACAAGTTGAAGCTGAGGGTGTTTTTTGCCACTCTGCCCAAAAACGTTGCTGACCCCTGCTATAGTCAAAATGTCCTAAAAGCCTGAATCTAAAAACTGCTCATGTTCATGGCAGAAGTTATGAGAAACAGCATGCTCTCATCTAAGAGTTTCCTTATATAGTAGCATGTGAATGTGAAGATCACTGAGTTAGAAACATTTCCTAACCTCTAAAACAGCAATTGGCAACCTTTTCAGGTTGGGGCCTGGAACGACCCAGTCTGGGTCACAGATGTGTGGGCAGTAGGACCTGGCTGCCACTTTTCTCCATGACAGCCCAGGGAGTACAACTACTACCAAAGCCTACCACCACCATATGCAGAATAAGTCACATGTCTCAGTGCCAGATCCAGTAGCTTTAATGGCTAATCCAGTTAGGCTCTGGAGAGGCGGGAGATGCGTGGGTGAAAGCCTGCTGCATCCCCGCTCTCCCGAAGCTCCCCAGAGACCCCCCAGAAGCCCTGGAGCCCCCCCGCTGACCCCCAACACAGCCAGAGGTAAGCAGGGCCCGTGGTAGGAGGGGGTTAACCCGTTAGTGAGTAGGAGATGGCAGCTGAGTGGAGCCAGGCCAGGTCTTGCCCCGCCCAGGCCCCTACTTGGCCCAGCCCCCCAGGGAGAGAGGTGGGGGGGTACTTACCAGTTCCCTTCCAGTAGGGCAGGACCCCCCTTGCCTGAGAGCAGCTTCCCCAACGGCGGGCCCACTGCACATGCGCGCAGTTTAAAAGGGCCCACCAAAAGCAAAAAAGCCCCAGTTAGGCTCTGGAATGGCAAGAGACACGTGGGTGCAAGCCTGCTGTGCCCCCGCTCCCCCAGAGACCCCCCAGCAGCCATGGAGCCCCCTGCCAACCCCCAGCACAGCCGGAGGTAAATGGGGCCCGTGGTGGGATGGGGTTAACTCCTTAGTGAGTGGGAGGTGGCGGCTGAGTTGAACCAGGCTGGGTCTCGCCCCGCCCAGGCCCCTACTTCGCCCAGCCCCCCAGGGATCCACACGAACGGGCTGCACAAAAAGGCACGCTCGTCTGCTGGCACGTGAGCGCAGAATTTGTGCGGGAGGGCCTGTGGCCCTGCCTGCGAGCCCCCTAGGTTAGACAGTCCCAGTCATAGCCAGCCTACCAGAGGCATGACATGGATGGGCATGCACCACACCCCTCCGGTCCCCTTGGGCTCTGCGACCCCACCCCCTGGCACCTCAGAGATGGCCACCGAGATGGAGCCCATGGTTCTGGGCTCCACACAGACAGAGCCTCTGGCTCTCGGCTGCAGGGACTGCCTGTTCTTTTCAGGCTCTGGGGCCTGGGAGCATGGCCACCTCCCCTTGTGAGGTCTGCTCCCTTTAGGGGTCTCTGGCACGCCAGCTGGAGGAGCTTCAGGCCATAGTCTAGAGACTGCATGCCATCAGGGACTGTGAGCAGGAGATTGACTCCTACTGCCAGGCCCTTCTCCCCTGGGAACCGGAGGGTAGACCACGGTCCCCCTCCAAGACAAAGGAGGACTCTGGGACCTCCCACTCAGTCTAGTCAGGGGCATAGACCAAGGTGGTCAAGGGCCCTAAGGCCCACCGCACCAAGGCCCCTGCCCCGCCGGAGTTTAGCAACAGGTACACACCTCTTGCTGCTCTAGCAGAGCCTGCTGAGTTGCCAGCTCCCGCAGGCAACACAGGCTCAACTGCAGCTACCGCCGCCGCTCTCCCCACAACAGAACATAAGGTGTTTGTTGTGGGAGACTCCATCCTGAGGAGGTAATCTGCCGCCCCGACCCCTTAGCCCAGGAAGTCTGCTGCTTCCCGGGGGCCCGCATTCAGTACATTGGAGAGGATTCCCCAAGCTCCTCCAGCCCACAGACCACCATCCCATGCTCCTTATTCATATGGGCACCAATGACATGGCTTGGAGTGTTCCCAATCAGGTCATGAGGAGCTACAGGGATTTGGGAGTGGGGCTAAAGTATCTGAGAGCACAGGTGGTGTTCTCTTCGATCCTCCCAGTCTTGGGGTATGGGCTGAGGAGGGAGGAGGATCCATATAGTGAACCAAAGACTGCGGCACTGGTGTCATCGGGAAGGCTTTGGCTTCCATGACCACAGCCCGCTCTTTGGTGAGAGAGGCAGCAAGCTGCTGGGAAGAGATGGCCTCCACCTCTCTCCATTGGGGAGGAGGCTCTTCTCAGCTAGACTGGCTGACCTGCTCCACCGGGCTTTAA
>NW_017729025.1:141474091-141474719 GCF_001723915.1 Gavialis gangeticus
CTCAGCAAAATCCAAGTGGTTGCAAAGCTTCCTCTCATGCGTGGATGACTTCTACCTGACTCAAGAAATCTATGGGCCAATGAGACGTAAAGTACTGCTCAACCTGGTACTGGCTACTGGGGTGACCTAATGATCAATGGGAAGCTGCGTGACAGTGACCACGAGCTGATCACCTTCATCATCCACCGTAAAGCTGGCAAGTCCGTCAGCAACATGGAAGTCCTTGACTTCAGCAAAGCCAACTTTTGACAAGTTCAGGAGGCTTCTCTGTGAGGCCCTAAGGGACCACAACCCCAGGGAGAGGGGAGTTCAAGAAGAGTGGCTGTTCCTCAAGGGAGCAATCCTCAATGCACAAGCTAATTCTATTCCATCTCGGAGGAAAGGCAGCAAGAGGGCACAACAGCCCTGCCTGGCTCTCCAGGGATCTAGCAGACCTCCTGAGGCTAAAAAGAAAGGCCTACAAAGGATGGAGGATGGGATTCACCTCTAAGGAGGAATATTCTGCACTGGTCCAGTCTTGCAGGGAGCAAACCAGGAAAGCCAAGGCTGCAACTGAACTCCAACTAGCTTTGAGCATCAAGGACAATAAAAAGTCCTTTTTCAGATATGTGGGGAGCCGAAGAAAAAA
>NW_017729025.1:141474812-141475146 GCF_001723915.1 Gavialis gangeticus
GGGTACTTTGCGTCGGTCTTTCATCAGTCCCATGGACGCCCATACCCTCCACAGGACAGGGAGGTTTGGGTGAGGGAGATCCCCTGCCCTCGTGAAGGAACACCTTGAGAGGCTGGATACCTTCAAAAGTCAGCTGGCCCTTACAATCCTACACCACAGGGTACTCAAGGAGCTGGTGAGCATCATAGCCCAGCCCCTGACACGGATCTTTGAAAACTCCTGGTGCTCTGGTGTAGTGCCCGAAGACTGGAAGAAGGCCAACGTGGTGCCCATCTTCAAGAAAGGGAGGAAAGTGGATCCCGCTAACTATAGGCCCATCAGCCTGACTTCTATC
>NW_017729025.1:141475752-141483799 GCF_001723915.1 Gavialis gangeticus
GTTTCAGGCTGGACATAAGGAAGAATTTCTTTACTGTCTGAGCCCCCAAGGTCTGGAACAGCCTGCCATCGGAGGTGGTTCAAGCACTTACACTGAACACCTTCAAAAGCAAATTGGATGCTTATCTTGCTGGGATCCTATGACCCCAGCTGACTTCCTGCCCTTTGGGCGGGGGGCTGGACTCGATCTTCCAAGGTCCCTTCCAGCCCTAAAGTCTATGAAATCTATGAAATGGGCCAGATGTGGCCTATAGGCTGCCATCCCATGATCTAAAAAAAGTCACACTATTTCATATACTGACCTCTCTTTTTCAGAGATCAGCTCACTAAGGATTCAAACAGGAGAAACAGAATTTTGGCCTGAGAAAGTATGTTAAGAAACATGTTAGACACATACATACATGCAGGGAGTCTGCTCTGACACTGGAAATCTAGTCTGCTGGAGCACATAAGTTGACATACTCTGGCAGCCTCGCACATCATGTGCGTCAGTGCTCTGAGAAAATGGTGGTGATGCACTTTGAACTTAAACACATTCACAATGTGCTTTACTTCAAAGTACACTGCTGCCATTTTCTCAGCATGGGGATGTGCTGCGTCGCTGCTGCACGCGACGTGCGGGGGTTTTAATTAGTGCCGCTCGCTAATTAAAACTTCTTGGCATTGCATCAGAAGCACATGTAAAAATGCCCATTTTGACTCTTTTCCCCCAAGTGAAGGAATAAGCATGTGTATTAGAATAGGGCTGTTCAATTAGCAGCCTGTATGCAGCTCACAAGGGGCTACGTTGCAGCCCCTCTAGCTCCAGCCTGGCCACTGCTATCCTCATTGCTCCCACTGCAGCAACAGCCAGAGTCTCAGGGCTCCGCCACCCTCCTCCAGCTTTCATTGCTTGTCCCCTGGAGTGGTACAGCCCAAGTAGCTGAGGATGACCCTGGTGCTGTGCAGGCACTTGATGGAACCATGATGAGGGGACGTAGAGGGGTAAGCATTCATGTGATGCAGTGGTGGGATGCCTGTACAGGCACATGATATATCAGGCAAGGGGCTTCCACAAGGTGCAATGGGAAGATGGCTGTAGTGTGCAGCCCTCGGGGGCCCATGGCACACCCCGGTGTGGCTTCTGCTGGTGCATCCTATGAGGCATTTGACCCCCACCACTTAAAAGTTGCATTTCTTACATTTATTTTTAGTAAGAATGCAAACTATGACTTCCACTTTGACCAACATGGTTAGCTTAGAGTCCAGGGCTGCACCACAGCACCCGAGCCACCTTCACAGCTTAATATCTTGCTGATGAGTCCATGATTCTACAGCACAGTCTGTTTGAACCATCCATGCTACAGTCTGATCCTTTTACAGCATCGTGGAACAGCCACTCAGGCAAAAAGGTCTTTAACTCCAGAACTTGGAATGTGGTTTGGTTATAAATTAGACTTTATTAAACTTGGCTGAAATGGTACAAGCAATATGCCAGCCCCTATCCACCACCAGTTTCTAATGAATGAAATATAAGGTTTGGGGTAGCAAAATAAGTCAAGTGCGAAAGCGAGTCCCAAGACACAGTGCTTGGCTATAAAAATTAAGTGAATTCAATGCAAGCAAGTATTGCCATTCCAAAAACTAGAGTGTTGTCTATTTAGCAGACAGACAGAGGTAGCTAATAGTTTTGGAAAAAAGATATTAAAGAAGGTGCTTGAGTATATTTCTATACATATTCCTGTCCCAAATGATTTGCCAACTTCAAATCTAGCAAACAAACTGCTACTCTGACCAAAATAGTAGAGGATCAGAAACCACTAACTAATTTTACAAGGTTACTTTCCAAAGGAATTAAAAATAGAAACTGTACAGATCTCCAAATTATTTAGTAGTGTGAAAGCCTAGTTAATATAGGACAAACAGATCTGCAGACAAATAGGCACTTTAAAACAACTCCCGCCCACTACAAAAGGAACTAATGGTATTAGGATTAAGATATTAAAATTAAAGTTAATTTGCAAATTTACTGTTATATATCAATGCATAAGAACAGGCTTTCTAGTAACTCTGATTTAAAATGGAGTTAAACATTAATAAAGATAAAAGTTTACTTACTTCTGCAAAACTTCTTCTCGGCCACAGACTTTCAGGATATAGCTGCCAATATCCACTTCATTCAAGTCATCATGTACCCAGCAAAGTGCTTGCATTATTATAAGCTCAACAGGAGAACTCACTGTTTAGAAGAAAACCCAAACATCCTGAAGTTAAATATCAATTACTGCAGCTTCCTCCCTGTACATCTGAACTAATTTGAATGTAGCTGCTTACTGTTCCTATTAGATAGGATTTCTTTTTATACAAAGAGACAATATTTTCCTAATAGATAGAGGCAAAAATTTATGGAGGCTTATCTCGATACATTGAAGTACAATACAAGAGACCTCTCTAATCTATACATTCTAAAACATACACCATGACACCACAGATGAATTACAACCTTCTGGCTATTTCATAAGGTATAGAAACTACATAATAGGAAAGAAAAGAAAGAATATTTTATCAATTAAAGTTTAAATGAATACCACTGGCATCTCAAGCATTAGGCAAGACATGGATTATCCAAGTTAGAATCCTCTTGGGGCAATCAGGACCAAATTTGAATAACTTTTTACCAAGTGGCCAAAACTGCAGTTCTCATCTATAGGGTTCCTTTTACTGGGTACACTGGATTAGTCCCAACTTTGAAGAGAAGTGGTAGTCTAAATGAAAGTTCCCTCGAACTTCCATGTTATTTTAAGTACATATAGATCCAAAATGGAAATTTTTCAAGAACATCACAAGTAGTTAAAAAACCCAAAGAAAAAAAACAAAAACACACAACTTAACATTTGAGAATGCAACTAAAAATCCAATAAGGTCTGGTATAATTTTGCATCATTGGCTGACATTTGCATGAATCAACTTGTCATGGCATCCAGAGTATAATTTGTGCATGATAAACACAATATGCAGTAAGATGCAAAAGACAGCATAGCATAACAAACCTGTTTCCTACCATGAGATGGTCATTACAAAACTATAAGAGTGTTGTTTATAGTTGAATATTTGGTGGAAAGAACAGAAATCCAGGTATTTGGAATATAGTTACTTAAAAAGGGTGTCACAATCAGAAACCATTATTTGATGCTCAATTTTTTTTGCAGCAGTATATGCAGACTACAAAGAAGTTCGCCCCGTTTTGAGGAATTCTTAAAAGCAACATAAATTTAGGGTAAATTGTGGAATCTACATGAGCAATTTCAAAACATAAGTTAATTTGTGATGGGTGGTTTAAAATGTGTTTATTTAGATGGTATCTTTTTATGCTATAAAAGTATATTTAACAAGGACCTCATACAGTACAAGAAATCCCAGTATTGCTTTTACAAGGACAGAAGTTGAAGTTTTAATTCCCAGAATTCAGATAACTTTCCAGATGGTTTCTGTTAGAAAGAACAACCATTTGTGCCTTATACTAGACAGACAAATATTTTAAAAGCACCAGCAGTAAATGCTATATTTCATTCTTACACATAAGCACCCATTCTGTCAGCTACCAAAGAAACTCAGATCATAAGCTTTTTTAAAAAGCACGCATCTGTAAAATTGATGCAAGAAAATATTTAATATGTGTAACACGGTATATCTAGAGAAACACTTCTGTTTCACATATTAAGCTGCCGACACTAAGTTTCACAAAAAAAATAAAGCAAAAAAAAACACTGGATTTAAGAAATGGGCCTTTAAAAAAAAAAAGATACTGTCATCTGAATGAAGTCTTTGTTTAATATTAAAAGCAGTCAGCAGATTTCAGTTAACATGCATTGCCACCAGAGGTTTTCATTGTATCCACTGTTTCTGAACAAAAAGTTCTTACCCTGACCATGTTTCTAAAAGCATTGAGAAATCTTGACAAAACCCTCCTACAGACACCATACTTAGCAACCTTGAAGAAAAAGCATCCTGATGTGTCATCTTAACTCTCTCACCCAGTTATCAAACCAATTATTTCTTCTATGTAAATAAAAACTATAGCAATGTATTAAATGGATTATGTTATTTATCTACATTTTCCCCTTGCATTAAGGAGGAAAAATTAGTATGGCAGTTACTTGTAAAAGATATAGACAGGGCAGCCGTGGCCACAAGAGGAAAAAAAGTACTAGGAACACTAGAAGACGTAAATTTTCATGACAACCTTTTTAGCAACAAGTTAAATCTAATTTTGTTAGCACAAATGTGTCAAGAAACCAAAATCTGGTATAAGAGAAAAAAGAAATATGTTTTTGTTGTTTAAGCCAAGTTAAATAAATAATAAACAATTAGCATTAATTAAAAGTGAACAATAAACTTTAGCTTAAAAAGCAAGTATTTAACAAGTGAACGAAATGTTTTAAACATTTAGCATAATAGCATACATTTGCAATTACTACACAGTTTATGCAGATATAATAAGTAATTTTAAAATCTTCCTGTGCAGAAAATGTAAGTGCCTTATCAGAGCAACATTTGTATGCAAGTATATTGGTGGTACAGTCTGACACACCTGCTGCTACAAACAGCAGAGGGAGCACAAGATAGTTTTGCATTATGTAACTAAGCTAAATGCTTCAGAAACAATGAGTTATTTAGAATATGAAAGATTTAACCTCATCTTCACTGAATTTAAGAGAAAGAAAACACTTACAAAACTAAGGTAATCCACTTGACTGAATTTCCCAAGCTTAAGCAGTATAATAGTAATACTATAAGTCCCCCCCTCAATTTGTTGGGCATGACTATGAAATAAATTAACTTGGAATCCCTATTACTATTTCTGTGTTTGCACTGTCATCTGTATTGTTTGGCTGCATAAGGAAAAGCTCACTTCAAATGCTGCTAATGCATTTTTTCTCTTTCTCCTTAATTCTTCAGAGCTGAGAAAGATTTGGCCCATGAAGCTCCTGGAGAAAATGGGGATGCAGGGGTGGAGTGAGCAGGGGCAGAGCCCACTGCTGAACTGTAACATACAGAGGCCCCACTGGGGACACTTGATGAAAACAAGCCACTTGTGTGAATGCCACAGTCACTTGTCCCGCTGTTAGAAGTGGGTCCAGATCCATCCCACAAGGAACCTCTTGGTCATGGGGGGAGGGAAGGTGGAAGAGGCAGGGGGAAGTAAGGGAGTTTCACCCCCCCCACTATAGTTCATAAACTCGCATAAGAACTCAAAAAGGGGAATATGCCTATAACTGTGACTTAATCCTTTCTGGCATACCTCCTCTCATAAGGATGAGCAATTAACTTTAACTTATTTGCTTGTCTGACTAAAATAAAAGAGAAATCTCAAAGTGAGTTTTTAACCTTACCCTATGAAAAAAAAAAATCACAGTTAAAATTGTGTACGTTGTATACTACACCAATAAAGCCTATCCACTTACCTTAAATTTGGTAGTTCTAAATTTACATTTAGATAGAACCCAGGAAAGCAGAAATTTTCAAAAAGAATTTGTGCAAGTATTTCACACAACCTAATGCTTCAGGCCTAATTACCATATTTACTTGATTAGAAGACAAGTTTTTTTCCTCATTTAATCTTGGGGGAAATGCCCCTTGCCTTACAATCAAGCAAGAAGGGAAGGTGGGGAGAGAGGCAGCTGCTGCAGCTCCGGCCCCAACCCAGGGTTGGGACTGGAGCAAGGACAAGAGACACAGCTGGTGTCTGCCCCCGCCCTACCTCTTTATGCTCTGCCATTCCTACCCCACAGGTCCCAGTCTCCCCATCCCTCTTTCCCCCTACTTTCCCTCTCCCCCTCTCTGCTGCATTCCTTGTTACCTTTGCTTCATACCTGCAGACTCTATTCCTGCTATAGCCTGAGGCTACATATGGCAGAAGCAGCATGAAAAAGGGGAGGCAGGGGGAACAAGGGAGCCTCTGGGCCACCTGGGGCTGCAGGGCAGGGGAAAGGGGGAATCCAGGTAGCAAAGGCAACCTGCCTGCCTGCCTCACTGCCTGCCCCCAATCACCTCTCACTCCCCCACCTGCAGTAGTGGGGGTGGGGGCAAGATGCAACAAACTGAAGATAGTCCTCCAATAATAAGAAACAATACATGGAAAATTATAACAAATGTATAAATTTTCTGTCCATAGAATGTAGTTAGGGGGGTTGTCTTATATTCAGGGTCATGTATTCCCGTAAATATGGTACTCCAGGGGGAGAACCCCCCCAAAAATAAACTTATTCTATCAAATGGAATAAATCAAAATTCTTGTTGCCATGTGAGCCCTGAGGTATTAGCACCCATTTAATGATTAAAACATCTTCTAGAATACTGTATCTGATGACATTGGCAGGTAAATGGCAAAATTCTCCAGCAGCTTTTTTTAAATTAAGGAATCATTTCCTTCAGATAATTACATACAGCTGCTGGAGCTACACCACAGCAGTAGAAAAAGTAATTGGACTATGGAAAAGAGCACTGTAACAGTTTTCCATTAGTCGGGGAGCATTTGCCTCAGCTAAAAAGAATCAAATTCTTAAATTTGTACAACTGGAGAACACTTTGCAGCATGTACAGGTGACAGAACCTTTTTAGTGAATTAAGGGATCCTTTTGGATTTGCATGTAGATTTAACTTATACTTAACAACACTGGTTGGCTCACCACCACCACCACAAGAAGGAGTTGTCATTGCAAGGACAACCTAACAGTACAATTTGATTAGGGGGAGAGGGGAGACAAGCCTGTAAGCTATTGCTTTTATTGATGTAAGCTTGAGAGCCCAAACTTGCACAGGATAAGTGAACAAAGACTGTAAATTAATTGCCATCAGCTTAATAGTTAGCTATAAAATGGAAACATACCATCGCAGGTAAATGTCACTGGCTGTTGGAATCCTTCAATTTCTATTGAAACCTTGATGCTGGCACACTCTCCACTTATATTTCTCTGTAGCATGACAGGACTCAACACAAAGCCTGGATTTGTGTGTTGATTGGTATAGGGGAACTTGGTCCGCAACCTGTGAACAAGAAGCATTCAATTTATGAAACACCAAGTAAAGAGTCCGCGTCCGTAACATAGAAGAATGTAGTTTTCTGAGAGCAGTGCCCAGACCTAACAAATATGAATTACTTTGATTCTTTACCCAAGCAGGATTACAGAAAACATTTACCCTTTCTTTGCACCACAAAATGGTCTTTTAACAAGTACAAAAGAAGGGGGAGGGTCTGCACTGACGCAGACCAGTAAGCAGTGGGTGCTGGAGCACATCTCTCAGCCTGTTGGCCATTGCAGACCCAGCCAGATGGGGCCATCTGGATCGACTCCCTAGTACATGCCCTGTAGTCCCATGCTGTACCCCCACAGGAGATTGAGGGCCCCCCTGTCCAGGTGCTGGCCCACCTTGAGGGAGCTTCCCCCACAGGGAGTTCCTTGAAGCCTGAGTTACCCAACCCAGGCAGCTCCAGGAAGCCAAGGCAAATTCCCTCTTTTCCCCTTCCTGGCTGCTTATCATTTCAGCCGCTGCCACAGAAGAGAAGCAGGGAGGAAGGGAGAATCTCCCTGCATTCCCTGAGGTTGCTCCAGGCTATCCCTGAGACTGGCAGCACCTAAGGCAAGTAGTGGTAGGGTTTGGGAGGGGAAGCTCCAGCAAGGCAGGGGCTCCCTGGTGTCCCCATTCTGGACTGCAGGGCCAGGCACGCAGCCCAAAGGAGTTCTCCCTCCCTCCTATGGCAGTGGCTGAAGCAAATCAGCACCTGGGAAGGGGGGGGGAATTCCCCCTCAGCTTCCCAGGGCAGCACCTGCCTTGCTAGGGGACCCCTGGCCAGGGTGGAGGAAGCCCCCTGAGCTGAGGGCTCCCTGGTGCCCACACCCAGGGGCCTTGGTAACTTCTTCCCCCTCCCTTCTGTGGCAGGAGCCAAGCCAAGCAGCTGTGCAGGGGAAGGAGAGGTGGGGAATTCCCCAGGCTCCTCCTGGCAGTGGGAAGGGCTGCAGAGGGGCAAAGAGTCCCCTTCACAGGGTCTCTCCCCCCCCCCCCCCCCT
>NW_017729025.1:141483920-141494259 GCF_001723915.1 Gavialis gangeticus
GCGGGGGGGAGGGGCGCGGGGGGGGGAAGGGCCCCCCTCCCGGGGGCTCCCCCCCCCCCCCCCCCCATGTGCTGTGTAGACCTGGACTAGGAGTGTCAGGAGGGGCTGCTCCCATCCCCCACCCCACGAGGTGATGGAGACAAGCAGCCATGCTGTACAGCCCCTGCCTGCTCGGAAGTTGGACAGAAGTTGGACTTTGAATCCTAGCATCTTTGCCTCAGTATCTTATAGCTACAAGTTCCACAGGCTATCTAGGCAGTAAAATTATTTTCTTTTTTGGCTAAGATACATTATACATCCACATGGTGTGATCCCCATTTATATTAAAAACAAATGATGGCAATAAACTAACAATAGCTTTCTTAGGGCTCACCTCTTTGCTAAAACAAGGAATTTCTAATATTTTAATCTTACATTGTATTATAATAGCACCTAAAAAAGATGCTGAGTGATTTCTAAACTCAAGAAAAAAAGGAGTCCTGCCAGTATAGAGTCTTCCATGTCTCTAATAGTTTGTTTTGTTGTTTTGATCTTCACTGTTTTTGCCTTATTCCTTTTAGAATGAGGCGACTATAATGAATACTCTATTTCAGGGGTTGTCAACCAGGGGGTAAGTATACTTCTGGGGGCACTTGAGAAGACCCTAGGGGGTATGCATGAGCAAGTGTGGATGGAGTGCCACCTCCTACCACCCCACACCACCACCTCCCAGAAAGAGGGCTGGGGGGGAGGGAGGGGCAAGCTCCAGATGAGCAGCTGCACGTGCTGCTAGAGTAGGCACAAGGTGCCTAACAGGGGAGGAGAGCATTTACTTCCTTGCTTGGGGATCTCACAGCACACTAGTGTGACATTGCGCAGCCTTTAAGAATCACTGCTTTAGTAGTTCATAGGAGCAGAAGGTTAGAAGGGACCCTCTGGATCCATTCTCCTACTACCGTACACTTCACTTTCAAAAACCAGCTGGGCACTGATCATATTCGTCTGAAGGAGGCTGCTGCAGCAAATGCCTTTGTCTGGAGTTACTGATATAAGGGATAGGTTGAGAGAAGTCAGTTGGGACAAGGTGAGTGAAGAAATTTGAAGGACACTGAAGAGAATGAGGAAAGACAAAGAATAAAATGCAAATACAAAGTAAGTACAGGATAAAAGCCAGTGAGGTGTAGGATATGAAGACAGTAAATGAGGGGTGTCAAACTCAGCTGCCCTATGGGCGAGAAGGGTGGTATGGCGCCAGTCCACAGGGTGGATCAGAATTGTGGACCCCACTGCATGCCAGATCCACAGCACCTGCTCTGGAATTAATGCTGCATGCAATACCCTTCCCCTTGCCCCCACTTTTCCTGCCACTGGTCCAGGGCAGACATTACTTGCAGCGTGTGTCAATTCAGACCAAGAGGCAGCACCGGGGGCCAGATGACCACTCACAGGCTGCATCTTCAATACCCTAGAGTATGCCAATGAATCAAAAAATGCAAACAAACTGTAAACTTAAGGCTATTACATAACATTGTGCCAACATGTTACACTGTATAAACCAAGTTAGAATAAATTGATGGGGGGAAGGGACATATACTAAAGTTGGCCTAAAGCAGCCAAATACTAGGACCGGACCTGTGAATATTACTTTAAAAATGTGTTATCAAGTGTGATGTTTTCAATAACAATAGCACACAATGCTATTTAGCCATTTATTTATTTCTGAAAGCTAATTTGAATTCAGTAGTTTCTTACTTTGTAACTGCTTGATAAAAAGCTGCCATTTCTTGGTTCTGCCCTTCAATTTCTTGGAGAACTGCATTTCCTGTTGGCAAGCTAGTGGTCCCATTGTCTTTCTGCAACTCAAAGATAAAACAAAATTGTACAAAATAGTTGAAAAATATTGCTAGAGGTCCCCATAAGTGCATTCCTTTCATTAGCAAAGATTAAAAACTAAATTTGAAGTTTGCTAACTTTACATTTAAACTACTAAGTGTATTGTTACAGACATATTACAGGGTCATCCAAGTCTTTAAGAGAATGTAGCAGTTACTAAACATTCAGCAGTTATTTAGTCTTGGATATTCAACTCCATTTTGAGGGAGAAAGGAAGTGGCAGACACAACATTACAGTTATTCTGCAACGCATGCCAAGCGGTAACTTCAACATGGACAGCTAGAGAGGTAGAATCAGAAATTAAGTATGAATGGCAGTTTCTACATATAACGAAGACTGTGGGCATTTCCATGAGTTGAGCCCAGCAGCATCAAGCACATCCCACTCCAACCTAAGAGTGCACCGTGGTCATAAATTGCAACTGCCTTAAGAAAAAAAATAGATGAAAATAAAATGTAAATTTAAACCCAAGTGTTTGAATCAGCCCCACTATACTGAAACAGCATGCATGCAGGACAGCGTTTGTTCCGAGAGCATGTTTGAGCGACAGAGATGCATCATGTAAATCCTGGATGCAGCCTTTACAGGAGCCAGGAACATTAAGAGGCTGTCTGTTTTCTCAGTTTGTGCTAATGTAGCAACGTTTTGTTTGGTTTTTGCTTTCCCTCAGTTGAGGGTATTTTTCATCACCCCACTGTCTGATGTTTTCCTTTGCAGCTAATAAGGCTTCAACAGGAGATTTTTAGGTGGTTTGGTTTCCTTTGCACTGGTTAGACAATGCAAAACAGAGAGGGGGGGAAAAAAAAAAAGGCAATCTGAATCTTCCCCTAACAATTGTGGCTCCTTATCTTATTTGAAAGAAGTGCAACTCTCAGGTATGGCACTTGTCCAGTCTTAGGTGAGGTGCAAGTCAGGGTGCTAAAAACCGTTCTGATCCAATAAGAAAACACACTGGAAAATCCAAAATAAAAAAAAAAGATGATTGGGAACAGAAACAGTATTCAAAATAGGTTACTGGATAGGAGAAAATGTTTTTTTGCAGGGATAGAAGACTTGTTTACCCCTTTTACCTTCTTTCTAACACTGAGTACAAATGAAAGAAAAAATGCCCACCAAATCTGTAGTTACTCCTGAAGGAGGTCAAAACACTTAAGACTCACAGCTGAAAATATTAAAATCAGACAGCTTCAAAATTTGTGGTTTCTACCTCAAACTTGTAAGTACTTTGTTGTGGAAGTAGATTCTGAATAAAGTATAAAAAAATGAACATACGAGTCACTGGCACATTTTCCACTGATATAATAAAATCTTTGTACAAACCTTGACAGCTGTCATTATTTAAGTCCGGGTCCAGAAATCTTAATTCCTCACTATGCAAGAAAATGCATGTTTCCTCATTATAAGTGGATAAAGCCAATTCATATGCTTTACTAGGGTTAAGTTGATAGCCTTCTACCAATTATTTCAAAATCACATTCGACTGCAAGATAAAGTGCATATTTATATCACATGATCATAACACAGAAGTACTGTGCTAAACATTTACTAGATTACTCAGTGTAAACAGCATAAAACTTAAGATACAAGTGGTCGATGCTGTTCAGTGAAGTTAGATCAGGGGCAGGAAATTATTTTGGCTTGAAGGCCACTTAATGAGTTTCAGCGAGTTGGCAAGGGCCACAAGGGTAGCCCTGCCCCTTGGTTACTGTCTTGGGACCAGAAGTTCCACCCTTAACTCCTGACCTTTGCCTGTAAATCCCACACCTCGCCCCCAGAAGTACTCCTTTTGGGAGGGGGGAGAAAAAGCTAGGGGCTGCCATCTTGGAACCAAAAAAAAAAAAAAACAACAAATCACACACCACAAGTCAAACACCTACTATAACATATTTTAATTTTATTAAATAATTTGCCACAATCATTTGTATTTGCATAGTGTATATAGGATTGCACAACAGCTCAAAAATACTCTTACTCCTCTTGTGTATGGAGTGTTGTTGGGTGCATGTATGTGGAAGGGCATTGTGAAGGCAGGGTCTGGGTGAGAGGAAGGGTGGAGGGATGTGGGGACCCCCTCACACACACTCCCCACCCATAGCGCACAGCCTCTGCTGCCAGCAGCAGTGGCAGCAGGCAGCCAGAGCACAGGGCACTTGTGGCCTATGCAGGTGTTGCTGCCCAGCAGTGTATGGCTCCAGCCAGAGCTATATATGGCTGCAAGGAGCACAGCCAGGCCAGCCTGCCCCTATGGCATGCGACTCCCTGCGGTGCATGTGCAGCTCCTGGCACTCGCACAACACTAGGAGGAAGCCCCACACAATGGAGCCAGCTGCCTTCCCCACTCCCTGCTGTGGAGGTCCTGGGACTCTGCCAGAAGTGCAGGGGAACCCTACCCCCTGCTCGAGTCTCAGGCCCTGCCCATGGCGACAGGGAGCAGGGAAGGCAGGTGGCAGTGCCTGCGTGGGTTACAAATGCCGAGGGCCTGCCTG
The DNA here is from genome assembly GCF_001723915.1 of Gavialis gangeticus. Classification (NCBI taxonomy): domain Eukaryota; kingdom Metazoa; phylum Chordata; order Crocodylia; family Gavialidae; genus Gavialis; species Gavialis gangeticus. The sequence goes on from NW_017729025.1 coordinate 141,488,280, forward strand.
CTGCTGCTGCTGCCAGCAACAGGGGCTGTGCGCCATGGGGTCCCCACACCCCGCCCACCTGAGCACCATGCTTCTGCTGCCCTCTCCCCCCCACCTAGACACACACACTGCTCCTGCCAGCCCCAGCCATATGCTTCCTCTAGCCCCCACCACCCCTACCAATTCCCTACCTGCTGCCCAAACCAAGCACTGCAGCGGGGAGACTAGGAGGAGTCACTGGATGTCAGGGAAACCAAGAAAGTACCCTGCAGCTGCAGCAGCAGCCCTGCCCAGAAGCTGCATGCTGGCTGGGCCAGGCCCTTCCACCCATGAAGATGGGAGCAAGGTGTGTGGGCTGGGTGGGGTACAATTCATTGGTGGCCACCCATGAGCCAGATGAAATTGCCTGGTGGGCTGTATTCTGCCTGCCCCTGAGTTTGACAATGCCTATAAGAGACTGCATGTGCGTGTGTGTTTGAGGGAGAGATCCATCCATTGGCTTCTATTTCCTGGAAAAATGTAACTATGCTTACTGAAAAGATAGCCCACCCTGTGGACTAGCCCCCATGCCACTCTCCTGGCCTACCAGGCAGATGAGTTTGAAACCCCTGGCTTACTATTCATATTCTGGATCTTACTGGCTTTTTTCCTATACGCACTTTATTTTGTGTTTGCATTTTTTTTCTTCTCTGTCTTTCCTCACTCTTCCCAGTGTCCTCCAAATTTCTTCACTCACCTTCTTGTCCCAATTGACTTCTCAGCCTACATGCATATGCTACATTTTCAAGTAAATAAAAGCTAATAAATGGGTGTCTAGGAGGTTTCACTACAATATTACTTTAACGCTACCTCGGCCCATCTTACCCGCACTACTGCGTTATTTTAGATATTTTTAAACAGAGATAACAACATTTTACAAGCAACACTAAAGAATACAAAATTATTCTGAAGTGGAAAAATCCCCTCATATACAAGTAAAGGTCACATTGCATATATGTATTCCATATTTTATAGGTCTAGGAGGTTTTACTACGATATCACTTAACACTGGCTTAGTCTGTGTTGCCTCTGCTATAGTGGCCCAAAGGAAACTAAAAGCAGGAAACTAAACTTTTTCACTTCAAAAAAAAATCAGTAGTTTCACTGAATATTTACAATCTAGTGGATTTTTGATAGCCTGTAAAATATGCTGAAATAAATGAGAGTCCCAATTTCATTTGTCGTGAATGAGCACCCATAAGTCTTACACAAATGAACTGTATGACTGGTGTCTCCAGTGTGCCACAAATTAAAACAGCATGTAGACTGGGATGTAAAAACTGTTCATTAGATCAATGGACAAGTCAGAACTGAGCCCAATTAGAAAACACTTGAATTTTGATACTGAAGCTGGCCTTGTGTCACAAATAAACGAACTGAGTCTTCATTTCTGTTGTGTTACTCAGCTCAGTTCACATACATTAAGGCAATCATTTCCAGAGAGCCAAGTGACCTTCACCACATACACTTCTTATACACCTTGCTTGCTAGCCTTAAGTTACTCTAAACCACTCACTGTGTCTGCTTTAAACCATTCTGTGAACTATCAGGCTCAGATCCTGGGGTGGAACATTCACAGAAAGGAGACTACAACAAATTTATATGCTGCATTAGTCCTGTTGCAGATTTATTCAGTCTAATTAATACTAGCTTTTATGTTGCTGGGATCCTTTGACCCTAGCTGACTTCCTGGCCCTGGGGCAGGGGGCTGGACCTGATGATCTTTGAGGTCCCTTCCAGCCCTAACATCTATGAAATCCATGAAAAAACACTCAACTGAAACAGCCTGAAATCTGACTTTCCAAAAGTAACCTAACACCACCCTCTTAGTGCCACATTTTTCCTCCCTATGCAAGCAATATGAGAAGAGAGCAGCATGGGATCTTCTATAGAAGCAACTGGCCCTGAGCTTCTCTTGCATGAGCTAGTTATATTACTCTTGGAGCTAGTTTATGCTGACCAAGTATCAGGTCTTCAGTTGCTTTGGCTAGGGACAGAAGTTACATATAAACAGGTTTAATGTGATCTGAAACTAGTTTAAGCCTGTAACAGAAAGAAGTTCAGTGCACAAACTGCCTTCAAAATGGCTGAAACCAGTTTAAGATCAGCCTGGCTGGATGTAGTATCAGACTTAACTGATTTAAGTTAAACTGGTTGATGGAATGTCTGTCCCAGATCCCCATGTTAACTGAGAAATAGGATAAAATTAGTGAATTTACATTCCACAGCCAATTATCTTTTTATAAGTTATGGGAAAAAAATCCCAATACATCCACAAATTCAAATCAGATGGTAGTACAGTAAACAATTACTATATTTACTTCAATCCACTAAAAGATTTTCCCCCCTCATTCAGCATGGGGAGGAAAAAAACCCTGGTCTTGGATCCAAGTACAGAAGTGGAGGGAGGGGGACAAGGAAACAACACAGGTAACTGCTCTGGCTCCGACTTCAGCACTAAGCCCAGGTCAGAGCCAGAATCAGAGTCATAGTAGCATCTGCCCCAATCCCCTGTATCCTCTTCCTCCCCTCCCCTTACTGTCAGGCGCAGTCAGGCTCCAGCTCCCTTCACTCCTGGAGCACTGGAAACGCTGTCCCCTGGCTAGCCATTCAAAAGTGCCTCAACTCCAGGCTCAGGACACTGCTCCATTAGTTGGGCAGGGGCATACTTGCATGTTTTTATGCCCCAGGAGGAAATGGAGCCAGAGCCACATCTCACAGTAAGGGGAAGAAAGATGAAGGGGGCAGAGGTTATATAGGCTACAGGGGGAAGAAGCCTGCCCCTCTGCCACTGCTCTCCCCACTGTAGCTGTGGAGGATATGAATTTAAGATGACCTACTAGTAATTAGATCTACATCTAGAAAATTATAATAAAACTTGTAGGTTTTCCATGTACAGAATCTAATTATTGGCAGACTGTTTGAAAAATTCAAAGTAGTCTTGGATTCAGGTAATCATGATACATCCATTTCACTATTTATTCATATTCAAATACCGCATTCCTTCATTAAGTTATTCAAGTGCCCATTTACTCATTTCAAACAGTATCAGCTGTGCATTAAACTGATCAAGTGAGCTGACAAAGTTCATATTTCAATGAAGTTTAACTTATAAACATGCACAGACTAGAAAACTAACAGTAAAAATGAAACCATGGCAAAGACTAGAACGTCTGCAGTTCTCAAAATTTTAGCGTCATGTATTTACTTTGCTTTTTTCCTCATTACTATGAGCAGTTTAGTTGTATGGTTTGATCTTAAAAAGTCTGACTCTCCAATGCCTGATGAAGGGAGTTTGTGCCAAAAAGCCTGCAAAGAACAATTTTTCCACCTATTTAGTTGGTATAATGAAAGATAATTTACCCAAAGAAGCTTGTCTGCCTATGTCCTTAGACCAACATGGCTACAAGCAACAACCCTGAAACATACATAATCCTTAGGCTCTTGGCCAGAAAAAAAAATATTTTTTTTAAATTAGGTAATCAAGTCAGCAGAATACAAAACTAAATAATACATATGGAAACAGGAAGTAAGCAACCAAGTGGAAGGTAAACCCATGATAAAAAGTACAACATGCATTATGTCGACTCCAGTCAGGAAACAAACTGTTAAGTTAAAATCAAAGCTACTTCCTCACTGGTTTAAAAAAGTGACAGAACACTATGAGCCATTTAGTAAGAAACTATCCAATACAACCAGGTTTGGCAGAATTTGTTATTTTTTTTAAATACTTTTGACAGCTAAAAATCGTTGTTTATTTTTAAGCATTTATACTGATTTTTAATCTATTTGAATATTCGGCTTGTGCAAAGTTAGGGATGTTTTTCAATTTTTATTGATTTAAATTTTCAGGACTGCTCAAAGTTAAATTTCCATACATTTTAATTACTGCTGGAAATGTTTTCCCTTCGGTCTGTGAGTGTGACGTAAAGTCAGCCTTTACTGATGTTTATTGATTAAAAATATATATCAAGCCCTGCCAAGCCCCAAGTATTTATTTGGTGTATTTCCTTGTTTACGATATGCACCGAAGTAAGATACGCACCTTGTTTTGAAAAGCAGAATGAAGGTGGGGTGGGGAGGAGAGGAGGTTCCTGGTAGCGATTAGCAGCAGCAACAGGAGGTTGAGAGCCAAGTCAGCTCCTTGTTCTACTCCCTGTGTGCAGACTTGACTTTTGGTTTCCCCCAGTAAGCAGCAGAAACTGCTCTATGTCTCGCATAAAAAAAAAGTGTACTCCAATTCAATCAGTAGCTGGGGTTTGTTGTTTGGTTTTGGGGTTTTTTGTTTGGTTTTTTGGGGGGGCAGTGTGTTCTATGCAAGAAAATACAGTATTTATTTGATTTTTATGCTATTTTGCCCAGCAAACACTCAAGGCATTGCAGGGGGAAGGGAAGAATTAAGTTCTTGAAAAAAGTTATCTTGCAGTTACTGTACCTTTTAACAAGCTGCATTCTATAAGCTGTCAGGGCTTTTCAACCTTTATTTTAATAAGTGTACCCCCAGTGGCCCCCTTTTCAATAAGTGTACCACCGACAGTGGTGGTGCTGGCAAAAAGCAGAGCAGGGGGTGGGGAGTAGTCGGATGTGCAGCAGAGTTGTGGCGAGCAGCAGGGCAGCGGCAGCACAGCGTCTGTGCAGCCCTGCTCTCGCCCCACCCTGGCCCTGCTCCTGAGACAGTGGCACAGGGTGGCAGCGCTCCATCCTTGTGTACCCCCTAGGACCTTTCAAAGTACCCCCAGGGGTACACATACCAAGGGTGGGCAAAGTCTGGCCCATGGGCTGGATTGGGCCCGCAGCAGACTCCATTTCCCAGCAGTCCCTGCCCGTGTCATTGCAGCCAGCTTCTGTGGAGACCCCAGAAACAGCAGGGCAGTGGCAGCATGGAGCCAGGGTTTCCACAGAGACCAGCCCCAGCAGCACTGGCAGCTTGGGCAGGGTGCTGCTCCAGGGCTGGGATCTTGTGGCAGCAACAGTGCGGCCCAGAGCCAGGGCAGAGCCACGATACATTGCCTAGACAGGGGCATGCAGGCAGCAGATTGTGACTCTGACACAGCTCTGGATGCCCCATACATGTGTGCAGCTGCAGCACAGCAAGCTGGCAGCCCGAAGCACAGTCCGGCAGTGTGGAGAGTAGCATCCAGCTAGTAAGTCTATTGGGGGGAGGGAAAATGGCATGGGGGGAGGGGGGCAGACTGAGGCCCCCCGTGGTGAGGGAGTGGGGCAGGTGCTAGCCAGTCAGGGTAGGGTGGGGGATATAGCTGCAAGCAGCACATCCGGGAGACGTGGCTCCTGCCACTGCATGCCCCCCAGATCATTGCAGAGGGGGAAGCCGGGACTGCGCTTAGGGCAGCAGTGGCACTGTGAGAAGGGCTACAGCCACCCCAAAATTCACCCATCCCAAGCACAGCCCAACCCAATTCCTGCTGGGCAGTGCCTGCCACCGCTCCTGCCCCAGCGCCACTCCCTCCCTCACTGAAGGGGGCCGCAGTCTGTCCCCCTACCACGTTTCTTCTCTCCTCCCCACAGACTTACCAGCAGGATGCTACTCTCCAAGCTGCCAGGCCATATATCAGTAGTTGGATCAGTATCAGCTGATATGGCTTGTTAAAAAACAAAAAAAACAAAAAAACAAAAAAAAAAAACAAACCAGCCATTTGTCTCAGCCCCAAAAAGCTATCAGTGCACCCCTAAAAATTTTTGGAACAGATGCCAAAAGGAAGTTCTAAGTAGGGAAAATAGATCTGCAACATTAAAGAAATAGTCTGGAAATTGTGCCATTAAGGCCAAGTACAAACATTTGGGGGCACTAGGGGGAAGTTAAATTGGTTCAAAATGGAAGCCCAATATCAGCCAAGTCAGGATGAGGGGGAGGGGGCATAACCTACAGGGTTTTGACAGGGTCCAGTATAAAAAAAAGTTTGATACTACATAGATTCAGGTTTATATTATACTGGGTTCTGAA
>NW_017729025.1:141499259-141499689 GCF_001723915.1 Gavialis gangeticus
TCAGCCCCAAAAAGCTATCAGTGCACCCCTAAAAATTTTTGGAACAGATGCCAAAAGGAAGTTCTAAGTAGGGAAAATAGATCTGCAACATTAAAGAAATAGTCTGGAAATTGTGCCATTAAGGCCAAGTACAAACATTTGGGGGCACTAGGGGGAAGTTAAATTGGTTCAAAATGGAAGCCCAATATCAGCCAAGTCAGGATGAGGGGGAGGGGGCATAACCTACAGGGTTTTGACAGGGTCCAGTATAAAAAAAAGTTTGATACTACATAGATTCAGGTTTATATTATGCTGGGTTCTGAAATTTTTAGACCCATTTGCATGCATGGAACTTCTGTACAGTTACAGGTTTACACTGACTGCAGGTCACTGAGACTAAGTTGATAAGTATAAGATCAGCACTGGGACAAGCCAAATTTAAATGGAGCAG
>NW_017729025.1:141504689-141507708 GCF_001723915.1 Gavialis gangeticus
TTGATTTGCATTATGTAAAGAGAAAGGGGATCAAAGCTGAAGTAACCAGTTTTCAAAATGGGTGGTCAAGCTGGACTCTGCAGCACAAACAAGAAATAAACTTAAAAGGGAACCAACAGCATGAATAACCACATCAGGACAGACAACAGAAGAAAACAGAGAACCTACAAAACAACGGAAATAGGAACTTGTGAATAAAGAAAGCCCTGCCTTGAAGATCAAAAAGCAAGTGAAAATTCTCTTGAAGCAAGCTATATTGGCTTTTATAGAGGACACCTAAAAAATCCTAAGAGCAGAAAAGGTTGTTCAGCCATAAAAATAGACAAAGGAAAACAAAACAAAATAGGCTTCTTATGCAGTTATAGCAAGATTTAAAAATCAGGGCTGTCCAACTTCTAAGCAGTCAGGGACTGCACGGCCCATGAGCCACACAACGCTCACCCTCAGCTTCCCAGCTACAGACTCCCCCACCGCACCACAGCAAGTGCTGTGGGCCACAGGATCCCACAACACTGCAGTTTATGCAACACTGCATCATCTAGGTCAACCCCATAAGGCAGGAGCACAAAGTAGAAGTTGGATGGGGAGGGGGGGCAGGAGAGAGCCCCCAAATAGGAGGATGAGATCATTTCCACTACAGAATTTTGAAAAGCACCAAGACATGAAACTACAAATATGGCAAGAACCCCTGATAAATATCAAGTTTGAGGTATTACTGTATAGTTGTAGAATAGCAAAACATTTATATACTTACTATAATCTCAATGGTATGCAAGGTTGTTGAGCTAAGTGAAAAAAGTAAAGCCATACAGGTACATGGAAATAGGAAACTGCAATATGGGCTTAACAAAGATGGATCATGCCAAATTAACCCAAGATCTTTAAGAAAAACAACTACATTTTCTAAATAAAGAAATGTAATAGCACATATTATATTCCTGAATACAAGATATGCACCCAATTTCTAGAAGGCCCCAAGAGGAAGGAAGGTTTTACCTTGGAATATGGTTAAGTACCTGGTATGTGGAGTCGCCAGTGGTGGGAACCAGGTACCACAGTCTAGGAACCTGTGAGCTGGAAGCCATAGGACATCCCAACCCCATGTGCTCCAGAGTAATGTGCCAAGTACGACCCAGAATCAGCATGCAGTCCCCAGACTCAGTGTACTGGATCAAATTTGGCATGTGGTTTCAGCCACAGGCCAACCATGTGTGCCAGCATGGGTCCAAACATTAAGTGGAGGAGGGGATGTGGAAGTAGAGAAGAGGAGCAATTAAATGCTTTCACTGCTCCACACAAAGCGTCTTGACCGACAGGGAGGCCTTTTCCTTGTATACAATGCACACCTCAGTTTTCCCCAGCTGGTTTTGGGGAAAAAGTCATGGTTTATGTGTGAGAAACTACAGTAGATATGATCCAGATTTCAGTAGAACATTCTACACTGCCAAAGAGGAAATAAACTACTTATGCTGGAGAAGGTAATAAATTAATATAGGAGTTTTAAGATGGGCAAAGGTATCCAAGTTGTAGCCATATTGTTCTAAGGAACTTGATTAAAAGGGAAGTGGCTAAAAAGTTGTGTTGAAAAGGGAACCATTGGACCAGAAAAAGGTTTCTAATGAGTTTCTCAAGGATTGGTCTTGGGATAGATCTCATTTAATATTTTGATTAATATCATTCTCCAAAAAGAAGGAACAGGCAAAGGGCTGAAAAGTTGGAAAGCATAATTCATAGGGAGGAGAATCCAGATGCCATATTGGAAGAACCAGATGACCAGAACTCAGAGGACTATGATAATGTCAGAATTGATACATAGACATGCAAGGTCATGCAGCATACTAGTTGAACACAGAGTGCCTACAAATCACAAATTTGATGCAACAGTGAAAAAGAACAGATACTATCTAAGTTTTCATCAGGGAAGGTATTTTCAGGAAGGATAGGGAATAACTGTACAAAACACCAGCAAGGCCTAACATGGAAAGCTGCATACAAAATTCTGGTCTGCATATAAAATACATGTTCAAGATATATTTCAAATAGGCACAGGAGCAGAAAAGGCTACCAGGATATCAAGGAAGATAAAGTCCATCTTATGGGGGAAAACAGCAAATAAGAGAGCACATTTTGGTTCCTTGGCCTAACAAACAAAGGCTGAAAGAGGATGATTTTAGCTACAGGATAAATACCGTCACAGAAACAGGTGACCATGAATAGATTCAGGGTGGAAGTTAGAAGAAAGTTTCTAATCATCTCCAGCAGTGATGTTCTGGAACTTGGGCAATGGAGGCAAAAAAACCTACCAGTATAAAATGGTGCTTGTTCAAGCTTATGAAAAAGGATCACATGAGGATACCTCCTGTGATAGCAGTGGCTGAACTTAATGACCCCAGAGACCTTATCCATCCTGATGTTTAAAACAGAGAATAGATCTGTTGACATGGACGATTAGAGTAAGAAAAAGTGAAATGTTTAAGAAACCCAGCTCCCCCTCTGTAAAGGTAGCCTTAATACAGGGTCTGGAATTATAAACATGAGACAAACATGTTGTATCTGAGTTTTTCAAACCTCTACATCCTTGCAAAAATAAAATAAAAAATTGATGGAAAAAGCCTGCACTCCTGTAGTTAGTCTGTTTCTGAAATAATGAGAGTCAGCCCAGAGCTGTTGGGGAGCAGGAGCGAAGGGAGCAGGGTGCACATGCGCCACCCACACGTGTGCCTGCTTACCTCAGCGGAGGCGGCAGCAGCAGCAGCGGAGGAGACCAGCGGTGGGGGCAGCAACAGCTGATTCCCCCCTAAGGTAAGTGGGGTAGAGAGCGCAGCACAGCTGAGGCGGATCCGGAGGGGAAGCCCTTCGGCGATGCCTTAGCTCGCCGGACAGGGAGCCACGTTCCCAAGCCGCGCGTGGGCAGCGTCCGCGAACAGCGCGTGCAAACAGGCACGCTCTGTAAGGGCACGCCGGCGTTTGCACCGGCGTTCGCGAGGTAGCTGCACAGGGCAGCTCCTCCAGGGAGTAA
>NW_017729025.1:141507719-141530068 GCF_001723915.1 Gavialis gangeticus
GATCTACTAGGTCCCTTCTGACCCTAAATCTATGAAACTGCAGGAAGCACTAAATTGAAAGACTAGGAATTTTACATCAATAGAAAGTTATTTTAGCTACTGCCTGTATGATGCTTTTTTTTCTGGAAAGCCCACAGTTTGGGCGTTAGAGCAGACATCAGGAAGTAAACCAAAAAATATCCTTGATATAACCATTTTAACTATCCAACCTGAGTCTAAGCAACATGAGCAATGCAGACTTATTAGTGGGAATTGGAAAGAGCTTCCAATAACCCTGAGTGAACAGATCCTCTAGTCAGTCTTGGCTGCCCATGCCAACTTGTGACAGCTCCTCCCATAGGACCTTATGGCTACTGGCACTGGCTGGATCCAACTGAGGACTCCTGCATAACAAACCCAAGAGCTCACTCCAGTTCTTCCTAGATGTTTGGACAGGGAATGCTATTCAAATAGTTGCAATGTAAAATACCAACCCCCTCCCCCCGCCAAAGCACTGACATTTTGTGATCCTTTTTTTTCCTGCCATCATTCCCCTACTAGTTTACAGTCCTGTCCTCTATTTCTCTTTAGATGCTGCAGCTTCTTGACAGGAATGAAAACAAATCTCTCAGTGAACCACTGCAGAAGTAACTGGTTAGGAAAGCCATTCTAGACGCAACAAAACCAAAATAGTGGCCTTCTTTAGAGAACTCATTAACTCTGGCCAGTGCATGGTCCTAATAGGCAGATGTGGAGTAATCTACACCCTCACAAGCTCATAAAAGGTCTCATACCAAACCTCAATCAAAACAGACTTAAGCAAAGACACTGGCACAGGCTAACCCTTCTGGCTCTGCAGGCCATATATTGCTAACCCCTGTCCTACCAGAGGAAATTTTCTATGGCAGTGTTTGATTTCAGCAATTTTAATATCATTTACAGGCAGCTCCCACTTAGCACCCTTAATTGGTCCCTGAAAAACCGAGCCTTAAGCAGAACCGAAATTATCTGATGACCCAAGATGGCGACCACGAGTGTTATAGTGAAACCTGCTGAACGCCAAGTGAAATCAGGCATCAATTTAAAATGAGCATTATAGCAAAATAGTGCTAAGCAAAACTGCGTTAAGCACAGGTAAGAATACTTTCATATTCTTAGTAGTTTAAAAGACAGACAAATATCAACTCTTTAGTATAAATAGGTATTTTTTGCTATCCAAGAACCAGGGCTTCGGCAGAAATAACACTATCTAGGTAACTGATATTTATGTTTTCCAATAAGCCCTCAAACAAAACAGGAAAAAGGAGATATGAAATTCCTACGTTCTTTTTTGATACATCAAGGACCTTTTCACACTTATTTTATATATTATAACACAATAAAGATGCAAGCCTAGTATTTTCCCTTCACAGGCATATTATGTGATATTATTCCTTTAATCTAGCTTGTTTCATTCTTTTATAATAGTTAATTTGATCACACAACACTACTGGTATTAGAAATATGGCATTTAAGTTTTTAGCAACCCAGCAAACAGGAAGGATATAATTGCTGGTTTACATCAAGACTTTGAGCAGGTTTTGACCATTCACAGCTCCAGTTAATTTAAATGGGAATTGTGGGTGCTCAGCAACTCTGAAAGACAGGCCAACAGCCTACATCACAGCTGTCCAATTTGAGTAGCTGGGGGCTGGCTGCACACTGTACTGGTCACGGGTTCCATCATACAAAATGTGAAGGCTGCACACGGCAGGGGCCATGGTCCCTGCAGACTTCCCAGGACTCCCATCACATAGGCAAACAAACAGGGTCCATCAGGTGCTCTGTGTCACCTTGCTCCCGAGACTTGTGGGCCACCAGTTGGACAGCCTTGACCTACATTAGCAACTGTGTTCAATGCCCTGTCCTCCTCATCACACCCTTTGACTCTACACTGTGTGTTGCCTCAGCACATTTTTACCACAGAAACATTATAATATATCATTGCTCCATGGCATGCAAATGATGTCAGCATACAGCAAAATGAGTGTTCCTACACAACCATGAAAGTGGTGAGGGAAGCAATGTTTATTCCACAGAGACATGTTTTAATTCTGTTGTTTCTAACAAGGTATTTAGAAGATTAGAATCTACTGGTTAGAGGCCTGCATTTGAAAAGGTCTACAAAAAGGGACCTGAAATGTTTGTTTTTTTTAATTCTCCCTTTTTTCCTCTCAGTCTCACTATGCATATCTAGTTTGTTGTTCTGCTGCATTTATTGCTTTGTTCATATGCCAAATAATACTTTGTTCATTTATGTAACCAATTTCTAGTCATCTTCTCATCCTTTAAAATGAAACCATATGGTATGCATGAGCAAAGTATTCCTATTGCAACTTAAGTATCTAGTCTTCTTTTCACCCTTTAAAATGAGGTCATAGGAGATACACTAGGATTTTTTACCGCTTCCTCTCCTCAAAACAGTCTTTTCAAAATTATGGGTTCTGGGAAAGAATCAAGAGATCTGGCCATGCTTGTGTACACAGTCTTCTTTTCCAAGCAATGCTTTTAGTGCACTTCAAATTTTAAAGAGCAGTTTTGAACACATTCAGCTTTCCCTACTTAAGACTAAGTGAGCATATTCTGCCTTGTTAGAATTTATCAGCTTATTACAGCTGCAGGGATAAGCTTTACTTCAACTAACAAGGAAGAAATGTAATAAGATTATGGCAGCTATTCACTACTGTAGCCCTCCAGGTTTTCTTCCTACACAGAGGGAAATATGATACACTTACCTGTATATAATGCTCAAATGCTTTTGCTCCAGAAGCAAACAGAACAGTTTGACCACACTTGTTGTTAAGCAGCATAATTATGAAAGTCAAGTTAGTAACAAGATTGCAAATACCCCACCATCATCATCTTTCTATTCTGGGATAATGTTGGCAAAACATTCTAGAACTTCCTTAGCAAACCAGGAAGTTTACACTGGAGCAATTAGTTTATTTAAAACCCTCTAATAGTAGTGCTATAGATTCCAAAATTTGAATGCACATAGTCCAGTGGCTACCAGCTTATTTAGACATTCGTCTCTGCCTACACTTTCATATATTAAGAAGATAAAGATTTTTATCCAAGACTTTCAAGTCATTGCGACTAATATTTGCCAGTGTAACAAACAGTACAATTCAAAATACTGATTTACTATACCTGTGGTGTTTGGCCCTGTAACTTGGCAAGCTGAGTTGTTCGAATGTTTAAGGACTGGCTCCTTGTAACAGTTGCTCCAGAAGCAAGCTTCCCATTAACTTTTCTTTCAAGATGACATGTTACTAGTGATTTTTCTTCTAGTAGTACAGCATCCCAGGGATCTTCTACAACCGAAACAGAGGTCACATTTCCATCATCCTCTGTTTTATACAAAGTCTCCACACCATCCACTTTTGGTTTACTTAGAGGATCCAAGTCTAGCCAATCAAATTTACTAATATCACCACAGTTTTCTGCATCTGACAGATTAGGAACTGCAGATTTAATGCCAGTCATGGCTAAGTCAGTGTTTAACTTCCCATTTTTCAAGAATTCTGAGGTTCTGGCAATTTTATCAAACAAATTTGCCATTTCAGGTGTAAGCACTGGACAATACAAAGGTAAACTTCTCTGCGGATGAAAAGGTGCAGCAGCTGATAATGGATATGAAATGTATTGGGACCGTCCTGGAGGATGGAGATAGACAGGTTCTGCCGACTGATAAGTGGACATACTTGGATGGAAGCCATTCTGAAATACACCAGCTTGTTTATTGTAAGAAGCCACTGGGTTAATAAGAGGTAAAGTGCAAGTCACTGGTCCAGGTATTCCAGGTGTCCACTGTCCCCTTTGACCTGTAGGCTTAAGATATAGTTGTGAAGAAACTGATGGGCTCAAAACAGGAGTTGTTGGTAAAGCAGGTACTTTACTAGATTCAAAACTGTCATCCAGAAGCAGTTTCTCTAGTTCAGCATGAGAAAGTTTATCTATGTCAATGGAACTTAATTTGCCTTCCCCCCTTTCGGCATCAGACTCTGGGAACAGCATGAGATCATAATCTTGTTTATTATGAGTGTGTGCTTTATTTTTGGTGCTGCTTAAGGAACCATGAGTTAGTTTATTACTAATTGTTCCTTTCTCCTTTTGCATCTTAGCTAGTGCCTCAGCTTCCATTTGTAATGCCTCTTCTTTGTCCACATCTTTTGTCCTTGCGATCCCCAAAGAAGGTGATGACTGCTGGTTAAATCCATTGCTATCAGATACCTGAGCCATACCGTGAAAACAGAGGTCCATTTAAAGAGTGAACCCTTCTTGTAGGTGATCTTTGGACTGTGACTATGAAAACAGATTCAGCAGATCTGTAAAGGGAAAGAAAAAATGTGCAAAGGCATAATTTGTACACTTAACACATAAGAGACAAACAACAATTTAAGCCATTAAATATAGACCTAAGCTTTATATATTAGCCAATTTCCAAATTATGCAACTTTAAGTTTCTAAAAATCGAGTTCTCTTTTAGTTATCTTTCCTGACAGAACTCGTGCAAAGCTAGTCTAAACTCTTCTATTCACCAAGACCTACCTATTTTTCTTGTCAGTTCTATTATGCAATTGTTCAAACATACTTTCCTTTGACTCTCTGAAATAATTAACTATGAAAATCACCAATGTAAATGCTAAGAACAGACATTTTAATTAAAAGGAGGAATGCTGGCTTGGTGGGTAGGCCAGGACTGAAGACACTACTTTGTCATGTGTGATCTTGGGCAACTGATCTCGGGGAATCTTGGGTATCCAGGAAACAGGGATGTAAGTCACTCTCATAGGTATACTGTGAAGATTAATTAAGGCAATACAAGTAACAAAGAGCTGGTTCTCTTGATACATATGGTCAGAAGACTTCTAGTTTATCACCAGTACAATGTGTAAGGTAAAACTGATGCACATCAGACTAATGATTACATTGTATTATAACATGAAATACCATAGTTACACTATTTCTTGCTGAAGGCTTTTTATTCTTTTAGAAGCTTTTCATTCTACTCAGACATCATAATTAAATACACCAACAATAAACTGTTTTTCATGTTCAAGCAATGTACATATTTACATATGTTTATATTAATCCTCATAATGGCCCATGAAACTAGGTATTATCCTTAGGAGACAAAGATAAACTAATGGAGAGAAGCTAAATCCAAGATTAAACAGCAAATAAGAGATATTGGCCAGAATTTCCAATTCTAATCCTATGCATTATTTATTGGACAATGTCTCCCTAAGGCTATCTAGTAAATACTTGCACCAGTTTAGAAGTTACTCCAAGGTTCCTTTCTGGTCATGTGCAGTTTTCATTCTTATGACAGTATATCTATTTCCATGTTTCACAGCAGTAAAATGGAAAAAGTACTGCTGGGTTCAAGACCTGGAAAAATCCCACTAACAGCCCTAAGCTGTAATGCAAATGGCAAGATACAATTACAAATGAGTTTCTACAAAGAAGTTATACAAACAGCAACAGAAAGCTTTGGGCATTTTTTTTTTTTAAAATGGTATAACCTATTATTGTCACAAATCCAATTTGTTTCCCATTTTTAGCTCTCCAGAAAGTATAATGTACAGATTAACTTTTATCTTACTTTAGAATTCAGTCTTCCAGGATAAAATCAAAAGGAAAATAGGTAAATTAAAAATCAGAAATTTTACTTTGGGGGAGGGGGTGACTGAGGAGGGGACAAGAATGGATTTTTTAATACATCCATTTACAACTCAAATTAGGGGTTTAATTACACTCATTTAATTTTAGTGACCAAAATGTTTGAAGGAAGAAAATTTCTGCTGAAGGTTCTACATCCTCATGTTTCAGGTGAAGACTGAGAAGGAACATCAGCATCGGCACTGTACAATATCCAGCATGGCTGAGGGGCGGGGAAGAAATAAATAAAAGCAAGATTGACATTCCTAATACTTTTGTGGTAAGAGAGGAAAAAAAAGATGTTTTTGAAAATAAAAATCAGGTCCTACTTCATATAAAACTGCAAATGAAAGAGTTGGGTTTTTGTTCTTCTTTACAGACTAACCAGACTGTAAACACCTAGAGGATCACCACTTGGTAAGTAGTCATCAAAATGGATCCATAGGAACACGCGACACACAAAAAAACCAAACAAACCAAAAACCAACCTTGTCACCTTATGATAGGCCTTTTCACTAGTTAAGCAGCTACAGATGGGAAACCCTTCCTCAAGGCTCTTGACACCATCTCCATTAAAATTCTCATAAACAAACTAGGAAAACATGATATTCACTTAACTACTGTTATACAGGTAGACAACTGGCTGGAAAACCACACTCAGAGTAATTAAAACCGTCTATCAAAATGGTAGGCTGCATCTAGTGAGATTCTGTAGGAGTTTCTCCTGACTCTAGTAGTATTCAATATTTTCAGTAATAAATTTAACAACACACTGGACAATGCAATTAAAATTTGCAAGCTGGGACGAGATCATAAGCATGTTGGGAGGTCAGGATTAGAATTTAAAGCGATACTGAAAACGGGAGGAAAGGGAACTGTTCTCAAATAGCAAAGATGCAATTCAATGAGGACAAGTGTAAAAATACTAAAAAAAAACTGATCAATACAAGCACATTCAAAATGGGCCAGCATTTCAGGATCCTCATGCTTTTTTCCAAATGAATCACAAATATCATACTACTGTTAAAAAGCACATACCAGAATATAAAAATGGAAGAGTACTATGCAAGACAAAATAATCCACTCTACTCAGCCCTTGGTAAGTATTCAGCTGGAGTACTAGGTTTAGTGTTGAGCACCATACCTTAAAATGTATACCAACTAGTAAGAGTCCAGAGGAAAAAGAATGATCAGAGGTCTAGGAAAAATTACCCATGAGAAAAAGGTTGAGAGAACTGGGATGGTTTACTTTAGAAAAGAGAAAATGGAAGGGAAACATAAGACTCTTCAAATATGTAAAGGGTTATTGTGTACAGGGCCTAGGACAAGAAATAATGCATTAAATTATAACAAAGGAGACTTAGGTTAGACATTAACCTTTCTAACTATAATAGTTAAGCAATAGCTACCTTCCTAGGGATACTGTGGCACCTCCATCACTTTTAAAGCACAGATTAGACCACACATTGATCATGAAGGACTTGGGGACAAAAGAAAGGGACTGCATCAGCAGTTTGCAACTGTTTCAAGAAGCATGCCACAATGCCCCAGCTTGTGTCCATGGCTGGCCAGTGTCAGGACCTGGCCACTGTCACCATCCTCACTTCTTTCTGTTGCTGCAGATGATGTGGCACTGTGTGATGGATCTGGCTGATGGTGTAGGTTGCCAATTCCCAGACTAAGTTTCTCAAGATCCTTTCCAGCTCTATTTTCCCCATGATTTTGATCAAAGATATAAATCAAAGAAATAATGTCCAGATAAAACTGTTTCTTTAGTACAGTACAACCTCATAAAATCCAGATATCAAATATCTGGCACTTTTTAACATCACTAGATCACCCAATCTACGCTAGACTGGGGAGTAGTGGTGGCCGGTCCCTGAGAAGCAAAGGGGGAAGGCTTGCACGCAGCAGCTGCCACCGCCATCCACCACCCTGTGCCGCTGCTCAGCATATGGCTGCTGCTCTGGAACCAACCACCGCCACCCCCACTCCCACCGTCCAGGACTGGCCACTGCTCTGGTTTAAAAAAAACCCAGAGTTTTCAAATTTCTGGCAGGTGCTCAGCCCCAAGCATTTCAGCTTCATGAGGTTATACTGTATTTCCTTTTGCTTTCCCATTCAAGCTATTATTTTACATTCCACTCAGCTTGAATATAGACTGTTGATTTGACTTCAGGTACTCTCACGGTGTTGAGATTGACAAAACCCCGAAGAAATGCTAAAAATCACACTACAGTGAAAAACCTACAGTATTTGTGAAAGATATTCCTCTTTATATTAGATTTAGTAAGTCTCTCTCCAGCAATACCTAGTTTCCAAGTTAAACTCGTGGATGCTTAAAGAAAAGTTACATTGATCTTTCCAGCTACAAAGTTTAAGTAGTTTATTCTGGAACTCAGCAGTTTGGGCTTTGTCTACAATAATAGCAAGTGGAGTGCCTGTGCTCTACTACTAGTGGCAGATATATGAATCTGCATGCTTATTGCATCCACTGCTTTAAAATGGTACACTTTTATTATTTACTCACACTTCAGGAATAATTGTTGCAATGTCTGGTTTGCGAATGAAGTGTGAACGCCAGCAGGCCTGCTACTCACAGGACATACGCAATTAACACAAAGCAATGAAGTCCAGCACTTATTGTGCTGGACTTTATTGCTCCGGGGCACCCTACTTAAATGTGCACCTGGGACTGCATCACACTGAGCCAGCTCAAAGCCTACACATGCAAAACAAAATCCAACCTTTCAAATCATCCAATGGCAATTTAAAATAGATATGAAGCTTTAGTTCTTAACTCTCTCCTACCCACAAGGGCTAGAAAGAGGAAGTACTTTGTTTTTCTTCTTTCCCACATCAGAGAATGGACAGATGTATTCAAAGAATGGATAGACTATTTTATTTTTAAGCCAACTAGTACTATTTAGGCCTCTTATAAAGAGCTTCCCCTCCAAGCTTTCCTAAGCAATAGTAGTATGAATTTGGTATGGTTTTCAACAGTTTTAATGATGCCTGAAACAGATGATTTATCAGAGCTTGAGAAAACTATCAACACTTAAGTCAGATTAACTAGTACTATTCAGGGCTCTCTAACCACTAGCAATCATATCCATTTCACACACAAAAGTACTATGCAGTCACTTCCCAGTGTTCCCACAGCAGTGGGAAGAGCTTCCTGTGGCTTTTTCTGCTGTGGCAGCTCTCCATGCTGGCATCACAAGGAAGTTAGCTCATCTTGCTCCTCACTACAACAGGGTCCCATCAGGACTGTATACCAGTTCAGTGCAGCTAGGCAAGCTGTCAAGGAGCCAGCCCCTCTCCCTCTCTACTCCCTTGGAGGGGAGGACTGAGACACTGGTAGGTCCTAGAGACACCCCCTGTAACCCTACAAGCAACTATAAAGTTACATGTAGTGATACAGAACACAGAAATTCCTCTTTCAAAGGTACTATTTTGTAGCACTTTCATCATCTATCACTAGAAACAGCTTGAAGGGGTGCACATTCACTTTATGTAGTGCTACAAGGGAGTATTTACTGCTACAAGTATAATGTTCATGGCCTCATCCTAACATTTTCACTAGCAGCAACACCTACAACAGCCTAAACAGCTGGCCTTTTTAATAATTTAGCAAGTTCAAGAAATGATGGATGTGCTAATAATTTTAATGCAATTAAATAAATCAGCAGTGACTGCATACTTGGACTGCAAAATAAAAAAAAAAGATAAAAAACCTAATTATATCCAATGCCAAGGCAGAACAGAAGTATGTAAGTGGTTGTCTGAGAAGTTCCCTTCTATTTTTGTTTTTGCTAGGTAGACATTCTGTCATTGCACTCACGCTCCATTTGATCACGGTATTTTAAAGCTTACCCTCACACAGGATGTTCAAAAAGCCAAACCAAATGTCTGAACCTATTCTCAAACTTTGTAACCGGGTTGCAGTTTCTAATAGTTTGAAAAAAACAAACACGCAAACCTGCACTTAATATGATTCCAATAGCTTTAACAGGACATATTTCCTGTATGCCAACATTTTAGTGGTACACTCATATATCCGAGTTAATATTTCCTTGATAAGTTAAGACAAAACAGAATGTTCAACTAAGGTTTGAATATCAAATATATCACCTGCTAACTTATTTAAAAAAATTAAAAAACCAGAAGAAAAAAATCCTATAGCTTCACTCTGAACATTTCAATTTGTAGCTAACCAAATTCAGAAATGGGCAATTAAGAGAATCCAGTTAAAACTACTGCAGTATTTGCAAACATAAGATTCAATGATCAGAATGAGACTAATATCACTGCTGTTGTGAGTCATATTGTCTAAATATCCCTGAAAGATGCAAGATTGTTATTCTGCTCACAGCTTCTGCTATCTAGCCAACAACACTACAATTTAAATTTTCAGCTGTTTGCTTCAAGAACATTATTCTCCATTTTAGTACTTAAAGAATATTTGTCATATATTTCTTTTACAAAACTGAATTTACTGTAACAGTAATAATTATCCTCGTCTACTTTGCTGATTTCCGTTGTGTTTGAAACTGAACCATCACCTGAGTACTTTGTGTATTTTTAATTATATTTTGGTATCTCTAGTAGTAGTTGTATACAGCATTTCCCCCAATGTTTGAAGGATGCAAACTAATGGATAATGTTATGGATTCATTTCAGATCTAATTGCTAACTTAGAATAAAAGCATCAGAAAAATACCTTACCTGCTTTCTTTGTTTTATGCTCTGGAAGAAACTACAATCACCACCCTGTACCCAACTCTAAACTACTGCCATGCTTCCAAAAGGGAAACAAAGGAAGGCAAGGGAAAGGAAGCAGCAGTCATCTGAAAATACCTCCTAGCTAAGTATTATAATATTAACTAGCTGAAGGTGCCAGCATTTATTCACAGAATGGAACACAGTCTGCTAGGAATCAAATGTAAAAAACAGCATAATTGGGCAATACAGGATGAGCCCACATCACATAATCCCCATGTTGTACCTAGAGAGGAAATTCTGTGAAGTTGGGGAAAGCATGCCAGAAAAAAACTGACCTTTTAAGTCAAATCTGCAACTTTTGTATCTCTCCACTTACAGCCCTGCAGTGTTGTTGCACCCTAAATTACTATCAAAAAGGGGGTAACAAGATGGTCCAACTCTGTTCCTTGTCTTTGGAATAAATAGAAACAACATATGAAACCAGAATTTTTACATACAAGAACCTTCAAAGATATAAACTGCTTTCCTGTAACAAGGATTAATCCGTCTCTTATATTGAGAACTAGTAAACTTATTTACAGGGCATTCTGCTATTTGGTTAGATTTATAGTAAACCCTACATCTGCCAACTGTTACACAAGCTTTTTCATGGCTCCAGTATAAGTTCTCCCAAAGCAGTACTTTTCCCTCATAACTCTAGGCACATATTTTGGGCACAGTAAGAATTTAGTTTATTCAAGTTATCTTCTTATGGATCAGTTTATAAGAAATTTTAATTTCAAAAGCAGCTTTAAAGCATTATTGACAAGTCAAGAAGCTACAAAGGAACCATGACATTTTGTCTCCTACAGATAAGATCTACCAAGTGAGAACAAAAGATTTCCCCAGATCAGAACATTCTGGGTTCTCTTGGCTTAAAGTGACAATGTTAAATATTAATTTAAGTACACTAAATTCTAAAAGGAATATTGCTATTAAGAATGAAGCATTACCAAAGAGGATTACTCTGTACTCACCCGCACCTGTAGAGAGCGATCGAGGGAAGCCAAGGAACAAACTGAACTTAGGCTAGCTACAGGAATCAAGGACAACAAAAAGTCCTTCTTCAGATATGCGGGAAGCTGGAAAAAGAACAAGGATAGCTTTGGGCCCCTGACAGATCCAATGGAGCAACTGACTTCCGATAGCCAAGAAAGGGCCAGATCTCCTAAATGACTTCTTTGCATCAGTTTTTCACGCTCCCAGGAGGATCAGACTGTCACGAACAGCACAAACCAATCCAGGAGCAGGCAACAGGCCTAAAAAAAAAACAAAAACCAATGTTGACCAGGTGAAGAAACACCTTGAGGAAGTGGACATTCATAAGTCTGTGGGCCCAAATGGAATGCACCCAAGAGTCCTGGAGGAACTAGCAGACAGACATCAGTGCTTTCCCCTTGGCAGAGATACTTGAAAAAATCGTAACACTTGGGCGAGATCCCAGATGACCAGGAAAAAAAGAGCCAACATGGTCCCTATCTACAAGAAAGGGAGGAGGGATGACCTGGGGAACTATAGACCAATCAGTCTTACGTCCGTCCCTGGGGAAAACAGTCAAGGGTTCCATCAAACACCAGACTGATGGACTGTAAGCTTCTGAATGCCAGCCATCTTGGCTTTGTGACTGGCAGATCATGCCTGACCAACATCATTGCCGTTTATGACCAGGTAACATGTGCCCTGGACAAGAGATGACATGGATGTCATACCTGGACTTCAAAAAGGCCTTTGACCTAGTTCCCCATGATGTCCTCATGGTTAAGCTGGGGAACTGTGGCCTTGATCATCATACAGTCCAACAGCTAGGCAACTGGCTATGGGGTCAGACCCAAAGCATACTAGTTGACAGAGCAAATCAACGTGGCACGGGGTGACCAGCGAAGTCTCTCATGGCTTGGTACCTGGGCCAGTGCTCTTTAACATCTTCATTAATGTTCTGGATTCGGGAGTCAGATGTGAACTCACCAAGTTCGTGGATGATACCAAATTATGGGGGAGGGCGGTCACACTGCAGGACAGGCTGGGGATACAGGCCGACTTGGACACACTCAAGGTGGGCCAATCAAAATCTGATGGTCTTCCAATGCAGGGAAGCGTACGGTGTTGCACCTCGGTAGGAAGAGCCCTCAGCATACATACAGGCTCGGCAGTGCTACACTCACTAGAACCACAACCAAAAGTGACTTGAGGGTCTTGACTGACCACAAGATGAATATGAGCCACCAATGTGATGCTGTGGCTGGCAAAGCTAACCAAACTCTGGGATGCATCCACCGATGGATCACAAGCAAAACCAGGAAGTCATCCTCCCACTTTACTCGGCCCTGGTGAGACCACAGCTGAAGTACCATGCCCAGTATTGGGCCCTCCACTTCAGGAAGTATGCAGAGAAGCTTGAGAGAGTCCATATGAGTGACTCTCCTCTGATCCAAGGCCTGGAAGGAAGGCCGTATGAGGAGAGGCTGAGGGACTCGGGACTCTTCAGCCTGAAGAAGAGAAGGTTCGGGGGCACTTGATGGCAGCCTACAATTACATAAGAGGGGTACATCAGGACGTGGGAGAACAACTGTTCACCAGCGCTCCACAAGAGATAACACGGTCTAACAGCCAGGAAGGCTGATTTAGACTAGATATAAGAAAAATGTTCTTCACGGTGTGTGTGTCCAGGGTCTGGAACAAACTTCCCCCAGAGGTGGTGCAAGCACCTACTTTGGACTCCTTTAAAAAACAGGTGGATATATTTCTTGCTGGAGTTACTTGATTCCAGCTGACTTCCCACCTATGGCAGGGGGGCTGGTGATGATCTCTCAAGGTTCCTTCCAGCCCCTAATGCCTATGACAGGGGCAGGCAATTATTTTGGGCAGAGGGCTGCTTACTCAGTTTCGGCAAGCCATCGAGGGCTGCATGACAGGCAGCCCAAGGCAGATTAATATTAATTTTCTAAATTTTTAGGGGCCCCACAGGCTGGATAAAATGGCCTGGTGGGCCGTATCTGGCCCCCATGCATTTTGCCCACCCCTGCTCTATGAAAAGCTAAGAATTAAATTTATTCCAAAGGTTAAAGGTAAGGAATTATTTCAAGACTGCCAATATGGAATATTAAACTTCTAATTTAAACTGAATACCTTAAAGGTGCAAATTAAATTTCTTAAATCATGTAAAGTCATTCCTAGAGAAAAATCCTATTACCTCTTTTTGAATTAATCGCACCATCTGCCTATGTTACTATTAACATCCTTTATCTATTTATGTAGTTTCACATGAAATTTGTGTAAAGAGACATATTTTATTAATATTATTTATAAACTGTTTACAGTGTGATACACAATAAACAAACTCAAGCATGACGTATACGTTATTTAGTGTCATTTTAAAAGAGGAACTTTACAGCAGCCAGCAATTGGACTGTGCAATAAGCTACCTAAAATTCCAGCACTAAATACAGAAGTGATGATAACACAGGCCCACTTCCAACATTCCTTTTAAAGTACTACCTTGACAAACAGTAGCCAGTTTCCTCAAGACAAAAGGAGCTGTTTTTAACTAACTCCCAGCACTTATCTTGCTCTTAAAAGAACATAAAATCAAAACTAGTATACTTGATGAACATCTAATGATGGCCTAGAGGTTGAATGTAGAAAATGAACTGACTGTGTAGTCAAGAAAAGGCAAAGAAATAATAATTCTACAATGTGGAAGAAACAACTTAAGTGAAATATAGCAACCACATGCAGGGTGAAGAATACTGACCAACTAGCAAGAACTTTGTACTACAACATTCCCCATAGCAGGTAAACTCCTTAAAAAGCAGCATAAAAAATGTCTGATGTTCGAAAGATAACCTTTCGCCCTACAGATTCCCAGATTACTAAAAACTGAGAAACTATCAACCAGGCGCTTCAGCATGAAAACCTACAAACACGTGATGATTGCTTATAGAAGCACTAGTTTCAAGTGTAGATTTTAAAATAGTTTAAGGGACAAGGATGACAATACAAGCATGGTTAGACAGGCTAAGCCAATGGTTCTCACCCCCTCCATAATTTTTTAGAATTTCACTGAGCCCCATTTAAGAACTACTTTCATTCCTATAGTGGACCCTGTGACATCTTTAAAAAAGAGTCTCCTAGGGTGGAAGGGTAGGCAGAACCTTGCCATATTGTGCTTTTTCTGCCATCAGCCTCCTCATTGTCCCCAGTCTGTACCTGAGCGGTGAGCATGTTGCTCTTGGATATGAATGCCAGCAACTAGAATCACCCCTTCCCACAGGACTTACCTCCTTGCACACAGGCTGGGCATTGTGGTACCCTCACTTGAAAGTCACTGGTGTAAGAAAGCAAGATTCTGAAGGTGGAATCATTGCAAGGGGTTTCTTATGCATGACAAAATGGTTCAGCCTGCCCACCCAGGGCTGCTCTGACCTGGCTCGATGTGCTGTGTGTGGAGAGGCTGGCTGGGGCATGAGGGCACTCCAGTGTGGGGCTAGCCAGAAGGCTGTAGAGGCCTGTCTCCAGATGACAGCTATACTGGTTTAACTGAAGGCATACCATATTTTCCTCACATAAACCCATACCTTTTGCCTAAAGCCTGTTGGGGAAAATTGAGGTATGCATTACATGCAAGGAAAAGGGCTCCCCTGGGTCCAGAAATTTGAGGGGAGGGGCAGAGTACTGACGACATTAACTATGCCCAGCTCCCAGCCCACTCTCATGGCAGTTTCCCCGGCTGCAGCAGATGCCACCTCCCCACCACCACCACTCCAGAGACCCCAGACCTCTAATACTTACCCATACTCCAAGAAGCTTTTTTGTTTTCCTTCTTGGGGCCTTTCAAAAATAGAATATTGCAGTCAAAGGTGTGTAATATTAAAGAAAAAAACAGTACTTTTAAAACTGGCACAATAGTGTTCATTTCTGTCAACTGGGAAAACATTAAAATCCTAAAAAACCCTGTCTGTAGGGGGTTGCACCTCCTTATACTGGTTATACAAACTGATTTATGTTGAACAGATGCAACACATCAGCATTCTGACAGGCTTCAAACTTTCAAGCCAGGTAATGTTTATGAAATCTATGAATAGTCTAGCTTGGCTAATACTAGAGTGGAAAAAAAGTCTCCAAGCCCACACCTAGATATTGCAGTACTGAAAATCCAACAGATGTTATAACCAAATTAAACAGAGAATCTAAATATTGTGGTGCTGGATATAACTGGGGAGGGGTGCGATACCTGATCCAAAAAAATCAAGGTCCTAAGAATTTCCATAACACTTCGCAAAGGACAAAGTACTGAACTCAGTGCCCCAGCCAAATTCCCACATGGGTAACTGTTTTCTACTAGGATTCCATCTACATTTGAGCGCTACAAAGTCATCTCTTCCCTTCTTAAATCATTGGTTTCCCCCATTAAAAGTGTCAGCCCACTCCAGTGATAGCAATACCAGTTTTACTTTTATCCACATCTATGGTTTGTGAGCTCCTCTGAGATATTTTAAAATGAAAAATACTAGCTTAAATGTAGAGTACTACATAACAATTTATAATGACTACTTTCAATGGATATTTATCCTTTATTTCATGTTATGAAAGCAAGATGTCAAGTCACCTTAATTCCTCATCCAAAATAAAATACATAAAATGCTGCTCCCTTGATCAATTAATTGGCCTGCAAATGTGCTACGTTTTATAGATACAAAAAAAAGAGTTCTTCAAGTATTGAGACAAACATACGCATTTGCCCTTTTAATGGCTATTACTGGAACATTAGACCAACCTCCTTCCTTTTGTTTACTGCTTCCTGTACATAGAACTCTTCCCTATTCTGTTCCCAGGACCGCTAAAACTGTACCTTTGATTCTGTTCCTACACAATACTTTCCCAGTTGAATCACCAGAAGCAGCAGTAACATAATGAAACTAATGGCATCCTAGTCTGTTGCACTTGGATGCATTTCACGCTACCACGCCTGTTACCAGCACTTCTTGGCAAAGTCTGTGTGGCAACAGAACCAAATTCCAATATTTCTTCTGTAGAAGCAGTCTCTCATATCCCCTTTCAACCTCATCTCTGACTGCACAAAAAGAAGCTATGCTCCACAGTGTTCCTTTTCTCTTTCATCCAACTTTCTGCATTTCTCCATACCGCCCTTTGATTGAAACAATGTGCGAATCAACTGCTCTCTTTCAAAGGGCAACTGAAAACCCACATGTTCTCCAAAATATTCCAGGCAAACTACATCGTTTTTGCCCAATGTTATTGAAAGAGCCGAATATCCTCTGCTATTGAAGAATGAGCTTTATATTTCACGCTTGCAAATAGAATTTCAGTCCAAAATCCAATCTTTATTTATAAAGAATGGCTAATTATCTATTCAGCATCTTATATTAAACCAATCACTCTGAGCATACCAGGTAGTCTTTATGATTTGCAAAGACTCTTCCTATGATATGTACCTGGACTCCTTTCCAAACAGGGCACTGCTACTATGCCCAACCCATAGCAACAATATTACCAATAGAGCACTGACGTTCATTCAGTGTAGATTTGCTGGAGGTAGAGAGCACTGTCTACACTAACACTCCCACCATTCGTAACACAAGCAAAAAGAAACAAAAACCAAACAATTAGCTGATTCAATAAAATAATTCTATTCTTAAAAATGTAAGTATGTGTCTTGACCTACTCTACAGCATGACCCTTCTGCATTCAGCTGTTCAGTACAATAGCCACTGATTATATTAAGCCAGAGATGCAAGAGGGTGCAGATGCATGCCTCCAATTCCTGCTCCAACCAGACTTTAAAACAGAATGCCTAGGAGGGGCAATAAGACTTCTATTCAGGCAGTGCCGAGATGACCTCATGGCTCTACCACTCCCCCCCCCACCATTCCTGCTAATCTCTTTTCACAAGGTGTTAACAACCCTGTATCTTTTTTAATGGTCTTGATGTTCCACTACTCAAAGTATCATTCCTCCTGCAATTCTGCTGTTAGAATAGAGACATTACCAGGAAGGGCTATTTCACAGCCCTGCAAACCGTTTTCAGTTCTAGCTAATAATATTACCACACCTGAGCTAAGGCTAACTCTGCTGTAGAAATTACTAACTAGGAAGTACTGGAGGCACTGTCAAGACTCAAGAAGGCTAGATTCTGCATGATGAATTTGAATGAGACATGCATTTAACTATAATGCCTATACAACTAATGACACAGTATCTTTGGACTTTTTTGCCTAATGTATTGTCATTTTAAAAAGACTTCATGTGCCATCCAGCAGATTCCAGAATGAGCACTCATTTATTTTAAATGTAAAGAATTTACATTTGCTTTGATCTTAAACTGAATGATATAGTAGTGCTAGCTTTCTAGCATACTAGTAAAGCATCTAAAATTCTTTTTAATTGGAGAAAACTGTTACCTTATATATGTGACCATGGGCTACACCATCTGCACCCCTCCCCATTTCAGAGTCTTTAGAACCATTCATGAACAAGGCTCTTTTCAGCAGCTCTTCTGTTCTTTGCTGCTGCAGTTGTTGTAAGGTACACTGAACAACTTAAATATAAAGAAAACAGATAGAAGAACCCCAGTTCAAGGGGAGCAGATGTTGAATAGCCACAGTCCTTCCCTGAATTTCAGTCTATACATAGTAGTGCACCAAATCAGACAAGACAGATCTTGCAATAATAGTTAAATGTCTTCTACCTCTTCAGCAGACAGTTTCCTTCAAGCAAGAAATTTACCCAGTGGCTCAGTTACAATAAGCAGATGCTACGAAGTCATATATGAATACAAGGCTGTAAGTGTTAAACAGTATTTTGGCAATGAACTCTTAGAAAAAGTGCACAGTTTAGTTACATATTACTGAACATTCAGTAGCTGTGAGGTATGCTGCATATTCAGCCATTTAGACTAGTTTTCTGCATCACACAATGCAATACAGAACTGGCAGTGCAAGCATCAATACACTGCTTTGCTACTGTGCCTCAATACTACCTACACACTCACACAGGGGTCACTTTAAAGTGAAGTGTACATTGGCTGCTATGATTGTGATTGGTGCCTTTGCTAAGATTGCTAATCAAAGTACTCATTGCCACACTGAGATGTGTGCTACAAACTTATCTGAGACTAATTCTTTTCACCCAGGTCAACATACAGTGACAGCTTTCTATTAAGTACTAACATCTGTAAAATATCCCAATGCAAATGCTGTGCCATTTCCATTCACTGAATATGGGTTACAGACTATAAAGAAGAGCCAATGTTTTTCCTTTCATGCAAAATTAATGCCGAAAAGCCTATTAACTATATTAATATGCAAACTAGATTTCTTCTTCATCCTCTATTTAATTTATGGGATGAGTTACAGGGCTTGCAGGCAGCTATTTAGAATAAAACTTTGCACATTTCACAGGAAATGATTACAAGATTCTTCACACCTTGGCTCTGATCTACAACATGCTTAACAGTATAACATTGAACTTTTCCACAAAAATTCTATCATGTGAGCTTTCAAAAGCAAATCTTTATCTCAGAACATTTACAGAAAGTGTAAGGTCTACCATTCCAAGTACATTTAGAAAACACTTCCTTCTTCACTTACTTGCCAAGGCTGGAACGCAGATTTCTGCATTCCCCCATAATCATTGATACCACAAGCACCACCCCATGCATTAAGTAACAAAGGAAAGCTGTAAAAAGGTGGTTGATGTCATTGACAATTGCAGATAAACAACGGAATTGGCAAGTAATTAAAAATCCATTTCCGCTTTCTAAAATGTATACCAATACATTTAGACCTGGACTACTATTGCCACAACAGATTTCTGGTCTTTAGCAAGTTCTCATTAAATTTCTTGTACCTTTCTCTAAGAAGCGTGGAACTCTAAGAAGACTTGAGCTAATACTGGCACCTATAAGTGGTGCTAATGGAATTTTTTTATTTTAGTAGGTTAAATCCTACAATCTTATTTTACGGAATTTGATTTTCTATAGACAAGACTAATCTGACTACATACTACAAGTACTTCTCACTTAATGTCATCCCAGTTAACGTTGTTTTGGCATTACGTCACTGATCTATTAGAAAACTACTTGTTTAAAGTCATGCAATGTTCAGTTATAACATTGTTTGGTCACCACCTGCTTGTAGGCAACTACTGTGACGTAACTGGATTCACTTAATATCATTTCACTTAAGGTCGCATTTTTCAAGGAAGTAACTATGACATTCAGCAAGGAGCAATTATATATTGTTACTCCTTAAGTATATTGTTATTTGTAACACTTTAAAACAGTTTGAAAACACGTGCTGTATGTGGCAAAAGCTCAACTATACATACCCGTTACTTTTTGATTGGATTTTGGTGAACTTCACGCTAGGAGTTGAAATGAATTTCAAATGCAACATTATGCATTCAGACGACAAAATGCAACCACTAAGAAACCTTGCCAAGTAGGGGAGGAAGGGGGAAAGACTATAAAAAAGGATGGAAGGGAACCCTCAATTTCACCAGCTAGTTCTGGACAGTAAGTTATAATCCTGTATTGTGACAGGATTAATAGTTTTAATTTTACTTGCTGAGTGGGATGGCAGAGATACTTAGCTCAATTTAACTAGTAATCCAGGACAAGTAATACCATCAATCTGAAAACTAGTCTCTTTAATAGGGAAAGATATATTCAGTCTAGTTTCAGGTACTACCTCTGCTTTTGTGGTTTCCTGCCTTCTATATTAAAAACATGTTTTGCTTCCTGATTGCTGTTAGAGACCCACACAAAAATGGAGGAAAGAATAAAGAGAAAAAAAGACTAGAGTCCTAGATCCTACATTTATGTACAAGGACTACCCATAGTGGGGAACTTTTATGCAACATAGAACCCCCAAGAATAACAGAGGGAATCCGTGAGGATGCAAACACCTGAACAGGCAAATCAATTTGCAGAACTAGAATTTAAATTAAACCCAAACTGACAGTAACAGTAAACCGACTGGACAGAGAAAACCAGCTTTCCTCTAAGTTAGAGAAGATACTTCCTAGGTTTTATTACAAATAGCAGCAGATAAAAAAATTCTCAGACAGGAAGCATAACTTTTGACTCGCAATTAGATTGCCAAACAAAAATTCAATACCTCTCTAGTTTAAAAAGCAAGCATTCATTTCTTTTTTTCCAGATCTAATCTACTCTTCATAGCCATTTTTCATTCTGGGCACTTTTCTTGTCCCATCACTCATTCCTATTACTCTTTCCTCATGTCACTTGGCTTCGCTTTCTCCTGGTTTTAAGTATCCCTTCACCCATTTTCAAAGACTCCAAAAAAGAAACCCAGTTTAACAGTTTCTCTCCCTCTCAAAACCATCATCATGGCAACCTTTCTTCTGGCCCTGTGTCTGAAAGAAAGCGACAGAGGAATAAGCAAGTTGCCTCTCCCAACAATGCAGCACAGAACTCCATTCTAAACCAATGAGGTTTGTTAGTTGATCAGCCTTTTCCCTTTCATACAGTTTATTTCTTCCCCCTTGTTTTCTCCTCCCCATCCAGTTTCTTTAATCACCTACAAGTCTGCTGCTACTGAGGATGAGCTATAGGCAAAAGAGAACTACAAAAGCTCTTGAATCTTAACTAGTGCACACAAATTGACTCCTCAAGCTTTTCTCTTCTTCAGTTTCCCCAGGATAGGAAACTCCCTCACACAACCAGATTAGTCAGGTTTACACCTTAATTTCTCTCTCAACAAACAATCCCCCACAACTTGCAGTTCACTATTTTTTGGGAACATAGTTAAACATGGTACTCCAGAACATAATTCATTACCTCTTGTGTCCACCTTCAAAGTGTTATTTTCTTTATCTGTGTTGCTTATTGCTAACATCCTCTTCCCTGCCTCTCCTTCTCAAGGAATTGGGAAAAACACAAACAAACCCCTATTTATTCTTCAATAATTACAGGTGCATATTCCTTATTAGGACATTAGCACTAAACAAGAAGTATATGAAAACATTTTTAAAAATGCCATTTACTGGGTCAGACGAGATCGGGGATGCTGAAAGGGAAAGTGAACTGGGTATCTCCAAGGTTTTGTCACCCCCACACTATTCCTCTTCCACTTGAGGCATGCAGACTTTAAAGGTCTAGGAAGCTCTAATTCAGAGGCTGTGCCCCTAATTCCCATACTCAATAGCTCCTGATGCCCCTTTCCTCCACAAAACGGCTCGATCCCTTTTTGAACATAGCACAATATGTACAATCCAGTCCCACATGTCCAGAAGTAAAAAGAAACATTTAAGTACTAAGGTATTTTCCAAGTCATCAGAAACAAGGATACTAAAGAAAGAGCTTAGGCTAAAAACAAATAGATGATCCCTTCTCTTCTGGGATCCTACAGCCTCACAAGCCCACTGTCCCACCCCTGCACCTGGGAAGTACCTGCCAACCGGTGAGATAAGATTTTTCCAGGCAGCAGTTGGGGCTGGCTAGTGTTCGCTGCCCCGCTCCTGCTGCGGGGGGGGGGGGACACGACACAATCAAATCAGCCCTGCCCTAAGGGTTTAAGTATGATATTTGAACCACCTCCCATGGGCTGGAAACAGAGAGGGCAGGTTTGGTTCAGATCCGAGCTGCCTGACCACACAGCAAGCTGCAGCCCTTCCAGCCAGACAAGCCACAAGGGAACTACCCACCAAGGATCCCAAGCTGCCCTTTCAGCCCCACATGTAAACAAACAGCGGCTTCCCAGGGCCTGTTTGGAGGAGAGTGAAACCCCACATAGTGGATTCAAACTGTGCCCCTTTCTAGCCCAAATTAAGCTGCTCCCAGCCCAGGCCCAGGCCCAGGCCAAACTTCCCCTATGCCCCCAAACGCACCCCTGCCTCGACAGCCCCCTTATCCACCAAGCTAG
>NW_017729025.1:141530140-141530603 GCF_001723915.1 Gavialis gangeticus
CCCCCCCCCCCCGGCAACCTGCCCTGCCCAGCCCAGCCCAGCCCAGCCCCCAAGGAGACTTCAGATGGATAGCACCAAAACAAGCAAGCAGCAAAGCATGTTTTTACATAATATATATTTTTTAAAGGCAGGAAACCACAACAGCAGATGTAGGTGCCTAAAACTAGACCGAACGTCTGCTTCCCTCGGAAAGAGGCGAGGTTTCAAGCGGGTGGTATTTCTTACCCTGAACTGCTGATTACATGACGATTTAATTATCCCGGTTGGCAAGTCACATTAAAACCATGACCCCCACCAGGATTAGCGTTTGCTGGTGAAGTCAGCGCACGGCTGCTAGTATCTCAGCCCCGTAATGGCGCGGGCGGGGGGAGCGGGGGAACCAGGGCTCCCGGGCCGCTCCCCCTCCCCCTACACACTCCCACCCCGCCCCGGGCCGCCCCCGGGCTCCTCTCACCTCGGTGCG
>NW_017729025.1:141530689-141533802 GCF_001723915.1 Gavialis gangeticus
ACTTCCGGCCCGGCCCAACGCCTGAGTAGAACGAGGGACTGGATCTGCTGGGAGTGGGCTGGGGCCGCGCATGAGAAGAAAGGCTGGGGGCGGAGCCAGCAAGAGAGTGGGCGGGGCCAGCGTCTCACGAGACAGCGAGGGGCAGGGCCAGCGTGGAGTGGGCGGGGCCTGCGCCTGAGGAGAAAGGCGAGGGGGTGGGGCCCAAGTCTAACGGGGGAGTGGGGGGTGGAGCCACAGGGTTCTCACTGGGTGATGAACAGCATAGGTTGTTTCTGAAGGCCTCAGTGAGGTCACAGCAGGGTTCTTACGTCATGGTTCATGGCGCACGTCTCTGGCAGTGCCCGCGTCACTTGTCCTCTGGCATCAGGTACCACGTGAGCCCCGGGTGTCCAAGGGCGCAACCCTCACTTTGCCCTTCTGTGCTGGAGCCCGGCGGTGCTGCCCGGCCGCGAGCTGGGAGGGGGCCCGGCGCGTCCAGCTGCCCCGGGAGCGCAGGGCTGGTTTACGCACCGTCTGCCTGAGGCAGCACTGGCAAGCGGCGCATCTGAGAAACAACTGCGCTCCCGGCCTCTGAGATCACTATGAGGATCCCCTCTTGAAGCACCAAGGCACAGGTTCAGAGGGAAATGCCCGTGTATCTCTGTCTGGCACCCACGGTTATCGGTCTCTGGCCATTCAAACGTGAGAGACACGAGGGAGACGTGTATCCAGTGTCTTACTGTGTCGGATCTTGCTTAAAAGACTCCCTTTCATTTCAAAGCAAATGGCCAGTTTGCCCATACTGCTCAGAAAACTGGATACTGCTGTGAAACTGAACTGCCATGTGCCTGATGAAGGGTGGTTGCGCCCAAAAGCTTGCAACGAAACATTTTTTCCAACTATTGAGCTGGTCTAATAAAAGATACCACATCTACCCAAAGACCCTTGCCTGCCTATTGCCTGATCCAAAGAAGCTGAGAGATGGTGGGGGGAGTTGTTCTTCCTCAGTTCCTCTTTATTCATGATCTTATCTACGAAAGAACATTTAGAATTACTGGAAACTTGCACAACAGCAAAAAAAATGTGCTTCTTATGAACTGGAATTCAGCAGCAGATACAATAAGCTTCCTTTATTACAGGCTGTGGAGGAAGGGTACAGAGTGTGCCCCTAGGGAAGAGAAAATAAAGCACAGGAAGCAGTTGTGAATGAGGCTTAAACAGAATCCCATGGAGCTTACAATTTCTAATGGTAAAAAAGTAAATATTTTAAATCTGTTGTTACTGGACAGGCTAATATTTTTAGGAACAGCATTCTCTACATAAACATCCACTTCAAATAATTTTACAAGCTACTTCGTAGGCCCCCAAATGACCAGTAGCTGGTAATGTTGAACCTTCCTGCCTTCTACAATCAAAAAGAAATAAATTGTTGACTTGGTTTGGCACAGTCCTCGGTGTCTGAAGAGAACAAATAATTTGGTGTGCCGTCAAATGTATTACAAGCGGCATTTGGGGGAAAGCTTAGATAATCGCTTCTTGGCCTCTTGTGGGCAAAGATCAAGTGCAAAGGCACAGTGTGCTCTTTAACAACGTATCCTTTTGCGTTTCATTGATCACTGCTGGATTTTGTAAAAGAATTCCAAAGAGAATGACATCATCTTCCCTCAGCTTTAGCCTTTGTCACTTGCAATGAACAAATGAGTCAGCCCATGACTACTGGTATTTTAGCCTGATAACAGCAAACTTTTGACCTGTCTGGAAAACCCTGCCAACACACATAATCCAAATGAGATGGTACATAAAAACCAGTCAATCTAGGCACCACAATACCTACAGTACTTTAATAATAATGAAGAAACTACTTGTATTATATTTTTCCAATATTGCTAACATATTTAATGACATGATGTAGGCATCTATCACTTAATCCCTGGTTCTGTGCCACTAAATCAACAGGAGCCTTGCCATTCACTTCAATTTGCATATGATCAGGACCTTGAGGCCTGATATTTAAAGCACTCTGCACCTAGAACCTCTATAAATCAAAGGCTTCCAAGAGTAAGCTTTCAATTACTCTGCATGTTAAGCACTACGAAAATGCTAGTTTGCATTATCGTAGTTGACCCAAGTGATTAGATTGTTTTCTGGGCCATGCAGTTTTCATAGTTTCATAGTTTGTAGGGTTGGAAGGGACCTGAGCAGATCATCAAGTCCGACCCCCTGCCATGGCAGGAAAGAGTACTGCAGTCAAACGACCCCAGCAAGGTGTACATCTAGCCTCCTCTTGAAGACCCCCAGGGTTAGGAAGAGAAATTGATGATGGAGTTGAGTATTTTTTGATGTATTCATGTTAGTTTACAAAGAATGCGCGAAGAAAGTTTCCCTGAACATAGTAGGAATTAAACAACAAGAGACAATTTATTTTTTCCTAATTCCAAGCCTTTTTTTAGTCAGTACTTTTACAGCTTTTTCTCAGGCCAAGCGCCACACTGTCACATTTCCTGGCTACCAATTCTGTGTCCTTCTGTGGTGTCTCTGCTGCTTTCTCACACATACATACACACAACTGCAATTAATTTGCTTCTATCTCCTATCCCTGCATTTGGTATAGGACCTGTAGAAAAATCCCTGGACTACATGACTCGGTCACTGACCAGGTTTGCATAGGGTAGGTACCTGTTCCTCATTTAATTTGAATGAAAGGTATCTATCACACCCAACAACTTCAACAAAATGGTGTGAATGCCCTACCTCCAGCACAATAGCATTTCCTAAAAGTTTACAGTTTGGAACCAGACCATATATGAATCAAGCAAGTTAAACATAAAAAAGAACCAACTGGCACTTTCCTAGTACAGTCCTAGTTTGAATACATATCAATAGGATCTTCTGTGATCATTTCTTGGGAAATTACTCCTATCCAATACAATAGGTTTCACTTTCAGGAAAGTTTTCTACATTATTTCATTTCATCCTGTCATTTCTAATTATATATCCATCCATTCTAATCTTGAGACATGTTTAAAAATGTGCATTCCTAAGATATATAGGAGTTTATTTCCTTGTATTACCTTGGACTAGCCCATCAGTGGGGAACAGTGATCATGAAATGATCCAGTTTGCTATTCAGAGGA
>NW_017729025.1:141533813-141534163 GCF_001723915.1 Gavialis gangeticus
GGGGCCTCCATGGCCAGCCCTATGAGAAGAAGCTGAGGGACTTGAATCTCTTCAGTCTCAGCAAGAGGAGACTGAGGGGGGTTCTTGTGGCTGCCTACAACCTTGTCAGGGGCCAGCAGCGGGGACTCGGGGAAAGTCTGTTCACCAGGGCCGCCCTTGGAGTCACCAGGAACAATGGCCACAAGCTAAGGGAGGATAGGTTTAGGTTAGATATTAGGAAGAACTACTTCACTGTAAGGGTGGCCAGAGCCTGGAATAGGCTTCCCAGAGAGGTGGTGCTCTCACCTTCCCTGGGGATCTTCAAGAGGAGACTGGATAGGCACCTGGCTGGGGTCTTATAACCCCTGACA
>NW_017729025.1:141539163-141555826 GCF_001723915.1 Gavialis gangeticus
CCAGTGCTCATTCCTACCCATGGCAGGGGGTCGGACTAGATGATCTGTCTAGGTCCCTTCTGACTCATTGAATGTATGATTCTATGATCATTTCCATTGTTTTTAGATAACTCTAAACATGGTGTTGTGTGGCTCTGTGTTGATATCCACATTATAAATGTCCCCTGATTTGTTATTATTAGATGGACTCTGGAAGTGGCAACAGGCAGTTTTTAGAAACTGTATTTATGTACATGCAGTGCTATTTCACCAAGAATCCTTTTTTTTGAGCCAGTATTCACTGACAGGCAGATCCAACAAAGGTAGTACTGCATCCAGACTGTTAACTACTTGGTATAAGAAGCCCAGCTTAGAGATAGAACAAAATTATCTCTTTCTTATATGAGCTAATAAGAGAAATAAGGACACAGCCTGAAGGTTTATTTATAAATGCATAATTATAATACGTTATGCATGCCTTGAATGAAGGAATGATGTCAGCCTTCAAGTATGTATCATACAGGAAGTTATTGATGTGAACATTTCACAAGGTATACGACTCAGATTCTCATGAGTGTCACTGTTTTATTACTCTGTTCTCTGTGATATACTGATCAAATATCCTAATTGTTCTGTACTTTTTCAGGGATAATTTTGCAAACATGTAATGACAGACGCATGCAGAACATATTGTAGATAAACTGGCAGTAAAAGCTATTCCTTTATTAAATAAAAATGGAATTTTCAAAACACACATACATGCACAGATACACATAACTTTTTCACTCTAGACTTTCTTTGAATAATGGAAACACGTTTTGAATAATAACTCAGGAACTGCTATGCTCACAATCCTTGACATTTTGGGGACACTTTACAGGTACTCATGCTTGGTTCTCATCTATACTTTGGTGTAAGCTGAATATTTCTTTTCCTTTGGTTCTGTCTCCTTGCTATTGTGTTACCTTCTTTTGAATATCTGAATGTAGTTATATTGTAGGAAAATTCATGTTGGCATTTTCTGATATATTATTTACAATTACAAATGCAGACATGTGAATTTGTAATTAAAGAAATGTCCAGTTCCATTGAAGTATAGTAAGAAGTATAGTAAGTTAATAGGGTGAGTTCTATCTACATTGGGTAGTGGAAGTTAGATTGCATACATAATCAGTTATTTTGTGACTTGCACATTCATTATTGACTAGCATAATTGATGAACATGGAGAACAGGGATATCAAAACATTAGGAAAATTATTTACCCAAAGCATCTTGTCTGCATTAACACAGGCAAAATACAGTATTATCTTATAACACACTATCACAAGCGTATGCCATATTGTATCAAACTTCTAAAAAATAAACATGTAATAAAAATATCATATGCAAGAATACTTTCATTGGTTTGTGTTCTTATCAGTTCCTGTCTGTAAATACCTCCTGGTATGTGGCTTTAATTTTTGGCTAAAAAAAGGAGAGGTTTCTATCTCCAAATTTATATCTGTATTTTTTAAAGCCACACTACATATTTGAGGGTATTTAATCTGGGCAATCTGTTTTTGTCCATTATATAAGTAGGAATAGCTGTAAACCTTATATTTGGATCAACGGTTCTGTTTCTGAATTTCTTATGCTGATAGCTGGCTCTGATCATTAAGGTTAGGCCTAGCTCCTGCTCAATATAGTTTCAGGTTCATCCACTTCACAGAGAATTTTTGGTATAAAAGTGTATAAAAGCAAATAACATTTTGCAACTAATTATATTAATACTGTTATAACTGATAATGTGATAATACATAGTAGGGCTGGAATACTGTAGCTGTCAATACATCTAGGAAATATGCAAGAAACAAGATTTTTGTGGTGATATTTTTTATTGGAAAAATTGTATAGTTGGGAGAGATGTTAGACAAGGTTTTGGGCACAAAGTGCTCTTCTTGAGAACGTTGAAGATGACAACCACAAGCTTGTCTAACATCTCTCTCAACTACACAGCTGGTCCTGTAAAAGGTGTCGCCAAAAAGCATTGCTTCTTTCAACATGATAAATCTATTCACCTTGTAAGTGCTCTTCTTTGGATGATATTTAAGACACAATTAAGATTTTATGCATGTCAAATTCAAAAGGGCAAAATGCATGCATAACAAAATGTATTTATGTTAAGATAGATTAAAAATAAAAACCTATAAAATTATTCTTCACTAGCTTTTAATCAGTTATTTATAAACTATTCCAGTAAACATGGTCTTAACTGTATTCTCTGCATGGCTAGAAACTTTTAATTAAATGGTGAGAACAAATTCCAATTCTAGTGTATGTCAGAACACACTGAACTGATGGGAAATTTGTAATAGTGACATACTGGGCATGTCTACACGAGATGCTTGATTGCCCAGTGGCTGAAAAATACTGTGCAGTAGTGCATCACAGCATAAATAGTGCTAAATACTACTGCGCACTATTACTAGGCTACTGTGTAGTAATGTCATCAGTTACTGCACATTTATTTAGTGCTTGCTAATGCAAGTACTAAATAAATACACAGTAAGGACTGCACAATAACATCTTGTGTAGATGCGCCCACTGAGTATTAGGTAACTCAACCTGTTTCTGCTGAAATGCACAGGAAAGGGCAGCATAACGTAAACACCTTACGTACTAATACTAAGATGTAAATCAGTGGCTGGGAACAACTGTTTTAAAAAGATGGGGTCAGATAGATGGAGCAATGCTGATTTATGCCACGTGAGGATTTGTCCTGATACATTTTTGGGGGGAAAAACAAAGATTTGGTGCAATGTTGTTCTTCATCTGTTAGTCTAATTTCCATCTAAAGGAAAATAAAGGTAAATCTTGGTTTTGAATAATAAAATAAAACATATTGCTTTATTTGTTTGATTATTTGTGTGAAGGAAAGGTGTTAAGGTCCATACAAGTAGCTGGAGGATCAGGGAATCATTCAAGAAAACTATAAGATTCATTTACATTTGAACTAATGGCTTTAGAATCCAAATGTACATAAAGTCATTTTATCCTTGCACAATTAGATATTCAGAGCATTTATTTAAAATAGTTTGAAGAATTATTAGCTAAAAAGGCATATTAGGTGCAACAGACTAATTTAGGGTGAAATCATATAGTCCTAGCTCTTATTGGCATTCCTCACATGAAGGTAAGCAAAATTTAAACCTTAATGTATTTGTAGTAGGTTTGTTAAGATTTAAAAAAATAACAACAACTCTGTAAAACAATTTTAATGTAATTCCTGCAGAGGGAGACAGGTTGGTTTTGGATTCCTAAATTAAAATAAAAGCTTGCCATATTTTATCAAGAATATGCTTTAAGGACATTTGGGTGTTTTCATTGACTAATCTCTTTGAATACCTTTTCTTGAGTAATCTTCAGCTTTGTTACTAACATTCCTTTTGCTTGGTCTCCAAAGTGACTAAATATTTGTTCAGGTTAAATATCTGGTGCTTACAGGTTCAGCTGTTTATTCAACAGAGTGCTACTGTTAATGACAGTGTGGGTTTTCTTTTGGGAATATGAAGCATTGATACCAGGCAGCTTGGCTGAACTGGAAAATAGTTTGTGATTATACCGTGTTACAATCTCATTGTTATGCAACAATGTTCATAGCTTTTATTATCATTACCGCCTGTCTGTCTGTCTGTCTGTCCATCCATCCATCCATCCATCCATCCATCCGGGGCCTTTATACAACTTATCCAAATGGTAGACATGAGAGATATTTGGGTTGGCCAATAGTGAGATGTATTATGAAGCAGCAAAAAAAAAAAATTCTACTACGCAGTCAAAACAGAGTACTGTCGGATTCAAATGGAGGTAGGTTTAATAGAATGAACATTCTCTTGAATATTTGCATAGGTAAATCCCTTAGATGTTTACATACACAAACACTGTTTTGAGAACAGTACATTGCCATACAGAATTATAGGACCAATACTGGGTAACCATAGGAGTTTTTCCTCATTTTGCCCAATATTTAACCCAAATAATTTGCCTCAAAGGATTACTAAATTGAAAGTTAGTGGCAAAGACAAATAATTAAATACTTTTATCCTACCTCTTAAGTAATAACTAGTTAATTGGCATACATTTGAATTATAATCATCCAGGTCATAAGGCTTTTCATGTTATTTGCTTTTTCAGATGTTTCAACTTAAAAATGGCTAATAAAGCTATGACTAGAACAGCAACTAACTTGGACAGCAATGAAAGTTTCTCTCTCCACTGTAGAGATGGGCAGAAATGTACATTACTTAAGGGCTCTTATTAAGAGTGCACCTTCTAGAGTGGAAAAACTTTGAATATTGCATTAGAACTGTAAGAGTGGCAAGTTATATTAAATTACACAAAAAGCTTTGCAATGACCTGCAACTTAACAGAGATATAACATGAAATATTTTATACACTATATTATTACTTTGTAAGGATTGCCAACGCTAAGATTATCCTTAGGAAAACCTGGTGGAGGAACTGTGGACAACAGGATGCATAGCTTGGAACACATGCTATGAAAATAACACACATTTTTTGGGCACAAGTAATTGGCATAATTGGGAAGGCTATTGGCAAATAGGAATTAAAATTCCAATCCTAAGAAGTAATGCTTTGATTAGACACACATAGACACAGGATGGTAAAACCCAGTGCTGATTTAAAAAAACTGGCTCAAATGGTCTCTTCCCACAGGAAAAAAAATGGCAGGTGTTTTAGTCCAAGGAGATTTCTATGATGAATCCTTTGCTGAGATATAAACACATGATTCCATTGCAACAGATAATTGTCATGGAAAGGGGTCAGGGGTTGGGATAGGACTTGCATTCTCTTGAGAAAAAAGCTGCAGTGGCCATCTTCAACCATTCTGATCCCTGGATTTCCACAGGAGACCAGACTCTAGACTCAAGTGTTGCATTTCCAACCTGCTGTGGCCCATTTTACCAGCTAGCTGATCGAAGCCCCTGCTCATTGGTGGCATTACTCCATTTTTGGCTTCGTTCATTTTCTTAACCACTAAAACTCAGTGGAAATATTATTAACAAATCCCAAAGTTTCTTTGTAATAAGTGTAATTTTAATCACATAGCATTCATTTCTGCAACAAAAGCATGCTATCATGTGTATTCAATGTGTTATTCAAAGAGAGGCTAATGTTTCCCTAACCTTATTCTGTTTTAATGCAGCAATAAGCTTGGCCCTTAACCCCTGTAATTTTTTAGTTTTCACAGGGGATTTAAAAATGTGCAATATAATTCCAGGAGTTCAGCCGCAAAAGGTAATTTTTGTGGTTGGGGTGAATTACTCAAATTCAGCACTGATTTTTATCTAAATGGTTGTTCTGAAAACAGTAGAATTAATTTGAATGAATGAAATCCTCTTCAGGGGGCACATCTACACAAGACGTGTTACTGTGCAGTTGCCTAGTTTACTGCACAGTAAGTCTGTGTGTCTACATGTGTGCGTGCTTTCTGCACAGTAAAAACCCTTAATTGTGATTAAATTTCCATTAGCAGGTAGCAAATTTAATCACAATTAGTTAATGCACAGTAACTCACATGTAAACACAACCCAGGATGCTGTCCTAGGCCTGACAGTCCCATTCATGCCCGCTGGTGCCCAGCCCCCATCCCTAGGTCCACAGGCCCCCTGGCAGCCACCCACCACCCTGCAGCAGGCCCCTGCTTGGGCCTAGAAGGAGGTCCTCTGCCACCTCAGTCTCCATACTGGGTCCACTACCACCCAGCCCCCCTGCCTGGGCCCAGGTCTGCTGCTCATCCTAGCTCCACACAGGCGCAGTGCCAAAGCAGCCAGCAGTGGGGACAGGACCACAAGCCAGCCCTGCCGGCCACGGACAGTCCCTAGCAGAGGGGGAGCTGCCCACACCGGAGGACCAGCAGCTGCCGTCACCCTAGGGTGAGCCCCCCACCCACCACGTGCACCACGGCATGTGCACCTGTGGAGAAACAATCAGATGCCAAGGTGCTGGGCTTCTGCCCCCAGACTTTGTCCCCTAGACACCCCCACCCCACAGCTTCCCACTCCAGGACACCAAAAAACCCTCACTTTGTAAATGGTTTTCACTGGGAAGAGGGTTTTTTATTGTTGGTGGATGGGGTGGGTGTTGGAGTAGTTCTGTTTGTTGGGGAGGGAGGGGGCTTTGCGTGTTGAGTGGGGAGGGAGAGAAGTGGGGGTGGTGATGTGAGGGGAATAGAGACTTGTTGTTCAGGTATGTGTTTGCAATGGGAGCGGTGCTGAGGGTGGGAAGGGGCAAGGGGGTCTGCGGGCAGCAGGGCAGGGGGGCTAGAGCATGGAGTGCAGAAGGAGGTGGTCAGCTAGAGCCTCCTGCACCCGGTGCTCTGGCCCCTGCTGGGGGGTACACAGCTCTTCTGGTGCTTCAGCAGGGGGTGGGACCCATGGCTGTCACTGCCACCACAGTTTATGATCCAATTGCCAGGTGTCTTCTGCTCACCATGCCTCCTTTCCCCAGGCCTCATGGAACAGCTCCTTCTGGGCCTTGCAGATGTTATGCAGCACACAGGCTGCAATGATGACCCAGGGGAGTTTGTTCTAAGTGACCCCAAGGTGGGTGGTGAGGGAGCGTCAGCAGCCCTTGAGGCGGGGGAAGGTGCACTCAACCAGGGCATGGGTCTGGCCCAGGCACCAGTTAAAGTGGGCCTGGCAAGGGTCCACGTGGCTGGTGTAGAGCCACATCAGCCAGGGCAGGAGCAGGTAGGGAGTTTCCCTGATAAGCACGGATGGGACCATGATGGCACCTCTGGTGTAAAGCGCTTGCTCTCCAACAGCCCCACCAGGCCGGAATTCCGAAACAAATGGGCATTGTGTGCACTGCCCACCCAGCTGGTGCTCACATGGGTGAATGTGCCCCAGTGGTCCATGATGGCCAACAGAACCATGGAGGGAAATCCTCTTCAGCTGTAATAGGGACAGCCTCTGTGGGATGAGCAGGTGACTGGGAGGTGGAACCCATCCAGGGCCTTGATGCACTGGGTGAATCCCAGTGCCCAGAACCCTGCCACCATCATCTGGGGGTTGTGGACATGGAGCACATTGTGCCCCAGCATGTCCTGGAGAGCCCTGCACACCTCCAATATGTCTTCCCCAGTGGTGGCCTTACCCACACCAAACAGGTGTCCAACATACTGGAGGCTGGCAGGCGTGGCCAGCTTCAGAAGTGCTAGGGCCAGCTGGGTGTCATTGGGAAGAGCCAGGCGCATGCCGGTGTCCTCCTTCTATATGACCCAGGAGGTGGCCTGGGTCATATAGCAGCTGTCTAGCCACTGCTCATTTTTCCAGGTCTGCTGGATGACATGCAGCCGCTAGTCCCGGCTGGCATGGTGGGCCCAGACTCAGTGGGGCTGGAGGCCCAGGAGGGCAACACCAACCCTGGTGGTGGACTTCTGGAGCCCCTTCTCAGAATACCTGGTGGTGGCAGCTGTGTGGTGGTGGCCCTGGGATGGCAAGCTGTGGGCAGGCAGGTGGTTGCTGGGCGTAGAGGAGCCGGGGGGGTGAGATGGCCATGGACCAAGTGGTGGTCAAAGTGGCAGGCCAACAGGGCAATCACAGTGGCCAGCAGGATTGCAGGGCACTGGCTGTTGCTGCCACAGACAGGGGCTGGAGCAGCTATAGCATGGGGAGGCAGAGTAGCCCCAGAGAGAGCTGCCACATGCTGCCTCTGCACTTGGCACGTTGCTCCTGGGCAAGAAAGAAGCTAGCCAGAGAGTGGGGCTGGCTTTTAAAGATGGCTGCTGGGTGCTGGCAGCTGCAGATGGAGCCTGGAGCTTCCCCTGGTGGCCGCACGGGCCCATTGTAGGGCTGCAGGGACCTGGGAGCAAATTTTCTCCCTAATCTTTGTGTGTGTAGACACCCACCCAAAAACCCTTACTCAAGTAGCTTACTGCCCAGTAAATCTAGGCTGGAGTAAAGGCATATGTAAATGTGCCCATGATGGCTTATTTGGTAAAGCAACTTGTAATATTAATTAATTACAGTTATGTAAGACTGTCATTTGGTTTATTGTTAAACAGGACTTACAGCTTTGTCCTTGCTGTTTTCATTGGAGCATAGAAAGATGGCCATAAACCTTTGGGCCAAAAGCTTCAGTTCTTACCAAGTCCTCATTCAGCCAGAACTCCACTGGGAAAATTTACTGTGTAAGGACATAGAAACTGGTTCCCAAGATAAACCATTAGACAGGATTCATACATATTACCTGGCTTCCAAATAATTTAAAATAAAGCTTGCACATGTTTGTATGTCTGTGGACACACAAGTGCACTTAATAAAGAAATTTAAGAATTGTGTTTACTAATATGCACGACCAGTTCCAGTCTCAGCCCCAATGCTACAAAACATTACCTATGTTAGCAGTTTTCACTCATAAGAATAGTTCCATTTAATATAATTGGAATAATGTCATAACCAGTAATTCCCCACCTCCATAAAGACTTGCAGGAGCACGTACCTGAGTGTTGTTTACACTCATCCAAAACTAGTCACACAGGGCT
Source organism: Gavialis gangeticus (assembly GCF_001723915.1). Lineage (NCBI taxonomy): Eukaryota > Metazoa > Chordata > Crocodylia > Gavialidae > Gavialis > Gavialis gangeticus. The sequence continues at coordinate 141,547,692 of NW_017729025.1, forward strand.
TTTCCTGCCAAATTTCTTGTGATCCATGGTCATGTCTCTACAGTAACGCAAGTGGTACATACAGAATATGGAGAGACTCTGTGTTCATCATGACTCATAGGAACATATGAGGAGCATCAATAGAATTCCCAAACCCAAGGTTGGTACTAAGTGTAAAGTTATGTGTGTGTTTATATATATAATTACTGCATTGTTTTAAATGGTAGTAGGTCTTTGCTCAGAAGCAATATCAAGGGAGCAGCTGAAAAAGACCATAGGTAGAATTAGCCCATGAGACTATGAAATCGATTTTGAAATAGGCTTATTTTTCAAAAACAAGTGCTGCAGTCTGCACTTCACCAGCTGGCTGTGTTCGTACCATAGATCAGTCTTTTTTCCAATGACATTCTATAGAAACGTGGGGTTCTATGATATGTCACTGGGGTTCTGCAAAGAGATTGGGAATAATGGCAGAGTCAGCTGGTAGGCGGTGAGCTGCCATTGTGGGACTGGGTTGTTTGGCTTTTCATCAGGCTTTAGGACAGGGGTTGAGGTTCTGTGGCAGAAGAAGTAATATGCAAGTGTTCCAGAACTTTAGGCAGGAAAGATTCTTTAGGTAGATGTGAAATCTTTTATTTAGACCAACTTCCATAACTTTAGGAAGTTTGAAAACCACTGCCATAGATAAACTTAATAACTGAGAGAGCAGACTGATGAGTCTTTCAAAATTATAACATGAAAAATTCTTCAGTGCATCACTTTTAATTAACTCCCAAATCTTTCAGGAAATGAATTACATTGCATATATGTCACCTAAAAGAATTACTTTGGTTGCTGTACTATCCATTCTTCTTGTAGGGACCCAAAGTAATTTCCCCTGCAGATCATGAATCACTCAGCAGTTTACCGGAGTTTTAAGCATTGTGCTACCCTACCTACCAAATATGGTCCTGTTCCCACCTAACTCAATGGAAGGTCTGTGTCTGCTTAATTAAGAACAAGATATTGTTTGTAGACTGGTCTGACCAAATGTAGTTTTCATGTCACTCTGTTGATATCAATGAATGAACTAGACTACAGCATTCTGTATTTTACTGGTACCCTGAAATCCTTGACCTTTTGCAGATGATGGACCAAAATAGTTATCAAAACAATGAAATGTTGGCCCTGCTACTTGTTCATTCATATTCCTTTCATGAGATCATCTTGTCCTCACTAGTATCACATGTTATTGAAAATAAGCCCAACTATGTCCCAGTCAACAGATTATGCAAAGTTTAAACATTTAACAAAAATAAATGTCTCCTGCCTAGTACAAAAACCTCAACAATTTCACAACCTTTAAGTCAGGAAAAAACAAACGAAACCATCTGCCAGGATCTCTGTTTAGAGATATATTTTTAAACAACAGTTAATGATTTTTTTAAATTCATTGAAAGTAAAGAAGAATGAGTTGGCCTTATGATTGTACTCTGCTCTGCCTGGCAGAAGGGTAATGTACATTTGGTTCCCCAGGAAGTATCTAGTATTGCTCAACAGTGACCCTTCTGTCTGACATAAGTAACCTATAAAAGTTAAAAAAAAAACCCCAACCAATGATGCTTGTGCCATTCTTTTATTTTGCAAAGCAAATGACCTATAAGGAAGTCACAAGAGGATATTTATTCTAGGATAGGCATTTTTTAAACCTTGGAAATATTAGGAAAGTCAAATCTAGTATTTCTTGTTTTTACTGGACAACTCTCTGGATGCCTCAGAGTATGTGTATTGTGCACTCTTACAGCTTAAATTAAAGGATACAGTTTTGAACAAAGGTGTAAAATGCTAGGCACTAACATTCAATCAGTATTAGCTAAACTAGAGTGCTGAATATTTTGATGGAAAATTCCTTTCTTTCAGTTATTCAGTCTCTAACCTCTTGGCTCTTCTGATGTCACAATTTCACCATGTCTTTAGTCACCACAGAATCTTCCAGAGTAGATTAGATCTGGATAACCAATGTAAAAAAAAATCAGATTTTTGTCATCCTTTTAAAAGAGCAACAAAATATGATATATCATAAATCAAAAGGAAGAATAAGTCCTAGTTTTACCTTTTAAAAACTTGAGTATTTTGACAAGCTTGAGCACTAATCATTGTCATTCATTGCTGGCCAGAGGATGGTACTAGGGTGGCCATCGACACATCCCCAGAATACAGGACATCCCTTTGGTGAGGGGGCGGGGCCATCAGCCCCCTTGGCCAATCAGCAGTGAGGGGCAGGGCCACCACAAAAGCCAGTCAGCAGCAAGGGGTGGGGCCATCACAAAAAGACTGCTATCCGGTTCATGAACTCCATGCCAATGAATGCATCACTCCCTGTGAAATGAAGGAGAACAAGTGGTAGGATCAGCAGCAAGGTTGTGAGCCTCTGCAGTTCAGCCAGCAGGGAGTCTCACCTTGCTCTCCCTGCATCGGGATTTCACATAGCCACAGCTCTGCCATTCTCTCCAGACAATCCAGCCTTGAGAAAACGTGGCATAGCAGGTGGGAGAGTTGAGCACCCCCTCCCTGCACTGGGATCTGGTCTCACTCCAGCCCAGCTCCACACTTGGGAGCCAGGGACCTCACCTCCTTCTCTATCAGCATTCAGCACAGAGCACCCAGGAACCTGCCCTGGCCACGTTGTGGTCAGAGCTGGGTGTAGTGGGGTCGGTGGGTGTTGGATGGGTACAAAGACAGTGACAGGGCCTGGACACACCTGCACATGCCCAGCCCAGAGTCAGGGAGCTCAGGCATGCAAACACCGCATCAGCTCTTGCTGTGCCTGCACGTACATTGTAGCCACAGCTTCTCACACAAGCCCAGAGGGTCCAGCCTCTGGAATCCTCTACCACCTTCCCTCCCCACACCTCCTGGCTGTGTGCTGCCCTACCTCTAGGCACAGCCAATAGAATTGTGAGGACAAATGATTGACATGTATTTTCACTAATGAACTAAAAAACAGGACTTTTTACAGTCTGTTCCTCATTCAGGAATGGACAGGGAACAAAGAGTTTAAATGCAGGATGATCCAGTATAAAACAGGACCAATGGCCACGCTAGATGGTTCCTATGATACAGAGCCTTGAAAGGGCAGGAGGAGGAAAATTCAGGGTTCAGAAGGACTTATGTACTTTTCTCATCAAATAATAAATCAATTAGGAAGTTACATCATAAAGTCAAGAAAGAAATAGAGGTAAAAAATATGATAGATTATTATTCAGAATATCTAAAAGGGTAATAACCTAATTAATTTAAAAGAAGCTAAAGGTAAAATGTAGGCAGAATATTAGGAAATGTTTCCCAAGGTGACTTTATTAGCACAAAACCTTTAAATCAAAACAATAGGTAATGTATTGCTTGGGAGATTTCAACTAGCTGTTGTCAAATGCTAAGGCCCAAATCTTATTTTGCTCCTAAGGCACCTAAGTACATGGGCAGATCAAGGAGACAAGTGAGGGTGGGGGCACAGCCACCTGCTGTTTGGCTGTGCAGTGCATAAGCAATGAGCTCTCAGAGCTCCTGGCTGGTCAGCATGGGGTGTCCTACAAGAGCTCTGCATGTGTGAGCTCACTAACTGGCTGCCGTGGGCATTTGCCAGAGCCGATGCTTTCATGAAGCTCCAGAGCTCAGGGTGAATGCTACTGCCGTATGCTCCTTCACCCTTTTCTTTGTGCTCAGTTTGGGGTTGGGAAAAAGAAAGGGTGAATGCGAGCAGCATTTCCCTATTAGTAGGAGTCTGCACTGACCAGCTGATGAGATAGAGAGCTCATTGCACATGTCAAACACAACAGACGTGGGGATGCAACTGTACTGATTTATGTGAAACTTCTGTCCCCAGCCTAAATAACCTTAGTTCTTTCAGCCTTTCCTCTTAAATCTGGTTTCCTAGGTCTTTAATCATTTTTGTTGCTCTGTGCTGGACTTTTTCTAAATTGTCCACAACTGTCTTGAAGGGTGGGACCCAAAACTGGACACTTCAAATGTAAATCGACAGATGGGCAGATAGGTTCTCCTCCCCTTCACAAGTTTTTGTGACTTCTTGTAAAATAAGAATGCTAAGGTAATTGTTTCAGGTGGAATGAAATATGGAGAAGCAATAGCATAATCTGCAGGTAATATAATCCTTGCTGGCTTTAAAACAGGTCATATTTTAGTTTTTTACTACTTTATTTAATGCTTGATTCAGAACTTTTTAATTATAAACCTGCTGGGTTTTTTATGGGTAATCCAGGGGTATCGCTTAGATGCACTGTGTTTAAATAACACATAAGCATAAATGAATGAGTCTTGCCTTGGCTTATTTTTTGTCATACTATCAGTATTTTCAGCTTCAATGAAAGGATCCCAAAAAGCTTTACAAATATGGGCTTTATTATTCACAAAATACAAATGAGGAATATGAGACAACAGTAGATAAACATCAACATTTTTACTTGAGATACTCAGAGCTACACAAGAAGATCATTATTGCCTCAGCCAAGTGGTTGCAGAGGAGCTTTGCAGCCTGCTGGGTGATTATTCTTTTTCTCTGTCTTCCTTCTGCATAGCTCCTCAGCTCACAGTTCAGCTACAATGGCTGTACACAGGGATCCAATTTATCTTTATCTGATGGAAAAATCATTGACTTGCAAATAACTGAAAAGTTACAAGGTTGATCTGCATTTCTTGTGGATACAGTGTCCTTTGCCTAGTAGTTAGACTAATACAGTAGTCAAAAGGGGAAGTTGGGATTTAGAATTCCATTTGGTTTAGTCAATATCATCACTAGAACTTTAGATTACTATTAATTCAGTAGATTTCTATGCTGTCCTCCCCAAAAAGGCTTATGGCAACTTACAGTAACAAAGTTAGAAAAAACAGATAAAATAATACAACAAGAACTCTTTCTAGTTGCTCGAAGTTGGAAAAAAAAGGACATTTCCGATATCATTAAACAAAAAGTGTACATGCTACATGAGACAGAGGTGCATCTGCAGGTGCGAAAAAAAGGGGTGCACACATTGTTATTTATGTAGGCTGTATATGAACATGGACCTTCTCTCCCACTGTGGCCAGGCCTCCCAGCTGGATCCTTCATCTGCATTGCATTTGGGCCCACCTTGCCAGGCCCCTCGTGATTCTAGTGAGCCTGTGCTTGCCATACATCACACCTCCTCACCTACCAGAACACTATTTTTTAGGGAAAACCACAACACTTAAAAGTCAGTCTGACGAGCGGGAGCCTTCCTGGAGTAGGTGTAACAAATCCATGGGGCAGGCTGGCTAAAGTGGGAATTAACGGTGGGAAGGAGAGGGGTTTGGTTTGATAAAGCAGAGTGAGAAACCCATAAACCATCACTGTCACCCTAATCCTAGATCCCAATTTGAAAGTCACTGCCTCATCCCACTATACAAAGTGAATTGCCTCTCGTACTATAAGCCTCTGTGAGATAATAGTCTCATTCTTGAACCCTGATGAACTAATACTTTTGCAAACAAGTGATTTGAAAGACCAACTGCTTGTCAAATGGCAAAAGCTAGGCAGATGTGCCAACAGAGGTAGAGCTTATAGTGAGAGCTCATCCTTAAACTAGCATTAATAAGCTTTTCTGGTCTTCAGATTTTAATCACGATCACTAAGACTCTGCCTATTGATGACTGAAGCAGTCCCTGAAATTCTGGAATTGAAAAAATATTGCATTCCATATAGAAAAATAGAGAGAGATCAACTTGAATGTAAGGTTTCACCTTGCTTGGCTAACTGTGTCTTCCGCTGGAGGATGTAAAAAGAACTTACAAACATTAACTGCAAAATCATTCCAGCACAATCCTGAGGTCAACACTATATTGTCAAAGTTCAGTTGGGTAAACTGTGAGTCTGAGTGCTTAACAGCAGGGATTCAGAGAAGAGCACCCACACTTCCAAAAATTAGGCCATAAGCAATATGTCCAAGGTCACAGAATGAACCGTGGTTAAGAACAGAATGCAGGTGTCCTGGTTCCCACAGTCTATTCCCATAACCACTAGGCTGTTCTCCTGTAGGTAAAACAGCTAACGTTTACTGACCTTTTCCTGAATGGCGTAAGAAATCCTCTTGATCTTCGAATCCCTTTCCAAATGTCAAGCCAACCTAAAAATTCAGTGAGTCTCTTGAGAAAGATCATTATAATGATATTATTCCATTGTTAGACTGCTTGAATGAAACAATTCTTAGATAAGCATTAAATTATTCCGTCACCTGGATTTACTGGGATATAGGTTACCTCATTTTACAGGGTCAAAACAGAAACTCCTATCACTATCAAAGTCCCTGCTACTCATGAGTAAACATTCATAAAGCAGTAAACAACAAATGCTGTTTTATGCTAAGAACGGAGTATGCACAAAAGGGAATATGGTACATGCATGCCAAAGAGGACTCAGAGAATGACTAACATGTTGCAAACAAGGGATTTCAAAGACAAACACAATCCTAAGCTAATGGCAAATGGCAGACATACACTAACAGAGGGAGAGCTTAAAGTGTAAACATTTTGAGAATCCTCCCTTAAGCTGTATGTCCTTCTGTGATCATTAAGCACAAGGATGAGATCTTTGGACTGTTCTCGCAGATGAGGATTTGAAAAAATCTGACACACATTTGACTAGTGGGTACACAGAATCTCAAGGGATAATGTAAGAGGATCTTCCCAGATGCAGCCTACCACTAAGCTTGTATCACAAAAGTCAGAACAGTCCTGTGTCTATGAAACAGCAGCTCCCTCCTAAATATTCGGCACAATGAACTCAGTCCTGAGGTCCTTATTCAAAGAGGATTTTTTTCTCAGGACTAGAAATCAGGCCTTATGATTATATCTGAGCAACTAAGAAGAGTGGACAGCAACCAACAGACCTGTGGGATAATTTCAGCTGGAAAATTTCTTGAATCTTCAGAGAACAGCATTAATTACAATAAATATATATCTCTATGTTGCAATGTTTGTCTCCACTTCTGCAGGTAGAGAGATCCTACACCTTTTGGAAACAGCATGTTTCTCTGTGGGGGTGGGAAAGGCAGTGTTTTGGAAGTATTTGCGGGAGAAGCCTGTATCTATAAGGCAGTATTCTGTATGTTGCTGCACAATAAGACTAGAGGTAGGTATGGACAGGCTGGGAAAAGGCAGGCACAAAAGACTCATTGGATGTGTCTACACAAAACACTTCACTGCACAGTACACTAACCACTGTGCAGCAAAGCATCACCATCTACACGAGCACACTTTTACTGCATAGTAAATTAGTCTACTATGCAGTAAGCTACTGCAGGTAGCAGGTAGTAAACTAACTGTGCAGTAAATACTGTGCAATAACACATGTGTAGACACTGACTGGGAGCAATCTGGGTCAGTCTAGGCAGAAGGAGGCCATAGGGGACAGGGAGCTCTCTGTCTCCAGTTCTGGTGTTGATCAGCTCCCTGGTTCCCCTCAGGACCTGAATCAAGCACTGGGACTGGAGACTGCCCTGTGTCCAGCCTCCCAGGAGGAGCTGGTAGGTTTGGGGGCTGGGAATCCATCTCTTGCCCACCCCCCAGAGCAGCTCTGTGAGGTGAGGAGATGGCTACTCTTAGGAGCAGGCAGGGAACTGGGAATCCAGCCCTTGCCTGTCCCTTGGAACAGCTCTGTGCAGAGCAGAGCTGGTTGTTCTGGGGAGTGGGCAGGGACTGGGAGTCCAGCCCTCTCCTGTCCCCTGGAGCAGCTCTCCATGGCACAGAGCTGGCTGCTCTAGGGAGTGGATGGGGACCTAGAAATCCAGCCCTCACCTGTCTCCTGGAGCAGCTCCATGTGGCACTGAGCTGACTGCTCTGGGGAGCAGGCAAGGGCTGCATTCCAGCCTGCACAGACTCATAGTTTCATAGTATATAGGGCTGGAAGGGAACTGAGCAGATCATCAAGTTCGACCCCCTGCCATGGCAGGAAAGAGTACTGGGGTCAAACAACCCTAGCAAGGTGTACACCCTAGCAAGGTGTACATCAGGGTAGGAGCCAGCACCACTTCTCTTGGAGGTAGGTTCCAGATCCTAGCCGCCCTGACGGTGAAGTAGCGCCTCCTGATCTCTAGTATGAATCTACCCTCTGCCAGCTTGTGACTGTTATTTCTAGTCACTCCTGGCAG
>NW_017729025.1:141556034-141557558 GCF_001723915.1 Gavialis gangeticus
GCATCCCCACACTGTCAGCCCATGTTCATTTTGGCATCAACAATGACTCCAAGATCCTTTTCTGCCTCTGCACTGATGAGAAGGCAGTTCCCCAGCCTGTAGGTATGCTGCTGGTTGTTCCTCCCCAGGTGCATCCCCTTACACTTGTCAGTGTTGAAACCCATCCTGTTCTCATCCACCCACCCCTGTAGCCTGTCCAGGTCCAATTGCAGCCTATTCTTCCCTTCTAGCGTGTCCACTTCTCCCCACATCTTAGTGTCATCGGTGAATTTGAACAGGGTGCTTTTTACACCCTTGTCCAAGTCGCTGATGAAGATGTTGAACAGTGCAGGCCTGAGGACCGAGCCCTGGGGGACCCCACTGCCCACATCCCTCCAGGTCGAATAAGACCCATCCACCACCACTCTCTGGGTGCGGCCCTCCAGCCAGGTAGTGACCCATCTGACTGCGTAGGTATCGACACCACAGTCTCTTAGTTTTTTAATGAGAATGGGGTGAGAGAGTGTCAAAGGCCTTCCTAAAGTCCCTGGAGCAGCCAGCTCCGTGCCAAACAGGACAACTGCCGGCAACCCCTGTGTCCCCCCTACCCAACAGGAGGCTCACTGGCAGCTGCCCCACACCTGGGATAGCTCCCAGTAACCCCTTGCTGGGCAGAGGGCTTGCTGGTAGCTGTGTATCCCGATGGGCACAGGGCCATGAGAGCTCTGCCTGGTGCAAGGGCAGCTCTCTCCTGGCCGTATGCACATTAGGTCCCCCTCCAATGTGCATGAGGCCAGGAGTTGGCTGCTGCCAGCAGAGCTCTCCTCTCCCTGCCCCATTCTCCTTGCCAGCTCCTGGACTAGCACCTTGGAGAGTCTGGAGCTCCCCCTGGCTGTTGCAGGGGGACTGAACAGGGTGGGAGCAACCCTGTACCAGACTGTTGCCATTGGAAGCAAATCTGGTCCCAAGAGGGAGCACATGTAGACATGTTCCTGGGAAGGCTTACTGTGCAGTATTTTACTGTGTAGGAAGCCTACTGCAAATTAATATCACATGAATGTGCACCCACTGATGTATAATTCTCTCCTCATTAGGACCACAGGGACTATTCTAGTTCTTAAACTGAAAAACCAAATCTCTAGCTGCTCCAGGCTTGATCCTGTAGTTGCAACATAGGCAGGAATCCCACTGGTGTCAAACTGGACAAATCAACTCTGTAAGACAGGAGTAACCTCTCTATCACCAAACTGTTATGAGGCTCAAAGGATGTTCATAAAGTGGTTTGAGATCTGCTGAGTACAGCTACTCTGTTTTGTAGGGACTCTTGTGGAAGGAGGTGAGCGGGAATATGAGTGTTTGCTTAAAGAGAACAAAGCTGCAAGGACCAAAGACAAGTGTGTGTGTGGGGGGCTTTGGGTTTTTGGCAGGGTACAGCCTGGGGAGGGGGGTCCCCACACACCCTGGCAGGATATTGTGGGTCAACAGTGAGGGGCAGCAGCAGGGCCTGGGGGGTTGTCGCTTGGGAGTGAGGGGCAGATGCACAGA
>NW_017729025.1:141562558-141568360 GCF_001723915.1 Gavialis gangeticus
AGTGTGTGTGTGGACAAGAGTTCTTGCTGTATTGAGCTGTCTTAAGGCAGGTAAGTCATATCTATGTTGCTTCTGTTCTGAGCCCAGAGCTGAGGCTGGGAGTCAAGCACAGTCTACTTCTTCTCACTCTACACATGATGAATACCAGAGTAGCTGGCTTAGAAGTATCTTCAACATATGCCCCATTGTTGTCCAGTGCTCATGAGGCATGGGCAAAAAGCTGCACTGGGGTGCTTGCCCTGGACCCGCTTAGCCATCTATTCTGCCTAATTGCTAGGGTTGGGCACACATTGAGTGAGTGTGAGTGGGCTGTGCTGGACTTCTGGGGCATGTCCCCGTGAGTGGGAACATGCATTTCTCTGAGGACAAACAATATGGGCTGCTGCTGCTTGTCCCTGGGAAATGCGTGTGCATGTGTGCTCTGGCATTCAGCATGTTGCCCTCGGTGGGGTAGGGGAGGCTGCCACCTAGGCTGGCCCCAGCAGCCTTACCGAGGGTCCTGAGGGCCTCTGGGGGCTGCAGCTGTAACAATCTGGCAGCACAGAGCCTGCCCCCATTTTAATACATGTTTTTTTTGTCACTGGGATCTCCTGGTGTCGAACCCCCTCCCCATGCTGCAAATTAGCAGTGTGGGAAATGTCTGCATGTGCAGCATGTACAGTGCCACAGATGGGTCTGCGGTACTGCATACCGCACATCTGTACTTGTCTGGATATACCCCTAGAGGTGTTTTCAGGTTCAGTAAGGAGGCTGTATAGATGTGTCTAGATTTTTGTTGGAAACTTCTTATACCTTTTCTGATCCTGCAGATTACATCCATTACCACTCATAGTTGCATTACTGCATTATATTTCTGACAGTTACAGCAAGTCCCCACAAGAACATGGGGTGCATTTGTAGATATTTTTAGTAGGTAGATATTGGAAATAAGTAGAATCAGCACCATATGACCAGCCATTTCTGTACATGTCTCACGTATTTGTCCACAGGCCAGTTTCTGAACTTCTACTCCACGGGTTACACCAAGAGACTTGGGATCACAATTTTGGGCTTTCATTCCCAGCTTGTTCCATGTTATAGACCAAGTATCACATTACTAACTTTGTTGTTGCTCAGTTTACTAGTCTCTGAAACAGATAATATATCTATCATTCACAGGATTACTATAATGCTTAACTCATATTGTAAAGCTCTTTGGATTAAAGGCATTTCTGAGCACAAAGTAAAAAGATAGTTAATCTGCATAATATTAAATAATCTCTTTATAAGATTGCTTTTAATTTAATTTATAATTCATGCCTATTCGGCAAAACATGCCTTTACAAGTGACATTACATGCTTCAGTTCCAGGAGCTCTTTTATTTTGTTTCTGTAAATGTTTTTTGATGTCTTTTCCCTGTTGTTTGTGTGTTTCTCTCAGATTACACTGACTTGCTGTTCATGTCAGCAACAAAACTTCTGTACAAATTATGTATGCTTGCCAGAATTAGCAGTTAGACAGTACAATAAATCTCTATACAGATTTTCAGGCTTTTAGAATAAAGCTAGTGCTATTCAAAGTATGTCACATACATGTGTCAGCTTCCCCAAATCTGGATTTCCAATCTCATTTACGTAACTTCGGGTTATAATTTATTTCCATTCCTTTATATTGGTAAAGTTGTATGTTTTAATTTTCTGGCCACACAGCTTGGCAAAAGCAAGTAAAGTTAGAGCAATTCTCCCTCTGTTTTCCCTCTTTGTGCAGGATGAACAGCTGTCAGAGTGCAAGCTTGATTCCTATTAAGTGTTTTGTGAGAGTGGGGAAAAATGCACAGAAATCAATGTCAAACAGAGAGAGTAAGACTCAGTAGTTGATATCACATATAAGGAGGAGTAGAAACAAAGGGAAACAAATCCCTAGCCATTTGTGCAGGCTTTATGTGGGTCAATGTACAACGGGCAAAAGCCACCCCTCCCAGAACAACACTTGTAGGAACCTCATTAAAATTCTGCCAGAGAACAAAAGGAATGGTTGGATTGATTTCCCTTCCTTAGAGGGAGTATCCTCTGCCATAGATGATTGATACTTGGACTTCATAACATACCTCTGCAACAAAAAAGTTGCTCCGGTGATGGAGATAAACTAGTTTAGAATAGTTAATGTCCTAAAAAAATGCAGGAACAGACAGAGCTCAGGGCCCTACAACAAAACCCTCCCTCCTTGCTCAGCTCAAATTACATACATAAATGCTGTACTGCATAGTTCCTACACTCAGCATTTTTTTCAGGAACAACACATTTCCAGCAAGGACACTTAATGTGTTTTTGTCAAATGCTGTTTCCTCTCTTCTTGGTTATAGGAAAAACCCACCAATAGAGCCTTCAGTTTCTCATCAGTCCTCTTGGTGAATACATACTTTGCAAGCAAGCCTGAATGCCGGTTTCTCTGCTCCTAACTTTCAATATCATTTTGTAAATAAGAACATTATCATTAGTACTCTACAATTGTCCACAAACTTATGTGCAAAATATTAATGTACTGAATGATGCACTGGACAGTAAAAGGATTTCTGTGTTGTACAGTATTTGAAAGGGTCATCTAAGAGTCCTGAAATACCTGCTTGTAGTGAAATGCTTCAGACAAACTAATTCTGAAAATTGATGCAAATTATCTAGAATACTATCAAGAAGACAAACCCCAAACCAAACCAGAATGCTGACTAGAATTTCTATACACTGGGTAAAGAAAATAAAAGACCACACTTGCTTGTAATCAGTGTTAAATCCTTGAATTCCTTTGTTTCTGTACTTTCCCCTCCAGCACAGCATGTGGCACTGTTTTAAATGACGATGTGGATATGCTATGCAGACACATGTAAGAATTGAACCTTTCCAGAAAGTCACGGAAATGTCTTTTTACAGTTGTGTGAACTGTCATGCCTCTGATACTAGGGAGAGGGAGAGTACTTGCACCTCTGATTCATGGCTCCCAGGGAATAGATGCCCTGTGGCTGTGGGTATATACACTTTTTTCCTTTCCTTTCTTCCTGAACATGAGTTCAGACTTCAATAGCTTATGATTTACCAAAGTCCGCAGTGTATTTGACTAACTTGAAGTGCCTGGTGTGGGGGAGGGCTTGGGCCCACACTTTTTGGTTCCCAGGAGTGGGGGTACATAATGAAGGCTATGGGTAAGTAGGGAGTGAGGATTACAGCTGGTTATTAGAAAGAAAGCTTTTATTGACCAAGCAAAGCAAAGGAGCTCATTCATAAAAAATGCCAATAAAAGGAGAAAAAGAATGGGTAGTTGAATTCTGGCTTCATACCACAGTGCTAAGTTACAGCAGTTTGTTGTGGGGGTTAGAAGCAATGCAGTGTGGGATGCCTGGAGGACTGACCAGACCCATGTCACAGAAATCTCAGGTGTCCATATATAACAAAGAATTGGTTCACAGCAGACCAGTTCAAAATAGTACTTGATTTTCCAGGTAAACATTTGAATTGTTCCAGATTGCTTCAAATCAATGTAACAGGCTTCAAGTTTAATTGGTATTGAAATTAGTCTAAGTGTTATGTGGGCCCATGCCTATGGATTCAAGTTTAGGATAACACCAATCCAAGGTTTGGTCTTCAGAGAATGTTTCTAATCTTCTTCAAAGTACTATACCAATTTATATATTTGTATATATAATTTTAGCAAAGAAATAAATGTAACAACTTCCTCATTGGACTTGACATTTGAGTTGTTATTGCTATGTCTTAAGTCACAAAGAAATAATTCAGTTATGAACAATATTTGGTCACATAAAGAACAATTTTAACAACGAGGAACTTAGCACAACATTCCCTTTAGTTACCATTTATCAGCACATAAACGTATACTGAGTGCTTCACTGATCAAAAAGATTACATTTCAGTTTGGAAAAGTTTACACTCTAATTCTGTAATCAGACCTGCATGGATGTAAATGCAGGACTGAGACTAAATAAAAAGAGACAGAAAAAGAATGTATAAAGAGGTTATGATACACAATTCATATGTGGTTATGTTAGTCACACACTTAATTAATACCAACTGTTTTTATTTTTATTCCCCACCTCACAGGTGGGTCACCCATCAGAGGTAGTTGTCAACCTCCCTGCTCACTGTACCCTATACTTTGATGTACATCTGCTGTTTTGCCTTGCTCACACTTCAGATTTAAGAATGAAAGAGAAAATAATGAAAGAGCCAGTCAACTGGATTATCATTGTACAAGTATATCCAATTGGAGAAAAGTTCAGATCATTTAGTTTTACACACCTTCCCTCTCTCCTTCCAATGCCTCCTTAAGCCTTCTTCTCAAATATCTCCTGACCACTTCCTACATCTTTCCTTATTTATATCATAAGCTTTTTGAAGCTATGATCACATCTCTTTCAGTGTGTACAAAGGACACTGTATTTATATGGCAAACCACCCATGTCATAACAATCTTTATCCTTATCAAAGTGAGTGAACACCAATAATAAAAAAACCTAGCTAACTGCCCATCAAGAATGATGGTAGGGGCAGGCGGGGACAGAGCACCACCCGCGCCACCTCCAAGGAGCCGGGGGAGGTGAGAGGGAAGCTTGCATGCGGCAGTTGCTGCCACCACCCACCACCCTGTGCTGCTGCCACTCTGCATTCGGCCACACACCCCCCCCCGTGCCACCTCCCCCCTGCTCCACCGCCTCCCAGGAGCAGGGGGCGGAAGCTTGCACATGGCTAGACATGGAGCAGCAGCAGCACAGGGTGGTGGGTGGCAGTGGCGGCTGCCGTGTGCAAGCTTCCCCCTGCCTGCTCGTGGGAGGTGGTGTTGGTATAGGGTGGTAGATGGTGGCACTCCATCCCCACCTGCCCCACTCGTCGTTCTTGACAGGGATTCTTGATGCACCACTGGCTGGAGCCATGGCCCCCAAGAGCATTATGGACACACAGACAGACGGACTAAGCCCTTTACATAGATAGATAGATAGATACTGTAAATGCACAATTACTACACAAACTTACCTTCCCTTCCCCATTTTTTTTGCCTGACCAAAAGATGTAAAAATCTTGATTCAGCAATCCAGTCCTATTCACCAAAGCACTTGAGCACATTTTAACTTTAGCCACATTCTCAAAGTTATACGCATACTCAGAATTAAGCATGCACTCAAATCTACTGATTAGCTGGGATAGATTTAAGTATATACATAAATGCTCTGCTGAACTGGGTAACAAAAATTTCTGCTTTCCCATATACTCCAGAAACTGATAAATTCAGATCATTGAAACTTCAAAAGAACTAAGCAGTATCTATTTATTTCATAGATTTCATAGACATTAGGGCTGGAAGGGACATCGGAAGATCCTCGAGTCCAGCCCCCTGCCCGAAGGGCAGGAAGTCAGCTGGGGTCATAGGATCCCAGCAAGATAAGCATCCAATTTGCTCTTGAAGGTGTTCAATGTAGGTGCTTGAACTACCTCCGATGGCAGGCTATTCCAGACCTTGGGGGCTCGGACAGTAAAGAAATTCTTCCTTATGTCCAGCCTGAAACGGTCTTGTAATAGTTTATGACCGTTCGACCTCATCATCCCTTGGGGCGCTCTGGTGAACAAATGTTCCCCCAGAAACTGGTGGTCACCCCTGATAAACTTATAGGTGGCCATCAGATCACCCCTGAGCCTGAGCTTTTCCAGGCTAAAGAGCCCCATGGCTCTCAGCCTGTCGTCGTAAGTTCTGTTTTCCTGACCTCTGATCATGCGCGTGGCTCTTCTCTGGACTCTTTCAAGATTCTCCACATCCTTTTTGAA
>NW_017729025.1:141569238-141569441 GCF_001723915.1 Gavialis gangeticus
TCCCAAGGTGGAGAACCTTGCATTTTTTGGTGTTAAACACTATCAGGTTCTCGTCCACCCATTTGCTGAGCCTGTCTAGGTCTGCTTGAATCACCTGCATGTCATCTGGTGTGGATACTTTGCCCCAAAGTTTGGTGTCATCACATGATGAGTGACTGCCATCCATTACTACCCTCTGGGTCCGACCACGGAGCCAGTTTCCC
>NW_017729025.1:141569452-141575400 GCF_001723915.1 Gavialis gangeticus
TCCATGTTGCTGACTGACTTGCCAGCTTTATGGCGGATGCAAGCATTTCCCTTTAAAAAAAAGTATAACATTAAAGAAATCTGAAATTTGGTAATGTGTGTGTCAATAGTTAACTAAGTCACCCTTTAACAGGATTTTTTTTAAATTATGAAAGTTGTACCATAATTAAAATGCTCTCTTTATTCTCATTCTTCCTTTTCTTCTCAATTATAAGTTAAAAATGCATCTTTTTTCTTTATACCACCAAGAAATACCTACATCATCTTCTATCATTTTAGATATGAGAATGTGTGGTGTTGCTTTAAATCTTGAAGAAGCAGCCAGGTAGGAACATGCTGGGAAAGGCAGAAACAGACAGAAAAAATAGCTTTAGATAATATATTTTTGGGGACTGGGAACATTTTTCTCTTGTGTCTGTGTTGCTGAACTCTTTACAAAATAGAATCCTGATCCATAACTGTCTCTCCCAGGCACTGCTGTAATACAAATAATAAATTATAATAGTAAAGATAACCATTTCCCTAATTTTAATAACATTCTTTGTTCCGTGATATAAGACAGTGAATCATGCCCATAAATCTCCAAGTTAAATGGGGTGACAAATTCTCTTCATTAGGTGCAATGAGTTGATACTAGCAAGTTATGCTCCACATTTTTGGCTTGGCTCTGTTAACATCATTTGGAAGATACCATATTTTCTCACATACGGCACACACCTTTTTTTCTAAAAAACATCAGGTGGAATTTGGGAAGTACATTTTAAATGAAGAAAGACCATAATAGCTTAAACTGCGGGAGCCTGGGGGGCAAGGAAGGGGAAGAGAAAGTAACATTGTGCATGGGAGAGGAAGGGGGTGATGGGGGGGCAGTGGACAGCAGCTCAGTAAGCATGCTGGACTCCCTAGCCGCTGACTATGGACACATTCCCCCCCAACAGATGCTATGCTGCAGAAGTTGCTACTGACTCAGCAAAAGCCTCTCTCTTACCATTCAGGGATCAGCTCTCGTGAGCAGATTCATGGGGGTGCAGTGGTGCACCCTCTGATTCCTGCTCCAAACAAACTTTAAGACTAACTGCCTGGGAGAGGCAACAGTACTTTTATTCAGGGAGTGCTCATTATCATCTCCCTGATTCCTATTAATCTTTCTTCACTCCACAGGTGTTAATGCCCCTCTATCCTTTTTAATGGCCTTGATGTTCCACTACTTAAAGCATTCTTCCTTCCACAATTTTGCTGTCTGTTAACCCTTCCTGGTAATGGCACTCTTATTTCCCAGCCAGCAGGCAGTTTTTAGCTGTAGCTAAAAATGTAACTCAGGTGTGGTAATATTAAAGTTGGGTATAGAAATGACTGACAGTGAAGTATTGAAGGCACTGTCAAGACTCTCAAGAAGGCTGGATTTTGTATTATGCATCTGAATAAAAGACATACATTTCACTATAATAACTACAGGACTAATCTTCTGACTATTTTGCCTAGTCTGTTGTGTTTTTTTAAACTAGCAAATTAGTGCCCATTTCAATAGTTCTGTTTATTTTTACTTTGATCTTAAACTGAGTGATATAGTGCTAGCCTCCTAGCATGTTAGTTAAGCAACTAGTTTCTCTTTAACAGGAGAAAATGTGCATTGTGTTATGTGTGATGATATGCCACACCATCTACACTCCCCTTTTCAAAATCCAGGATCTGCTTATGTCAACTCTGTTGTATTTCTAAAGGGAAGCTGATCCCTGGGTGCCAGAACAGGCTGACTGAGCTTTGTGGGCCCTCAGCTGACCAGACAGGTCCTGCTGGCTAAGGTTGGGCCACCAGCTAACCTGGCAGGCACAGCTGGCTGCCCACCCGGCTTAGCTCAGCAAGAGAAAAGGGGCTGGGTTGTTTGACTCGGTCAGTAGCACCTGTGGTATCCTGCAGCTAGGAGGCTAACAGAAAAACCAAAGCATTTTTCACCCTCTCTAATGAGCTGCTTCTGTTTTCCCTGGCAAAACACTGTACTTGCCAGTATTTACAAAGAAAGATTTTTTTTCATTCTGTCTTAAGAAAAAGAAAACAAACAAACAAAAAAGCCCAAGGGCTGGATCCAGATGTGCAGACATGCAGTTTGCGGTGCCACAAACCATGTTCCCAGCATTTTAAAATGTGCCCCACACTGCAAATTTGCAACATGGTGGCAACATTTACTACTGGGAAATCCCAGTAGCAAAAAAACCATGCCCCCAGAAAGTGGCACGGAGCACACTGGCACAAATGGTTTGGTCCTCCCAGGTAGGGTTACCAACTCTGACTGAAGCTATTCCAGGAGATTTTTTTTCCAACATATTGTGTTAATTAATTTTCTTAAAATATACTATTAAAATCTCCCAGATTGCTTTCAATAGTCACCAAGAAATCGATGCCAATTCTAGTAGGCTTCTGGCCAATCCAGGAGGGTTGGTAACCCTACTCCCAGGAGATGCTCTGGCTGCCAGCCAGAATATCTCCCCTCGTCTAGTTGTCCCCCAGCTCCTCCAGCATACCAGGAGATGGGAAGAGCAAGGAAATGGCAGTTTTCCCTGAAAAAGGGCATTTTGCCCTGCACCAAAGCCCAGGTGCAGGGGTGTGCGCAGTAGCAAAAAACAGCAGCACAAATGTTTGCCACTAGTGTCTTCTCCACTATAAGCACATGCCCCTACATGTGGGGACATGCCCAAGGTGTGCATTATATTCAAGGCATTTTGTATGTAGAAAGTGTGAAAGTACCCTTTTTGTCTCCCATGCAATGTCATCACTATGTCAGAATAATTTCAAAGGAAAATAAGCAGATCTTTCAAAGTCTGTAGAAATTGGAAGTTTAGATGAATGATACTTGAATGTGTGGAAAGTCAAAGGGATAGTATTACAAAAGATTAAAAAAATTCTAATGTTCAACGTAGCATCTGAGTTACCACTTATTCCTGTGTGCCATGCCCCACAGCCCTACTGGTGCCCCTCACTCCCCACCCTTAAACCTGCCTGACAGGGCACCAGCTGCCAGGGCTATGGGGGCAGGGACTTGGGTCTGCAGCTCCCTTCCCTGCTGCAGCAGTGCGTGAGCCCTGGCTGCTACCTGCAGGAGGCAGCGGATGCTGCAGTGGAGCATGGAGCTCAGTTCCCACTCCTGCATGGGCAGCAGGGCTGGAGTGAAGCCCATGGGAAAGGGGGGGGGGGGCGGAGCAGGCTGCTTGCTACAGGGTCAGGCTCCCTATCCTGCTGCCTTGCCCCCAGGGCCTCCGTGGTCCAGCCGGCGGGACCTGGTGTTGCAGGAGAGAGGGGGGCCAAGCTGCCACTGGGAGCTCTGCACTGCCATGACAAAGCACCCCCTGCTTGCCCAGCAGCAGCAGCAAGGAGCACATCCCTATGCCTCCATCCCCACTGCTGCAGGGTAGGCAGGAATGCCTCACCATTGTGTGACAGGGCTTGTGGTGGTGGCACCAAGCTTCCCCACCCAGCCCTGCTCTGCCTTGCCACACCAGGTCCCACCTGCTGAGTTGCAGAGACCCCAGGGGGAAGGCAGCAGGGCGGGGAGCCTGAGCCCACAGTGGGCTGCCTGCACTGCTCCCGACCTACACACAAATCTGGAGGGCATATGCCTCCTTGGTTCCCCCTCCAGGAGTACTACAATGGTGGGAAGCCAGCTCCGCCTTGTCCCTTGGTTGAGTCACCAGCAGCTCCATCCCACTGGGTCCAGGGCCCCAAGCCCCATGCACTGCCCCAGCTTGGCAGCAGCCCCAGCCCCAGCCCAAATCCCTCCCTATGGGGGCCTCAGCCCTCCCCACCTGCCAGACTGTTGTGAGAGCTGCTCTTCAGGCTGCCTGGCAGCTATATGCATGTGTGAGCATGTATATGAGCATGGCACCCCCTGCCTGACTGCCCTTCTCCCAGCCCCTTGCAGGCTGGAACTCTGCCAGCCTGCATAGAACTCTTTGCAAAAGTGGAAAATCTGCATGTTTCTCTGTTAAAAATCAGTGTTTTTCTCAATTAAAAGGGAAAATCCATTTTTTCCCCATTTTTCCATGGGAAGCAAAAAACCCAGATCCCTGCTTGTAACTAATCTATTCCCAAAAGGTCAAACTTTGTTTTACAACTGGACTCCTGCAAACAGAAACCCTGTTTATCCTATCTTGGTACTGCTACCTTACATATTAGGGCCCCACAAAATGAACCTGGAGACCAGGGTGGTAAGCCAGACTGTGGAAGGACTGAAAACACAAGTCCTAAAGAAAGGCTAGAGGAAGAAAACAAATGTTCTCAGACTGCTTATAAAAAGGATAGCAGGGGATGTGTGAGGACTTGAGCACTGTTTGTTTGAAGCTGAACTGCACTGGGGGAACATTGTCAACTGAGAAGCTCAACCCACACCCTGCAGAGCAGGGTCGTTCAGCCCACTGGGCTCCCCACAGTTGTGAAAATTGGTACTGGGGGAGTGGTGGAAGCATTAATTTCTGCTCCCCTGCTACTAAATTTCCAGACCTATGGGGAGCCCTGAAGGCTGGATAGTATGGCCCTGTGCGCTATATCAGGTATGTGGGGCTGGGGTAATGTGGGGCCCAATCCAAGTGCACAGGGCCAGGCTAGGGTGGTATAGGGCCCAATCTTGGTGCAGGGAGCCAGGGTAGCACAGGCCTGATCCAGGTAGGGCCAACTTCTCAAGGGATCTGGCCTGGAGACTGGTCCCTTACCACTTGTCCAGACTGTGGGGCCAAAAGTTTCCTCTAGACAAGGGATAGGCAACCCTCAGCATGCGTGCCAATTAGTGGCATGCAGAGACATTTTCTTTGGCATGCCAGGAGGCATGAGGAAATTGTTTAAAAAACAAACAACACCCTCCCCTTCTTTTTTTAAGCTGCTGCTCTGGACACTCTGGAGCAGCCACAGGTCCCAGGGACATGGCAGGCACCAGGGTGGAGCGAGGAGAACACAGGCAGGGACACAGTCTGCGTTCTGCAGCCCCATCCCGGCCCAGGGCTGCACCCCCCAGCCCGGCCCAGGGCCTGGAGGGGAGCTGCAGGTGGGTGAGGCTGGGGCTTGGGTAGGTGTTGCGGAGGGCCTCTGTGCTGGAGGCTCCCACCCGGCTCAGCCCCATGTGCTGTCTGCAGCGGCTGTTTCCAGGCAGCTCCTGCGGCCAGGCCCCACAGCTGGGTCTTTGCACTGGGGGTGGCTCCGCCCAACTTGTGCTGTGCCTAGCGCACAGCCAAGCCTGGAGCCAGGAGCCCCCTGAGCCCAGTGTCTTGCCCCAGCCAGGCAGCATCTTCTTGTGGGCAAGGCGGCTGTGACCCATCCCTGTGGACCTGCGTGGGCCGAGCCCCACCTAAGGTGCCACTGGGCTCCTACCTGCCTGTTGTGGCCTGAGTCTGTTGAGCCCTGGGGAAACCCCTCCCTCCAGTCCCCACTCTCCTCCAGCTGCTGCCTTCCCAAGGGCTCCAGGATGGCCTGCCTGCAGCACCTCCCTCTGCGCCTGCTTCTCCCTGCACCACCTGGACCCAGCCCTGGCACTTCGTGCCCCGGTGCTGCCTCCGCCTGGGTAGAATGGGGCATCTGTCTGCCCAAATCCCAGCTGGGTCATAGAATCACATCATAGAATCATAGAAGTTGGGTCGGAAGGGACCTTGCAGATCTTCAAGTCCGACCCCCGGCCTGGGCAGGAGAAAAGACTGGACTCAAATGAGTCCAGCCAGGTAGGCTCTTCTTAAAGATCCCCAGGGTAAGAGCCAGCACCACTTCCGGAAGTTGGTTCCAGCTCCTAGCCACCCTAACCGTGAAGTAGTTCTTGCGGATGTCTAATCTAAATCTACTCTCTAATAATTTGTGTCCATTGTTCCTTGTCATGCCAGGGGGCGCTAGGGGAAACAGTGTCTCCCCTAAACCCTTCTGGTCCCCCCTAGTGAGTTTATAGACAGTCACCAGGTCCCCCCTCAGCCTTCTCTTGTG
>NW_017729025.1:141580400-141581262 GCF_001723915.1 Gavialis gangeticus
CAGGTTGGTCTGACATGACCTGCCCCTAATGAAACCATGCTGGCTGCCCTTGAGCATCATCCCTGAAGCCAGCCCATCACAGATGTGCTCCTTGAGGATCTTCTCAAAGAGTTTCCCAAGGATAGAGGTAAGACTGACAGGCCTATAGTTGCCTGGGTCCTCTCTCTTCCCTTTTTTGAAGATAGGGACCACGTTAGCTATCTTCCAATCATCTGGCACCTGGCCCAAGCACCACGAGCGCTCGTAAAGCCGTGCCAAGGGCCCTGCAATAACCCCAGCTAGCTCCCTCAGCACCCTGGGGTGGAGAGCATCTGGACCCGCTGACTTGAACACGTCCAGCCCCTCCATTGGGGGGCAGCCTGAGCACCCCAGCCCCGGTGGCTGTTGTTAGGGTGTCACTGCCACCCTCTGCTAGACACAGCCCTGCACCACTAGGCCCAAGCCACAGCTGGTAGCAATGGGAGATGTGGGCAGCAAAGGACACACCTTCTCTTTCCTTTTTTCCCCTCTTTGTCTCTGTTTCTCTTCCCTCTCCTTTTTCTCTCTTCCCTCTTTTGTCTGCTCTTTTCTTCTTTCTCCTCTCTTTTCTCTCTCCTTTTTATCTCCTTTTCCTTCTCCCCTCCTTTCTTTCTTTACTGCTTTCTCTCCCTTCTCTCCTTTTTCTCTTTCCTTCTTTCTCTTTTTCCTGTCTCTCCTCTTTTTCTGTTCTCTTTCATCACAAGATGCTTAACAAAACAAGAATACACAAGAACAAAGGTAGTATATGAAGTTTTATTTAGTACCTCCAGGTTTAGAATGTTTAAAAAACTTGGTATTTACTGTAAAAAAAAAAAAAGCAACATTTTAGCTACCAAAATATTCC
>NW_017729025.1:141581366-141592088 GCF_001723915.1 Gavialis gangeticus
GTAGGCACCAAGAATTTTTTGGTGCACTGGCCAAAAATGTTGCCTACGCCTGTTCTAGACAAACTCCACTATAAAGCAGACAGAAATAGTATGAGACACACTCAATTATTATAGCTCCACTGAAGTTACCTCTTACTAGGGAGATATGAACCACGAAGAATATCACCCTCCTAATATTTAATCAGTCATGGTTCTACTAGTTCATGCAGCATCAACCCATACTGTCAACAATCACTGAGGGACTGAGTGGATGAGAAGAAATACTTCTTTATATTTCAGTTCCAACCTGTAAGTACTGATGAAAGTGCTTATTGTCTGGTAGCTGCTAGGTGGCATATGGAAAATTTGGTAGTCTCAGTTCAGTTCTGAGCAAACAATTGGGCATAAAAACAACAAAAAAACAAACCCCAAGCAAGTAGCTATAACTGGCCCTTGACACATCAGTAACAGCAGAAAAACCATGTTTGTAACTGCCAGAAGGATGGACTCCTCTCACTTACTAGTGGTCTCTACTTCAGGACTGAAGCACGCTGGTGACTTACTCAGCTGCTGCTCTATTCCATAAATAGGAGTATGGAAAGAAAAAATATTTTAGCAGCTGTAGTAGTTCGGAGAATTTATCATATTATCAGCATATTTAGCATCCCTGCTTAGTTTAACGGCCAATGAACAGGCTTTTCTTAATCTTTCCTGACTGCATGATATAACAGTAACCACTGTTCGGTTACAATATTGCAACACTTCTCACTACTCAAGCCTCAAAGCTGCCTGCCTGTTGCAACCCAGGTCAGGGTGTTCTGGATATTTAATTTTGCTTTTCATTGGCTAAAAAACAAAACAAAAACAACCCCCCCAGAGTACCTCTGAAACTGTGTGGAGATCAAAATTGGATATGGAACAAAAGCTACAGACAGGCTGAAAACTGTTGTAAATAAGAAAGCTTACAGCCATAGTGGAGGCAGCCAATGAAGGAAGAATCAATGTTAATAAGTGTAATATTGTTTTGTAGCCAGCAAGAAAAGATAAACAGTATAGAAATTAAGATGTGAGAACATAAACTGTTTTGATCAGTGCATTGAAGAAAGTCATTTTTTATCTTGTTCATTCAATGCGCAAAACCATTTTGTCTTGAACCCAAGCATGTTCTGGGCTTGTCTATATACTCAGAATTTGGCTGAAATCAGAGTCCATTGAGCTAGCATAGATGCACCTCCTTGGATTGTTAGTGTAAAAGAGACCCAGGTATTTATTACCAGGTGCTCTAAACCGGCTCCTAAAGGACTTGGCTGTCCAAATGGGGAAAACATCATCTGCAAGGCCCCATATTGCAACCATTAGCAAGTGAGGGAGACTGGTTTCCACAGAGCTTCTGTCATTATAATGAGTTGAACACAAGTCCAAACTGTCCTTGTAATCAGGTTAAAAAGTCCCAGTTGTGCTATAACTTTCCACTGTGCCCTAACTAGGTCAGGGGACAAACATGTTCTAAGCAGGTCACCTGAGTCAGTACAGCCAAAGTGCAGAAAGAGCCTTACATATTCTCTTTTCTGCCTGAGAAGAGAGAACACAAGCTGTTCCACAGAATATATATGCCACGATACAGTTTCAGTGCCACATAGCAATGGTACCCTTCTGCTGGTGACCCCCGTGACATCCACAGATTCCAGTTACAGTGGGCTGCTGATTGACAGCCCTCATTTGTTGTGCAACACTGTGGCTTCAGCAGATAAAAGCACAGGGTTACAAATTAACAGGCTCCTCTAGTCCATGGTTTTACAGGGACTGGAACATATAAAAGATACTTAAAATTCAGTCATTTTTTTTTTAAAAATCCATATCAGATATACTATTTAAATTTTAAAATTATAGGTCATGTTTAATCATTATAGTACACATAAGAATACAAGTTTAATGCATGTTTCAATATTGGATTCATAACAGATTACAAGTTATAGTGCAACTGAATTTTCTGATAATGAAAAAAAGAGAACCATATTTAAATTAAAAAACACTTTGAATATCATGTTGCTGGTGATATTTTCCTTGACAGGTCTAGACAGCTCTGAACTGTTAGTTAATTTGGGGTTTTGTTTTAAGTTTTATGGTATAGCAAAGTTTCATTATATCAAGTTTATTCTTCTACTCTTCCTTCACATAAATAACGATTAAAGATGAGGTTATCAGATACTTTAAAGCATGGTTGCTCAACTTGGGCCAGCTGGCCAGATCTGGCCCACAGAGCCATGTAATCCAGCCCGTGGTGTTCCCCTGGGTCCAAAAATTTGGCAGCTGGGGAGCAGCAGCAATTAGTTGCTGCTCTCCTACTGCCAAGTTTCCAGACCTGGGGGGAACCCTGCAGCCTGAATAGCATGCTCCGTACACTAGAACAGGAGTGCAGGGCAGTGCTGGGGCCTGTTCCTGGCACATGAGACTGAGCAAAGGAAGCTTGTTGCCCAGTTGGGGTGTGCAGGCCCGGGTGAGGGTGGCATGGATCAGACTGGAGTGTGCAGGGCTGGCTGTGGGGGGCAGCAGTGGCTGGTGGGGCCCAATCCTGGCATATGGAGCCATGCAGTGGCAGTGCAGGGCCCAATCCAACCCATAGACTGGCCTTGCACCACTCATCTGGCCCATGGGGCCAAAAGATTAAGCACTACTGTTTTAAAGAAATATTGACTCTCAGTCCCTATTTTCTTTGGGTATGCAGTCCCCCTGACCACTTCTGAATATCATGCCTGATTTAAATAGGTTACTGTGTACAAACCCACTGTCTTGTTCTTTTTATATCACATTGCCAAAAAACTCGCAGATTTAACTTAATTGTGTTGCAGAAACACAGTAACAAAAATCAGATAATCTGCACCCTACAATAAAGAACAAGTTCACTCCTATAGAAATTCCAGTTGAAAAAGGCCATTCAGAGAATCTTGTTTTATTCCAAAGTAGGTATAGTAATTATATTTACTTTCCTAATTTTAACGTGTCTACACAGAGTTATCCTGAGTAACGCCAAGTACAAACACTTATTGTGAAACAGGCATCCACAAAAGCAGTTAATCAGTAGCAGTTGTTGCACTTTAAATTCTTACCCTATTTTAATCCAAACCCCCACAATTCCACCCCCAAAACAAAAGAAAAACACCTTACAAAAAAAAAAAAAAACAGACAGAAAGCCAGAAAAATGGACAATTCCATTAGCTGAATGAGATCCTCTTATTTGTGTAGCAGGAGATCATAAATAATAAAGAAACATCCAGGATTTTTCATAGCATCATAGAGAAGTAGGCTGGAAGGGACTTCCAGAGGTCATCTAGTCCCACCCCCCTGCCTGAGGCAGGATCATCCCCCTCCAAACCATCCTATACAAATCCATTGTCCAATCTATTAGACAAACTACACAGTCAACCCTGACACAACACAAGACATAACACACAGACCTGCCACAGGTTACACAGGGTGTAACAGAGACTCAGGCAGGAGCCCTGTTACTTAGGATAGCTCTGGAAGGAGCTATCCTAAGTATGCACCCTGCCAAGTGGAAAGGATTTCACACCTGGGGGAAGATTGGGTGATTAGCTCATGAAAACCAGAGATAAAACTGGCAGCAGGACAGTTACTGATTGCCTTTGGGCACAAGATGATGAGCACAGGGATAACTGAGACCCCAGAGAGACAAGAGATGTCTGACCTGTGACTTGGAAGGATGTTGAAAGCACTGGACTTCTTGGAGACACAACAGGTCAGACCCAGGGGGACATAACTGCTGAGGATCGCGCTGCTTGGTGAGTGCAGTGAGGTGCTGGGAACCAGCTCAGCAGGGAGCCAGGTAAGAAATAGCATCTCTGGGATGAAGTATGGGGAAATAGTCCCAGACAGGCCCTTACCTCGCCAGGACTATGATCACGTAAGGGATAGCCAGAAGGATTGTAGGGGAGCAGCAGGGAGCCGCTCCTGGCATAAGCCGCAGTTGATGAATGAAAAACGTGGAGACAGCATTCTGCTAATAAGGCAATTAGTGGCTTAGATTAGTTTAAACAATGTGTCTTTAAAAGAATTGGCCTGGGGTTTTTCCTCACCTTCAACGCAGATTACCCTGACCAATGAAGTAATTGGCAAGGTTGTTCTTCCTGTATCCGTTACTTCGTAAAATAAATCTACAAGTTGAGCAGGCAACATCTAGGTGATATTTATTGATCACAGACATTAAAAACTCACACATCTCCTCCCTTTTCTTATTACATCCAAGTCATGGCCGGCAAGTACAGAAAGGAGACAAAGTTATTACCCAACACTCTCACACAGGGGAACCATGGCAGCCAATGTCCTGCTTCTACAAATGGTTACTAACACATTCAAGACCTCCCAGGTAGAGGGCCATGCTCCCTGCTACAGAGGAAGTCAAAACTCCCAACAGTCCATACTAATCTGAACATAAGATAAAATTCCTTCATTTTGTTCCTTTTTAAAGCAATAAGGGGAAAACCAAGCATCTTATTTCTCCATGACTCCACACATGCTAGAAAAAGAATCAAATAGAAGTGCACAAGAACAAGCAGCAAGCCCAGAAGAGACACTAGTTTGTTTTTCTTTAACCCATCAGATTTAAAGGTTGCCTAATTTTCAGGATGCTGATACCCTGAGGAAAAAAAATGGGCTGAGGGAGGTGGTTAGCCACGTAGCCTGAAGTGAGGCAGTGTAGAATCAGAAAAATGAGGGTTGAAGGGATCTCAGGAGGTCATCTAGTCCAACTCCCTGCTCAAAACAGGACCATTCCCAACTAAGTCAGCCCAGCCAAGGTTTCATCTAGTCATGTCTTAACCTCCCAGGATGGAGCTTCCACCACTTCTTTGGGTACCTTTTCCAGTGCTTTACTACCCTCCTAGGCATAGAATCATAGAGAATTAGGGTTGGAAGCAACCTTGGGAGATCATCTAGTCCAGTGTTTCTCAACCTGTAGGTCACGACCCAAAAGTGGGCTGCAATGATATATCAAAGGGTCATGAACAAACTTGAAAAATGGACTGTCCTTTAAAGAAGAAAATGTGTGAAACTGGCTCTCCCTTTTCAGGCTGGCAGAGTTTCAGCCTAAAATGGGCTGTTTCAGATCCCACCCCAGCCCCATACACCCATCCTGTGCCCCACACACTGGGGGTCAGGTGCAGTGGGACTGGAGTAAGGGGCACTGGGTCAGGACTGGCCATCGACGTTTACAAATGGGTCCTGGTACAAAAAAGGTTGAGGACCACTGATTTAATCTAACCTCCTGATCAAAGCAGGACTATATTATCCTGACCAAGGCTTTGTCTACCTGGGTCTTAATGGACCTCCAAGGATGGAGATTTCATAGCCTTCCTGAGTAACCTGTTCAAGTGCCTTACTGCGCTCCTAGCAAGAAAGTTTTCCCCAATATCTAACTAAACTTCCCTAGCTGCAACTCAAGACCATTGCTCCTTGGTTTGTCATCTTCGTTTGCCATACTGAAAACGCTGCTCAGAGGTGTTGGTTGTAGCTATGTTGGTTTAAGGACATGGGCAGACAAAATGCTTTGGGTAGATGTAATTTTTTTTTCTTTTATTAAACCAACTTAAATAGCTGGAAAAATCCTTCTTTGCCAGCTTTCAGGTGCAAACAACCATCGTCAGGTGTCTGTACCCAAAAGCTTCAAGTGATGCTCCCTTTGCTGGAGTGAGTGCAAACCCCCTTCCTCAGAGGAGGCCTCTCTAGACCATTTATGTCCCACTTCTGCATCTCTGAGCCAGGGTCGAGAAGAAGCCGCCTTGCCCTGCCTCCTGCCCTCAGCGGAAGGCCTCTGCGGGAAATCCCATGCGCCCAAAGTAAACAAAATCAGACGCCCACAAAAATCGATTCCCTCCAGAAGCACGTGGAAAAATAGGAGCGGCCTGAAGCGGGTTCTGCAGTGTAAGAGGAAAGCACAGCCAGAGCTTCCTCCTGCCAGCCCTGGGGACTGCATCTTCTCTAGGAAGTCCCAGCGTGTGTTTTGAGGGGGAACCCCGCGGATGCAGGGACAGCCAAGACGAGATGCAACAAACCAAAGAGCAACACTAGCGCCAGAGCCAAGGGAGAAGAGGCAAAACGAGGCCCCGCCCCCCAGAGCGGCTACCGCTGGGCAGCGCCCACCAACAGGTTGAGCCAGCTCCTCGCCTCCGAGCGCGCCCAGCAAGCCCCGCCCGCTCCGCCAGCGCCACGTACCTTTTCTGCGCAACCAAGCTCGGCCCCGCCGCGCAGCCTATCCCCAGCTGTCCCTTTTCCGCGCCCAATCGGAGCCCTCCGCGATGGCCAGGCTCCGCCAATCCGCGCGCCCCGAGGGGCGGGCCCAATCGCTATGGCAATGGGAGCCGGGGAAGCGGGGGGGCTCGGCGGAGAGCGGCTCGTGGGGCAGCGGGAGGAGGGGTCGGTGCGGGTGCGAGTGCAGGTGTGTGTGGGGTTGCCCCTGGCTGCTGAGCCCCCGCGGCACGCACGCGCCTGCCGCTCCCTCTTCCCGGCGGGCAGGGCAGAGCGGCTCGGGACCGGAGGGCAAGGTAACCCCCTGGGGCGCTGGGGGTGAGGGGAGGAACGGGGGCTCCCTACTTGTTGCTGCGGCCGGGGCACCTCTCACGTGGCTTTCGGGCAGCTCCGCCGCGTTCTAGAACCCCACGTTCTAGAACACCGCAGGGCGCTCCACGCGGCTCGGCACCTGCCTTGGCCGGCCCGGACAGTGCTTCTCGGTAGCGGCGGGCGGAGCGCCCTCCCCGAGATGCAGACCGCGCTCCTCGCTGCTGCCGCCCCACTGGAGTTAGTGCCTAGCTGGGAGTCTTAGATCATCAGGGCCGGGGGTACCTCGGGAAGGCACCTAGTCCATCCCCCTGCTCAAAGCGGGGCCGACCCTGACGACATCATCCCAGGCAAGGCTTTGTCCAGCCAGACCTTAGAAACCTCCAAGGATGGAGTGCCCCCCACCCCCGCTTAGTGTATGCCTTCTGACCTTTGACATCACTTCCATGCCAGTTTTTGCCTTTCTTTTCTCCCAAGAAATGAGTTGGTGGTGCCTGCCCATCTCTGCATAAGCACTTAGTCCTAACTAGGGGGGCTGGGTGGCAACTACCTCACTGCAGTATGGTGCTGAGGGACCGTTTGTTGTGCAAGGGCCATGAGGGCTGTTTTGGCCAATTCTTCCGGCCTCTAAGGAGGACCTTGTGAAAGCCCAGATGGCAGGGTAATTCAGGGCTGTCAAACTCACCTGGCCTTATGGGCTAGCGTGGCTTGGGGTTGGGCTATGGGTTGGATCAGCTATGGACCCCATGTTCCCAGCCCACATGCCTGATTCAGCCCAAGCCACACCTGCTCAGACCAGTTGAGGATGCTGGCCTCAGCGGGGGCTGTGGGAATTGCTGCCAGGGACCTAGCCAGAGCAGGCACTATATGTCCCAGGCACTGTGCATGGTGGGGATCTAGTGCACTGAAAGAGGCAGTGGTAGGGGCTAGATTAAGGGGCATCATGCCCATAAAATCATAGAGAAGTAGGGCTGGAAGGGACCTGTAGAGATCACTTAGTTCAACTCCCTGCCTGAAGCAGGGTCAATCCTAGCCAAACCATCCTGTACAAATCTATCATTTAGACTCTACATCTGTTAGACGCCCCTGGTTTAATATACTGGGCCAAACTGCTCCAGTTGCCAGTAGCACTGCTGGACTGTTAAGACAGAACACTGGAGTGTATTGCTATGTCAAGCGGAGCAAGAGAAGTATTTCACAAGGGGGGGGAAGTCATCCTTGTTGGAGAATAAATGCCCATTTTTCCAGCCAGCACCAGAAACATGGCTGTGTGGGGTTACAAGCAGTTTGGGTTTGAGACGCGTTTCATTCAGTATGCATGTGCAGGTAGAACTGCCTCTAACCCGTTTACAAAGATGTTTGCTATGGAAAAATAATGTCCAGCATTTTTAAGTTACGTTATCACGATAGTAACAAGGCTGACACTGAACAAGGACAGTTTACTCCCTTTTTCTCTTAATTACCCCGACAGGCCTGCATCAAGCACAGAGTCTAAATGGGGCAGGTGAGCATGGAAAAGACTCTTCCCTGTGATGTGGCAGAGCATCTGATGAGTCACCCCCTAATGTTTACTTAAGGCCAATTTCTGGGTCATCCTCTTTTGTTCCTTACACAGCATCTTCCACAGACAGCAGTGGGTATTTTAACTCTATTCTCACCCCTTCATATTGGCTGTCACATAGGGAACTTGCAAGACTTCACACAAGCAGCATACCTCTCAAACCAGTGGTGCTCACCCTTTTGGCCCCACAGGGCCAAATGAATGGTGTGGGGCTGGGCTGCAGGACAGTAGTGTGCAGGGCCATGGCTGGTAGGGCTGTACATAGATTTGTGTAGAGCCCTGCAGACCAGATGACAAGTCACCAGGGGCTGGATCTGGCCAATGGGCCAGGGGTTGAGCACCCCTGCTGCAAGCAATAGAAGTGCACTATATTGACCATGTAGTGTCTCTGCACTCAAAGGCAAGGGGTACATTTGCCCCTTTATATGTAAATCTTATATCAAAACCAAAGAGAGAGTGAGATTAATAACTGTTTTTAAAATACAGGAATTGAATGTGCAGATTTATGTTTAAACAGTATGACATCAATTAACAAGATCAAGGAAATGCAACATTAAGGATTGCGGCCTCCCTTTGGTCTGCTCCTGACTTCCATTGCCATTAAAAATTATGCATGACGTGTGTGTCTGATTTATTTTCTGTTGAGGGAGGGTCTGATTAAAGAGCAGCTTTAAACCTCAGGCACTAAAAAAAAAAAAAAAAAGATATAAATTTGTTCGTTGCATCTTGATGCTGTAACTCACAATGTTAGCTCATTTTTACGTAACTTCAAAAACCAAAGAAAAGATAAGACCTGGGCCTTTAGTAATTTAAGATAGTATCTCCTTAAGGAAATATTTCAGTGAATTGTCAGCGTAATACCAGCAAGTGTTAATGCAGAACATTAGCTAATATGAAGGAGGTTACAAGTTTATTTTAAAGATGATATTAGTTTCCTGTGGACATTCTAGGTCAAATGTTGCCTTAAATTACATACATGCATACATACATACATACAACTCCACTATGGCTATTGGGATGGTAGTGCAGAAATAGTGAGGCCTGTTGCATCACGCTTCTTTTACTTAATTACAGAAGTGAAAATATTGACCCAGTGATATACTGACTAAATAGATATACGTTATCATAAAGAATGAAAACAATTCATTGTTAAATTTAAAGGCTCTTATCTCAGTTGCTTTACACTGAAGTTGGGTACAACAAAGATGTTTGTATAGCAATGCCTGGCAATTCTGGCCTTTTTCTTGTGTGCTTAGCAGTCAAAAATATTACAGACGCTCCTGCAATACCCACATTATAAGGAAGCCTATTGTATCTGGAGCAAAAGTCAAAGACACCGCATGTCGCCTAGTGCCAAGTCCTGCTTGAATGGAAGTCAGTGGCAGAATTCACAGTAACTTCAATGCACAATATAATCATTTGGAGACTGAAACACAGTTGATATACAATACAGAATGTAGTTGATAATTGTTTTAATGTGATAAAAAAAATCATCAACTCCAAATGTTTTCCTGCACAAAATAGTATTTGAGTAAATATAAGCCTACATAAACATGAACCTATTTATGACCGAGAGTTCTCATCTTTTGTGGTGAGATTTTTAAGGGCCAGGGGTCAGATTTTAAGGGCACATAGATACTTAAAGACTCAGACAGGCTGCTAAGGAGACTTTTAAAAAAAACTGAAGAACCTAAATCTCACTGGAACCATGTGAGTTAGGCAGGTAGTCACTTTTGAAAAAACTCATTGGATAACTATGTGCATCTTTAAGCATCTACATACCTGTAATAATCTGGCTCCAAACCCTACTCTTACAGGTAATCCTGCTGGGCCATGTTCTGTGGCTATCACTGACCCAGATGTCTTACTGAGATCCTGATGAGTTCAAAGTTCAATTTGTGGTGTTTAAGTATGTTATTAAGGAACAGGTGGTATATATTATGTGCGATTACCTATTGGAACCGCAAGCGATTTTGGGTTGGCTCTGAAGAGTATGTATTATTAGGTTGTTATGTCTGAGTAATGCTAGGCATTTCAAATTAAGTTGTTTTAGGTGTCAGTGTTGATTGCCCTGCTCATGTTCATAGATAGGGAATGGACTTGTGCAGTCTTAACTACACAGGTGTTCTATGTAGAGAATGTATATAGTACTCAGAAGCTTTCTTTGGACCAGTACAAATCTTTACCAGTTCTCCAGAAGTGTTCAGAACAACACTTATTTTGGAGCCAGTTGGTGTTTTGTTCAAATAAGATGCACAAATCTGGCCAGTTGAATTCAGTAAGACTACTTGCATATGTTTTTGGCTCCAAAATCTAAAGGCACAGCTAATGATGCTGTAGGACGAAACAGTCTTTCTGATTTAGCTTTATTAGGAGGAAGTAACAATAATATGTATAAACTGTCTTGTGTAAGACAAAATGTTACATGATATTTCATGAGGTTGCCTATTTCTCAATTAATGAGACAGCCTCATGGGTGTTAGAGTTTATTGTTCAAAGAAATGGTGATAGAAAGCTAGTTGGAGAAAGTCTACCACACAACATATTGGTATTAGGGAATTTTTTTTTTGTTAAGTAGTGAAACATTAACATTGTTATTCAGGTGCCAAGAA
>NW_017729025.1:141592157-141607496 GCF_001723915.1 Gavialis gangeticus
TATTCAGGTGCCAAGAAAAAAAAAAAAAAAAAAAAAGCAGGTGTTCAAATCCTGTAATTCTTTCCCTGCAAGGGTAGGGCTAAGTTCTTGAATAAAGGCTTATGCAATAAAGGCCCTACATGCAGCTTGCTTAGATGCCCCAACACTTTTTGATAGGAGCTCAAATAGTAAATACTATAAGAGACTCAGTTGTTTCAGTTGCGTTCCAGGTGATCATATTTTTATGGTGCTTGATAGCATCTCCTAGCACTATTTGGTATAGCTTTATTTAATAAAACTACATAATGATATATAGAGTGCTGTTAATGTATGTAGGTAGCCCTGAGAACAAGCTGAAACAGTGAAATCAGCTGTTGACTATGATCCTGGCATTGGGAAGGTAGGACAGGGAAGACATAGTGAAAAAATTGGCTGGAGAGGACAAAACAGAAGAAAGTGTAAAACCATGGGCAAAGAATTTTACTGAAAAAAAAGAGGTGGGGGGGAAGGGAGCAGAGGTTGGTGATAGGGGTGCACCAGTAAAGATTTTTTGGCAGACACCAATGGCCGATTATTAAACTGGCCATATTGGCCATTATTGATCTGATTGCTGAAGTGCAGTCCGGCAGCTTGGAGAGCAGAGTCCAGCCAGTAAGTCTTGCGGGGGTGGGGGCAGAGGAAGAAAGAGGCATAGGGGAGGACAGATTGAAACCCCCATAGTGAGGGAAGGAGCAGGGCAGGGGCAGGAGTGGGGAATGGGAGTGGCTCCCTGCACTGTGCACACCCTGAGGGGGAACAGGTACATCTTAGATTTGTGTGGAGGGCGAGGGCAGGCTGCCTGCTGTGGCCTCTTTCCAACAAGTGGGGCTGCGCTCAGGCTGGGTGGTATGGGATGGGCAGCAGCTGCACTGGGAGGGGGTTATGGGGTGGGTTACAGCCACCCCAGAATTTGCCTTAGCCACCTTGTAGCTCCCCCTCCCAGCACCACTGCTGCCCACCCCATCCCTGCTCTGGGCACAGCTCCAGCCCAGTCTCCATGCCAGGAAGAG
The DNA here is from genome assembly GCF_001723915.1 of Gavialis gangeticus. NCBI lineage: Eukaryota > Metazoa > Chordata > Crocodylia > Gavialidae > Gavialis > Gavialis gangeticus. The sequence goes on from NW_017729025.1 coordinate 141,593,186, forward strand.
GCCAGTGCAGCCCTTGGCCCCAGCCTGCAGCATTCCCCTCATGCCTCCCCTGGGGGTGCGTGCAGTGGCAGGAACCACCTTCCTTGTCACCTCCATGGACAAGCCACCCCCCTTCCCTCCTCCACAGGCACAGCTCACCAGGCTGCCAGGCTGCACTCCTGGCATGTTGCAGCTGCATGCGTACGTGTGGCATTTATCTGTGACGTTATCGGCCGCATAGACCAAAAAAAGCTGATTGCCAATAATGTCAGTTTTCCTGTTACTGGTGCCAATACAATATGGACCGATATATCAATGCACCTCTAGATGGTGATAATGCATACAAGGCATCAGAGTAACATTTCTTGAGACTTAGCATGAATATGAATTGCATACAACTTCACAAAATACTTCAGTAAAGGGAGTTATGGATATGTCCTGTCCCAAAGAGCTTACCACTTATATGTGCACACAGATGTACATAGACACCCCCTTACCCTTCCATTCCTGCTGTCTAACTTTACTAAAGGCAAATAGAAGATGACAAGGAGCTGCATGAAATAGTGGGTTTTAAGAAGATATGAGGGAGGAAAGAAAGCTTTCTATTGCGTTCTATTTCAGGCATGATAGTTTTTATAGGCACATCATTTTATATTTAGTTCATAGGCTTTGTACTTCTCCAAAGTACAAAAATAAAATAGCCATAGAATGTTTATGAATATAACCAAGAATGATAGCATCCATAAACCTCCAAGTTGTACTTCTTGCCTGTGTAAATGCTTCTATGTCAGGTTTAGCAGTTGTGCATCAATTATGCTAAAGCGAGAGAGTGCCATTTTCAGGTCATAAACCTGGATTTATGTGCACATTTACAGTGATTGTACAATGTGAAGTTAGAGCTGGGATGCCCCGATTGTATGTTGCTTCTCCAAAAAGATCTGTTGTACTGCTACAAGTAGCCCTTGCTTTCAGGATTAAAGCCATGTTTCCCCCCCCCACTAGCTAATAGTTCATTAAGAAAATGAAGTGGTCAAGTTTAATGCTTCCAGTATTTGGTATTTATTTCATTATAATGTACTAGTGCTGAGTTTACCTTGCTATCTTAGTGTCACCAAAACATTCTTTGGAGCCCCTGAGGATACGGTTAGTAATGATCTTCTGAAGATCATAGCTCTTTACACCTCCAGATATCTAGTCCTGCTTCACTGAAGTCAGAAGGAATTTGTCATTAACTTCAATGGGAGCAGGATCAAAGTTGCTGGTGCACAGAATCTTCTTAGTTTCTGGGTTTGTTTTTTTTTCTGTTCACATAAGCACCATAGTGGTTTCTTCCTTGGCTGAGCATCTCATTCTAGTTCTTTCCTTTTTTATCCTCTCCTGATGACTAACTGCCCAGTAGAGTGTCTTTGTTTTTACGGGAAGCTAGGAGTATTAGCTTTCATTGTGAACTTTAATATATTTGTAATTTTTATGTTACTACTTTTGTAAATAGTTTTTTTTTTTTTGTGTGTGTACTTAAAGCAGAAATCTCTATAGTGCTAGAAGGGTAAACAGATAATGCTTCATTAGTTTGGAAAGATAAAAGCTTTTGAGTTGACATCAAATGCTGATGATTCTTTCTGTAATAAAGTTATTTTATATGCCATTGTTGGCATAGTATTCTGTATATTTCCTTTTTTCCCCTTGTTTTCATATTTGTTCCTTGCTTACAAACTTCAGGCCATGTTCAGTGATTAGCTTAATGATCAGTGCACAAATAGAACATTTCTACCTCAATGCAACTGTTTTAGTTGATTCTCTTGAAAAATGCTGAAAGCATTTGCTGACAAAACAAAGCATATTTTCTTAGCAATTAGTGATTGTGACAGGGGGCTGTCTTGAGGCCTGTCCCATTATCAGCTCACCCACCTGTTTAGGGCAGTCTGCACACCTGACTCACCTGCCACAATTTTGTTGGAATTAAAGAGTTGTTCTTAGCTGGGAGGCTGCCCATTTAATGCCCTGATGCCAAGGGCATGATACATGGCTCCAAACCACCCCTACACCATGTCCTGTGCTTCGCAGATGGCATCACATACAGGTGACATTTCTCTTGGCCCCTTACTGGGCTGAACTCAATCCTGCACCAAGCCTCTCATATACTACCCTTAGTAGGGTCACATTCACTCTGCCCCTTTCTTGGGCCTCAGTCACACTGCCCTACTTTGTATAGCCCTTCAGGACCACCCCACCTCCCTACTCTGTGCACCCCTTCAGGCTTCATTTTTTGCACTCATGGTCCTGATCCCTTGCAGACTTTCAGGCTACCCAATTCAGGCCCTACTCTATGACAGGGTGTCAGGCCTACTGCCCCACACACTGGGTTGATTCCGGCCTCAGGCATCTCAAACTCAGTCTGCTGCCCACTCAGGCCTCAGGTGTCTATCAACATGCCTGGACCCAAAGTCTGTCCCCTTTATGGGGTAACCTACCAGGTCATGGGGACTGAGGCTATATGGCACCCCATCCTTGCCTTTTACTGCAGAAGCACAGGTGTGGCATTTCCTGGAGACTGCCCCACCATACCATCCAACCCCAGCAGGGTGCAGTTTTCAGGTCTTACCCAGGACCAGGAACCTCCTCCATCCCCATAGTTCCTACCCTGACCTCCAGATGTTCCAGGAGCAGGAGATTCCTGGCTGGGGGATGTTATTTCAGCAGCATCCCTGCAGCAACTGCCCATTGTGTTCTCAGGGCCTGGTCTTATACTTAGGCTTCCCAGGCCTCCACCAATCAGGCAGCCTTCTGGGTGCCATGTGACTACCTGATTGGGTCTGCTCCCACCTGCAGGCTGGTCTGCAGCCTGCTCAGGCCCTTAAAGTGGCAGGGCCCAAAGGTGTGCTGCCACAGTGATTAACCCTTGACACGTAATTGTTCTGCTAATGCTTTTCATGAATGAAAGTCTTATCTGTTTCTTTGGCCATGTTTGATTGTACCGTTGCTACTTAAATAAAGAACAAGGGTGCAAACTAGAGGCTTTTCTCTCAATGTAAGATAATTTACAAATGGTTTGTGCGAATCTGTTTAATTAAGTGAGAATTATTCTACTTTTGGTAATTATCTTTCTGGTATCTCTCTCTTGTGGTTAGCACATATACAAAGATGATCAAGAGGCTCTGATGGATCCACAAAGGGGCCTGGGTCTCTTAATATTCAGTGATGTGGCATATAACTAACTGTTACGTTCCTAATCACCATAGAGGAATAAGAAACCCTGAATTAAGGACATGGATATACGAAACAATGCAAACAATTTAAATGTGGTTTAAACCTGAAGTAGAAAGACATGAAAACTGGTTTAAAGCCATCTGCAGTTGTTCAGAAGTGTACTGGGACAATCAAGTGCTATTTTGAACAGGTTCAAAGTTATGTGTGGACACCAGGCATTCTGCAGCATAGGTCTGGTGGGTCAGTCCTCCAGGGATCCCATGCTAGAACTCCTCCCCCCGCCCTTCCAGCCCTCTCCCCATTTTCTCCCCCACTGTTGCAACTGGCTGCACTGGTATGCAGCTCAGACTTTACTTACCTCCCCTTTTCTCTTTCTTTTGTCACTTATTAATGAATAAGCTCCTTTGCACTGTTTGTTCAGTAAAAGCTGTCTTCCTAACTAGCAGCTGTCTCCTCTCTCTACTCAACTGCATCCCTTTATAATGCCTCTTTAATCCTTCAGAACCAAAAAGTGTAGATCCACGCACCCTCTCCCCCCAAATCCTTCTCATCTGCAAGTCAGGCAAGCACACTCCAGACTCTTCCTAGTGCAGGTTGTTGCTATTTATTGAATTCATGTTTAGGAGAGAAGGGAAAGCAGACAAGTGAAGATGCCTCCAGTCATAGGTCACTCATCCTGTGGTATCCCCACAGCATGGATGCAAGCACTCCTCTCTCAGTTGCCTATTGTGAGGTATGCTGGGCTGGGTGCTTACTCCCACGGCATTTTACGCAATTGTGACTCAGTTCCTAATCAGTGACACTTTGGAACAGTTCAGCTGCTAGTTGTGTTTGCACCCTTAGATTCATAGTTGTTAGGGGCTGAAAGGGACCTCACAATATCATCAGGTCTAGCCCCTTGCACTTGGGCAGGAAAGACTGCTGAGGTCAGATGACCCCAGCAAAGTGTGCATCAAGTCATTTTTGACTCATGTTCGTTCTGTGGGCTATCACAATCCCCAGGTCTCTTTTAGTTATGGTGCTGGCAAGTGTAGCACCGCCAGGCCTATAAGTGTGTTGCTGATTATTTCTCCCCAGATGAAGCACTTTACATTTCTCCATGTTAAACATCATCAGGTTTTGATCTGCCCACCTTGCAAACCTGTATCCCCAGCCTGTCCTTCAGCTTGTACAACAGGGGTGGGCAAAATATGGCCCGTGGGCGAGATGTGGTGTGCCAGGCCATTCTATCTGGCCTGCAGGGCCCCTAGAAACTTTAGAAAATTAATATTTATCTGCCCTTGGCTGCCTGTCATGCAGCCCTCGATAGCTTGCCAAAACTCAGTAAGTGGCCCTCTGCCTGAAATAATTGCCTGCACTTTTGTTCAATATCTGAGGACAGCTGGGCATGTAGGAAAGAGAGTCATGAAAGTTGGCATGCTGAGGAGACAGACACCTAAGGCAGCCAACACGTAGACTTGACAGAATTCAATTTTTATCTTTTTATAATTTTGATGGATAATATCAATGTTTATTTTTTAGCATTTATTTTGAGTTTTTATTGATTTAAATTTTCAGGATCGCATGAAATTAGGAGTGACAATTTATTAATTTATTAGTGACAAATGTAACTACAGTAGGACTGCTGCCAGCTGAATGGCAGAGCTGCCATCAGGCCCAGCTCTGCTTGCTTATAGCTCCCTCGTTTGCTTTGTCACTTCCTCTTCCTTTGTTTCCAGTCCCTTGGGGTTTTCGGGAGTTTGTCCAAACTACAGTCAGCACAGTTTTGTAGGACTGCTCCCCCTGTTGTCTCATGCTCCATCAGCCATCATCTTTTTCTTGCGTCCCCTTTCTATACATTTCAGTTATTAACGATGGAAATATTTTTTTCGTTGATTTGAATGTGAGGTGAAATTGATGTTTATCGGTGTTTACCAATTAAAAATGGCATCCTGCCAAACCTATCAGTAGGAAATGCTGAGAGCAGAGGTGAGTGCTTAATATAGCAAAATATTCAGGGGACAAGAACTGGACCCTAGGTCCTGTCTCCCAGGTGAGTGTGTAACCAGGAGTTTGGAGTCGTGCTCACGTGTTCTCTCTCTCCCTATATCAGTGGTTCTCAATCAGGGTTGTAGTTAGGTGTGCAGACATGATTCACCAGATAAACCTAGAGTTTTCACACGGGAATTCACAGTGTCCAAAACATTCTGACCTGTTGGGGTCTTTCTGAGTTCTTTGCAACAAAGAATTGTTCTTATTCCTTTTCTGTATTCGAGCAAAAGAGTAAAAACTAAGAACTAGCATTTTCTGAGGCATGCCACAAGTCTATTGAGAGGTGCCTGGAGTCTAAAAAGGTGGAGAACCACTGCCCTAGATCAAGGAATATTTAATTACTGAGGTAAAATACAACACGGGGGAGTGTGTGTGTGTGTGTGTGTGTGTGTGTGTGTGTGTGTGTGTGTGTGTGTGTGTGTGTGTGTGTGTGTGTGTGTGTGTGTGTGTGTGTGTGTGTGTGTGTGTGTGTGTGGGGGGGTGTGCACATGCGTACCCATCCTCCCAATAGTGTATAGTTTGGGAGATTTGATTTATGTCTACTGAATAATGAAAGCTCACTCCTTTTTGTGTTTTAGTCATAGATGGCTAAGATGATAGAGTTGCATTCATATTTTTTCTGGACTTGAGTAAGGTGGAATAGAAGTAAACTTAAGTGCCTAAAAGGTGACAGGGTTTCGTCCTTTGTCTGTAGCACCCATCACAGCAATGAGGAGCAGAAATCTGACTTCCAAAATGGATTATATGATTTCTTTTTAAAAGGATCATCAGTCAGAAGGGCCATGAAGGCCCATGTTGGTGTCTTTTGACAGAAAAGTATTTAAATAAAAGGTACAACTTTTCTTTTTGCTTAACAGCTTAATGTCAGCTCTTGGTATCAACCTATTTTGTTCTTGCTGTATGTTACACAGTAGAATGGTTTCAGTGATTCATGGTACTGATTTTTCCCAATCTGAGCACTGATTCATATCTTAGTCACCAGCTCTTATGTATGCAATGTTGATAAACATAAGCTTGGGCTGTGACATGTCTATGCCAGATGACTGTTTTCACTTTGTTAGTTGTTCTGCAAAGCATGTTTCTAACTTTTAAAGCACAATTCGGGTGCCTCAAAATACTCAAAAGCAACTGAGTGCCTCAAAATTTCCCTGGAAACCAGCTATTAAAATGTAGAATTTTGCAAAGTGAGGACATTCCTGTAGGTTTCCTATTGATCCATGGCAGGCCTCTGACAAGTTTTAACTCTTCGTGGTACCCACATGTTATAGGCTTTGGCTAGACTATTAACACAAGTACTGCAATGAGGGCAAGTCACTTAAAAATGTAAAGTGCCTGATCCATGAATCCCTGATCCCCTTCTTTTGATGGGAAAATACCAGAACATCTGGTTTTCAGAAGGCAGATGAGAGGGAAAGGGAGGGAGGGGGGAATCGGATCAAATGTTATCTGATAGCTATTTAAATTGCAGAAGATGGAATTTTCGAGAGAACCTAACTTGCTTAACTACACAAGACCCACTAGACTAAATCGCCAGACTAAAAATGACCTACTGAGCATCCTATTTAAAATGCCTTTAGAACCTGAAAAGAGTTCTCAGGTTCATGGGTATATATCCACAAACTCTTTTTATCAGGCATGATTTGTACTAACAATATGTGCATCCACAGAATGAACTGGCGGTATAAATCTGAGAGGTTGTGTTGCACGAGCAGCTACTTAAAGGTACACGCATTCATAAATGAATCTGAATTTCAGTTGTTGATGCAAAAATACATGTGAAAATCTTGTGGGTATCATGCCGAAGTGTATGTGCATTAGAGGCAGCCCTTCTTGAAAAACTGGATTCAATTATTTACTCTTATACTGTCTTTCCCATATAGGCTGTGTTGGCAGTAAACAATTGTAAGATTCATCAAGGTCCTGTTACACTCTAAGGTATTTTAGCAAAAATTGCCAACAAAGGAAGCAAATAGAACCCAGATTTCCATTTGTTACTGTAAATGTCTGGATAATGCCTGTCAAGCCTCGTTTCTCTTTGTTTCAGTGCACTGCAGATTAGGCTAGTAATTGTACCAAGTAATTGTATAGATGTGCATCTAGCATTTTAGGTGCTTAAAAGGCTGTACAAAGCAGGTGTGAAAAGGTCCCCATGTAGCAAACTATAGGCCATATTCTGATCTGAGATACAGCAATGTAAATCCAAATTCCACTAACTTTGATTACATTGATATAGTTGAGGGACAAATCTGCCTCTGTTTGTTTTGTTTTTGTTCTTCAGTGTTCCTGAATAGTTAAAGCTAACATGGTTCAAATGTCTCTGATTTCAGTGCTCAACCTGAGATATTTGGCCTAATTTCCAAAGCTTCTGAGCACCCTCCCATGATATTAGTTGCAACTGTGGAAAGAAGTGTCTGGATAAATAAACAGTACACACCAACAATCAAGGTCAGTGATGAAACTTGTTCAGCCTTTGTGATTTCCCCAAGGCTAAGGAGTGAGTCAGTGGCAGAACCAGAAATAGAGCTTGATTTCCTGGCTTCCAATCTCATGTTCCTCCCATGTAAGGAAACTTTAGTCAGGTTCACACAGAATCAGTATTAGTAAATTGGGTGTTTGCAGCTTTTGAGAAATATAACATATGACCACTTACGTAGAATGGAAACTAATGTTATGCTTGTATTGCTAAACATGCATTTGTATATTTGAAAACATCTTGGAGCAAGCTAAGTGTATTTCTGTTCAGAGGTCCAAATTGTGTGCTTTACCATAGAAAATGTGTTTTCTTTCAGTGAAAAAATAAAAATACACATTTCTTTATAACCTTAAAAAAATTCAAATGATGCATTAGAGCAGCATTGGCCAACTGTAGCACAGATGCTACAGGTTGCATGGGCAGCCTGTGTGTGTGGCATGAGGCAGATTGGGAAGGGACAGGCAGGCTGCAAAGTAGTAGGATAGGGGGTGGAAAGCAGAGTATCAGATCAGGTGCAGAGCAGAAAGCAGAGCAGCAGTTGGTCAGGGAGTACAGGCCAGGGAGAAGAAAGCTGCGCGGCAGACTGAGTAAGGGAGAAGGATTGAAGTGGCACTTGGGCAGGGTGTGAGGCTAATTTGTGGCACACCTGCCAAAAAGGTTGGCCCATATTGCATTAGAGCGCATTAGAGGTCCTTTGGCTGTCATAAGCTTTTGCTTGTCTTTAGCTTATGGTCATGGCTTTTCCTAGGATTCCTACTCCCTTGTTCCATTCTGCTTGTCCAGTTCAGCAGGCTGCTCTGAAAGTGCATTTGGAGAGTTTTTTCAGGGATGTGGTTTCTGCAGTTTGACTGTGGTTCTGTCTATTAACCGAGGTTGCTTGCCAGCACTGCTGTCTTGTCTAGAGCTGGTTTCAGAGTGGATTGCAGAAATACAGCTCTTATTCTGGTTTGTCGTTAAGATATGCTAGGCTGGATTAAACTCTACGTTTAACAAGCACCCAACCTCATTTAATGCTTTGTTGTCTTTTTCTTCCGAAAAGTGGGGAAAAAAAGTTTCTTCCCAATGACTGTACATCACTGTACTTTAGCAGTTAACCCTCCCCCAACTCCCCTTCAAACATTTTAGTTCCATATGTGTAGGCTTGGCAGAATTCCATTTTTATTTTTTAATAATTTCAGTGCCTAAAATTGATGTTTATTTTTCAGTATTTATTTAGATTTGTATCCATTGAAAAGATTTGGGATTATATACAATTCAGGATGTGGGGTGCAGACAATTTAATAATGACAGTATACTGTTATTAGCTTTATAAAATTGTAGGTCAAAAATCAACACATCAACATTTAGTGATAAAAAAATCAACACTTATCAACATTTAGTGATAAAAATCGAATCCTGCCAGGCCTACATATATGTTATTAATATACCTTCTCCCATCTTTGAGGATTTTTTAATGGCATTTTCCTCTAACTGAAATCAAACATGCAACCAATTTTTAATGTGGATTAAAGCAGCAGGAGTTGTAAAAATTATGATACATAGTCCTGGTTTCATTTTGTAGCGTGGACTGGATTATGCTTATCCCCAGGATCCCTGACACTATATTTGTAACGAAGAGTAAAGCAGTGATTCTCAACTGGGCTTCTTTGAGATCCTTTTAAGGATCCTGGGGGGGCGGTGTGCGCAAAGAGGTAAGCATGTGCAGGGGGGCCAGGCAAGGGGAGGAGGAGCAAGGAGGCAGTAGTAGGCAATTGTCAATCCTTCTGGATCATGGTGTATGCATGAGAAGTCACCAGGACCTTTGACACGTGCCTACACAGGAATACAGAAGAATGGAGGCTGTCCAGACTTCCTATCTTCCCTTTAGACCCTTAAGGCAGAATCCAAAGGCCAGACTGAGTCTGGGTGTCTGGTGGCTTGATAGCTGTAGTTAGATATGTGCCTGGGAATCTAACCTGGTTGTCCCCCTGGCAGACACGGAATCTACCACTGAAAGTTTGCAATAAATTAGTTTTTGAAATAGGGTGATGCTAAATTCAGAAAAGTTATGGAGGGGTGCCTAGAGTCTCAAAAGGTTGAGAACCATTGGTCTAAGGCAGTGGTGCCCAACTTTTTCCCCCTTGGGCCAGATGGATGGTGCTCAATCTGTCTGTGGGCTGGATTCGGCCAGTGGGCCCAATTCAGCTCACAGGATGGTGAAGTGGGGCCCAATTCAACTAGATTGTGGGGGAGTGTGGGATGGAGGGGTCAGAGAACAGCCCAGCTGTGACTGGGCCCTACGGAGGAAGGAGGCATGGCCCAGCTCTGACCTGGCTGCATGGGAGGGACATGGCATTGCCCTGATGCAGTCCCTTGGAGCTTGGGAACATGGCAGTGGGGAGGCGTGGCAATTTTATTTGCCACTGCCCCTGCCATTAAGTTTGCTGACCTGTGGGAAGCCCCGTGGGCCAGATGCCATGGCTCCGCAGGGCCACATTTGGCCTGTGGGCTGGGGGATGAGAATCCCTGGGCTGAGGGGCTGTTGCTGTTATGAGTAAAAAAGTATCTCTTTAATCAGTCACTGCATTGTTATCTGAAATACTTGCAGCAAATGTGGTTCAGGTCTTTGCACTTTCTTTTCATTAACTGAACCAATTTGGTACATTTAGACTTATTTTGCTGCCTGCCCATGTTTGTATGTGGGAGATGTATCCCATGGTACCTCAGCAGGAGAATAATGTGATAGGAGAACATATCTAAGGAGAGGCGCTAGTAATGCAGAGAGCAGTGAAGTTTAGGAGGAAGAAAGGCCAGGCAGCAAGGTGGCACAGACCAACATACCAGATCCTTTCAACATAGGACAGCAAGATAGCAAAGTGGTAACAGGAAGACAGATGTGCCTATGTAGGTGGCTGTTGGCATAGGCAACATACTGTTAATTATTGTTGTGCTAAACAGATATTGTAACCACTAACTGGTTACAAAACTGCTCAGTGGAGCTGTATTTGGGCTGGGTCACAGAGCAGTTGTTCTACCCTGACTGGTGATCATTTTCTTGGGGATGAGCCAGAATGATCCAGTTCAGGTTGAAGAAAGGCTGCGACAAGGATCTGGCTAAAGGTGAAGCATCTGGCTGCTGGACTGTAGTGTGGCACGGCACAGCGTGGCCGAAGCCTTCCACTGCTTGCTTGCACCATAGGCTGGATCCAGTGGCTCTGCAGGCCAGATTTAGTCTGTGGGCCGTACGTTGCTGACCCCTGGTCTAATACACATGAAGAACAGGAGGGGAAATTAACTGCAGATCTGCCTGTCTTAGAACTACCTTTTGTGTAGTTCTGATACCAGTTTATTATTTGTTTCCCCCCTTACTGAGTACAATCCTATTGGAACATGTACTGCTATGTACCTGCTTACTCGCACCTCATGCACAAGAATATTCTAGTGTCAAAGGTTGCTGAGTACTGATGCATATGAATGGTTGTCTGCTAGACCATCACATTTAAGAAGGTTGGTAGAAACATTTGACTTGATAGTTACTATAAGACTCTGAGATTCATTTCCAAATTATTTTCTTGAGATCAGGAAGCTGGGCAGAGAGCACTTCAAAATAATTTTGATCACCTTAATGACTGCATATTTTTGTAAGATCACAACATTTTAGTCTCTGATGTTAAGTCATGAACTCCATCATGCAATAGCTCTACAAACTCAGCACAGGCCACTTGTTTTAGAAGCTGTCAGCTCTTTGCAGAGGGCTAGAAATTAGCTCACTGATTCCAGCAGGTCAATTCCATTTTGTTTTTGAAGGAGGCAGCGAGGATTTTTTTGCGGGGGGAGGTGATATTTTAATTGTAATATGGAAAAAAAGTGTCAAGTTGGAGTTGCAGGCATCAACACTAGTTATTTAATGATTTTAACATTGCTATTTTCATTTAGCTTGTCACTTAAGAGCCATCTAAGGTCAGGCAAAAGCATGAAGGTCTTATGGGTGCTTCATTTTACATCCAAGAAAATTGGCATTGCATGCTCTAATTCTAGCTCATCTCATAAAGATTTGCTGTCACTGGATCTCAATACTTTGTGATAGAATTAACTGCATGGCTAGCTAAATCACTTGTACAGAAATTGCCCTTGTAACAAATACGCTTCTTTTTGTCTGTCTCACTCTACATTCATGACATGCTTATATCTCTTTTTTTGATTTACCTAAGCTAATTATGCACTGACAATATTACATCAATATTTCCAAAGTCATCTGTATCACTGACCTAGCAATGAAATCTGCAGATATTTCATCATTAGCAGCTGAGCTCTGAAATGAGTAAGTGTCCAAGAGCTGCTTCTGCAGAATATAAGACTTTGCCTTTTAAAGATAATAGCCAAAATATTTAAGGACCAGCCTACAGTACCAGTTATTGACAGCCTCGGGCGACTATGGCTTTTTTCCCTATTGATCAGGGGAGAACAGCTGGGGAGAGAGAATCTTTATTCCAAAATAGGCAAACATGCCACATCTCTAATATCTGATGCATCTCCCCTTGATATCATTGTTTTTTTTTATTTCATTAGTTGTAGCATCAGGTCTTTTTTAATGCTAATTGATTTTGTGCATCTGTAAAACATCTAAAATCAGTGTCAATTTGCTAAATATTCTTTCATCCCAAACTATTCTACAGAGTTAAAATACATTGCAATAGAATACCAGCTTTTTTAGAGCATCTTCATTTACACATGTAGAAGCCAATATAGTAATCTTTGTAATGCCCTATTCCTGTCCTGACTGTGGTTAAAGTATTAGTTACATTACAAACACAGGCAGTGTAGTATTATTTCCACTTTTGTTGAGGCCTACATATAATAACAAGCTACTTCTTCTATTACATTTTTAAAGTCTTTGTACTGTATTTGTGTTTAACCCTATTGGGTTCTTGATAGCAACAGAACAGGTAATTGGTGAGTTATTATTAGTGCATACAGGCATGCTTGTTTGTACTGAATATTACAGCACAATAGCTTAGTTGATACTTAGTTTTATGAGTTATATTTTTGATCTTTTATTTCAGATGAGGTGGACAGCTGTCATAGTACAACAGTGTGTTCTGCTGGTGACATACCTCCTAATTACTTTGGAAGCAGTGCCTATAGACATAGACAAGACAAAAGTGAAAGGAGAACCCCATGTAGAAGGAGAGAAAATAGAAAACCCAGTAAGTAAATTAATTTTAGTAAATGAAAATCATGTATTATGGTTTTAGTGCTTTCCATCTTGAAATGTAAATGCCTTTTTGTTGGAGTTACATATGGAGAGAAAAATAGTCAAATTCTGCACGTCCATGTGGGTATCAAAATCTCAGGTTTAGGCATTTAATATTTGCTTCAGATTCCTTGCTCAGATAGGACTAGCAAGGTAACTAAGGCAGTGCGCACAGCTTCTGATGGGATGAATTGCCGTTGTTTAACATACTCAGTCCACTGGGAGATGTTTATCTTTAAAAGAAGTTTTTACCCATTTATCTTTGCTGAGATGAACACAACTCCTAATTTGGTTTTCTAAAGTGGATGACAGAAGGTTAGATTAAGTGAACACAGATTTTTTTCAGACACTGAATTTTCTTGGTAACAAAAGCACAATGTCTGTGAATGCAGTAGGTAATCATGTCAAAGAGACGGAGTTAAGATTGTGTGTGCACTAAAGCGGAAAATGAATTTTTGTCCAAAGTGTATGTAACAGTTTTTAAACAATAATATTATTTGATGCTCACTGCACAGCAAAGTACTGCTTTCATACACAAAATCTTGGAAAGGGCTCATTCTGTTCCCAAAACGGTTTCAGTACCAGCAATCTGGACTTCTGTGAATTGTTCTCTTTGCTGAAAACTCATAGGGAAAATAATGGATGTAAATATAGCCTGATGCTACAAGAACTTCGTCCAGCTTGTGAAAACGCCCCTTTTTCACAATCTGGATTGTCTGTTAAACCCCCAGCAATGCAGTTCTGATACCTTGCACTTCCATTAGGTTCTCCCAGTCTGATTTACTTGATATTTAGAAGGCAAGCAGGGTATTGGACTCGCATTCCTTGTGGTTGCTTCTTTCAACTTTGGACGTGGTGGAGGGAGGGAGGGGGAGAGAGAGAGATTTTTTTGACTTTGTAAATCTCTATTATACAAATATTAAAAACAAATGGTGCAGGTTCAAAGTGTGTGGCCCTCCCAGGGGTCGATGATCATGAAACACTTGGCAGTGACAAAAAACACCAAGTCACTGGAGTTTGAAACCGGCTCTCCCATGCCCCTCGACAAGCTGTCTGTCTTCCTTGCAGAGGGCCCCCTTGATGGCCCAGCACTGGACAAGGATGTCTGCATTTTGCTGCAAAGTGAAGTATCCAGATTCACATGAACCTGGACCAGGAAGTGGAAGAGGCGGAAGATGTGGAGGGTGTCATTGGAATCAGCTGAGAGGGAGAGAGAGAGGTGGGGGGAGGTGTGGGTGAAAGAGAAAGAGAAGAATATTGGGTAAATGTATCAAGTGGAAACTCAAAGCGTTTTTCCTCCTTGGGGGAACTAAAAGGATTTACAGAATTCTGAATCGCTTTGGCTTATTTGTCTAACAGGTGAATTATAAAAGCTCTCACAGTCTATT
>NW_017729025.1:141612496-141628597 GCF_001723915.1 Gavialis gangeticus
AGAGGGGGGGGGAGGTGTGGGTGAAAGAGAAAGAGAAGAATATTGGGTAAATGTATCAAGTGGAAACTCAAAGCGTTTTTCCTCCTTGGGGGAACTAAAAGGATTTACAGAATTCTGAATCGCTTTGGCTTATTTGTCTAACAGGTGAATTATAAAAGCTCTCACAGTCTATTTGCATGATAAACCCCAGTGGGTGTGATGTGCATTTTAACAGCTTTCTCTATTCCCCTGTCAGGTGTCAGAATAAAGCACAGGAATTTAACTTGTTATATTTTGTACAACTGAACAAAAGCACAGAAATTCAAGTTTTATTGCTGATGCTTTGCAAGGCAGAGCATTATACCTTGGATGTGGCTGGGGTTTGAGATTCAATGTGATTTTTATGTAATCATCAGACTTATATGAAACAAAAACATGTAACAGCATATTTTCCTGAACTACAACTTTTTTTTCTAAAGGATACTGGACTTTATTATGATGAATATCTCAGGCAAGTGATAGATGTCTTGGAAACAGATAAGCATTTCAGAGAGAAACTTCAGACTGCTGACATAGAGGAAATAAAGGTAGGTCAAAGATCAACAGCATTTAATTAACAACATTTAGACAACTACAAATCAGTGAGATTTTAAGACTTTAGCATATTGAAATTTGTTTGTTTTTACTTTTATGTTACCCTTCTCATTTGCTTGTACTTAAATTATTTGGCTAGATCTTTAGGACTGTAGCTAAGGGACGGAGTCCCTGTTTTTTAAAGGAATGGTCATATTGGCTATGGGAACTATATATTTCAGGACAGAGTTTCTCATTTGCTTTCTAGCTCGGGGTGAACAAATTGGTGGATTCAACCGGCAGCAAGACTCCCATTTCCTAGTAGCCCCTGCCCTTGTCACTGGGGGTTGGTTTCCATTGAGATCCCAGCAGTGGCCAGACTGTGACAGCATGGGGCTGAGGTTTCCACGTAGACCTGCCCCAGCACTGCTGGCAGGGTGCGCCGTAGGGCAGGGACCTGCTTCAGGTCTGGGACTGGGATCTTGCAGTGGTGACAGCGTGGTCAGGAGCCAGGGCAGAGCCATGATCTGCTGCCTGCATGCCCCTGCCCATGGTGGGTGGGCTGCAGATCATGGCTCTGGCCCGGCTCCTGATCAGGCTGTTACTGCTGCAAGGTCCCAGACCCTGAGTAGCTCTCTGCCCAGTTGTGCACCCTGCCAGCACTGCTGGGGCCAGTCTCCATGGAAACCCTGTTTCCGTACTGTAAGGCATGGCTACTGGTGGGGTTTCCCTGCAAACCAGCCCCAGTGACATGGGCAGGGGCTGCTGGGAAATCCCAATCCAGCCCACGGGCCGGACTTTGCCTGCCCCTGGTGTAGCTACTATAAAGGAGCTAGAAGCAGATTTCTTGCTTCAGAAAATGCATGTTAGAGACTCTCCCCCAAAAGAGAACAGGAAGACTTAGAGTAATTTGAATTTTTGAATCAAAGCTCAGTATTCAGTTTTCACAATGGTTTGACAACATTGGCAAGTACTAATAGTACAATTGGGGTCTGATCCCTCATCTCAAAATTGTGTGCCTTGCCTTGCACATGTGGCATGGTAGGAGTCATGATTGTTGAGACTGAGGTTCAGATTCCATTGTACCATTAAATAAATGCTTGCCAGAGACTTTCATGTCATACAGCTAAAAGCATAGCTCTCACTTGTTACTGCTGGTCAAATCATTCAGAGTACTGCAAAGCCAATCACAGAAAGGCTCGTCTACCCTCCAAGAAGAAAATAATATGCAACAAGTGAATACAACATAGAAGAGAAACACAATGGCTGCTTACAGACTTAAAGGAAAAAAAACCAAACCAAAATAATGCTTTAATTTAAACTTGGTGCACCCCCATGCCGAGCCCAATGCACATCCAGAAGAGGCATCATATTAGTTGGATCTGGCTAGCCTAATGTCTGTATAGATTGGGCACTTCAGCAGGGCTTTTTTGGTACTGATTTAATCAGCAATTAGATAAGAGCTGAAAAGCACCATTGAAGCACATGGTCTATACAGACACTGTGGAGCTAGGTCGAACTAACAAGCTGCCTCTTCCAGTAAAGCACTTTTTTTTTCTTTTTCTTTCCCCCCACCCTGTGTCTGTCGGTACCCAAAAAGTCTGACCTGTCTTGTCTGCCCTGCCTTGATGTAAAAAGAAGATGGGAAATTGCAGGAGACTGCCTGTTTAATGCCCTGATGACTAGGGTGTTATACACGACTCCGAACCTCTCCTTTACCATGTCCCATGCCTCACAGATGGCATCCAATTCCACTATTACTCCCCCAGCCCCTTAACTGGGCCACACTTGGCCTCAGGTGTCCTCAGACGTGCCTGGGCCTCCTATCCCCTGACTGAGGCCTCAACTACAGCTACTCTGGTCAGCCCATGTACAGTCCTTTAGGACCCATAAGACCCTACTCTGCCTCCTCACTGAGGCTGTGGGTCCTTACGCCCCTTAGGCCTCAGGTGTCCGCAGGTGTGCTTGGACCTCACTCTGCCTACAGCCCACTTAGGCCTCAGGTGTTTGTCAACATACCTAGATCCTTTCCCAGGCCCCACTCAGTGGGCTTGGGCCTCTGTGCTTTTTTATCAGGGTGTGCTTTCCTAGCCTTTCCCCTCCAGAGGTTAACCACAAGGCAGCGGGGTCTGAGACTTTCTGGGGCCCCATACTCATCCTTCACTGGGGAGGCACAGGTGTGGCATTTCCTGGAAGCTGCCTTGCCACAAGCAGCCCCACCACACCATCCAACCCCAGCAAGGTATAGTTTTAGGTCATTCCCCAGGACCAGGAACCTCCTTCATCCCTATAGTTCCTACCCTGTCCTCCAGGTGTTCTGGGAGCAGCAACTGCAGCCAGGTATTGTTCTCCCTGCAGCGACTCCTGGCTCTAGTGCTCAGGGCCTGCTCTTATTCTCCAGCAGATAGGCCCTCCCTCCAATCAGGCAGCCTCCTGCTGGCCATGTGACTCTCCTGATTGGCAGTGCAGTTTCCTGCAGGCTGCTCTGCTGCCTGCTTGGGCCCTTAAAGTGGCAGGCACCAAAGGTGCCCTGCCACATGGAGGATATGAGATTGAAATGGATTTCTTTCCTTTGCACAACTATACTACATCAGGCCCTACTCCAAACAGTACACTAGTGTTCTCCTTTTTTCCCAGCCTCTCACCACGATCACTTCTCTTAAGCCCTATTTCAACCCTGCATTCTAGCTGGCTACTCCAGATTCCCTCCTGGACTGGCAATCAGTAGGGGATCAATGAGGAAACTTGATCTAAAGCAAAGAAACTAAGTCTGTGGAGAAGAGAGCACTACAATTAAGATCATATGGGGATTTAGGCATCTATCTTCCTTGAAATCAAAGGGAGTTAATCACCTAAGTATCTTGAAGATCTGTACCTAAGCCTCCATTCCTTCTGCATTACATTTTGTGTCTGGTGTTGCAGCTAGTGCCTATGGCTCTGGTGTTGCAGCTACTGCTTATGGCGCCATATACACAGTGCAGTCCCTGGGGCTAGTATCAGTCTTTTGAATCACACTGGTAATGACTGATGGTGTGCTAGCTGCTCCTCAGCTCTTACAGTTACCAGCAAGAAGGTGGAGCCCGCCGCATCATGTGCGTCTGTAGGTCCTCATGGACCAGAAGTTGAGAAGAGCTAGTTTAGAAAATGTCAGTTTTGAAGAAATCTTTAAATACAGATATCAAGTGGTGCTTTAGGTCTTGGTTTAATTATGGTATGTGGAGCACCATAATGTTTAAAAAATGTTTTTGTTCAGGGTCTTTCCTTGATTTTGTTTCCATATGTTTGTATCCTCTCTCTCAATAATATCTGAGATGCTTTTGATGTTGATAAAGACTTTAGTATTGCCAGAGACTGCCAAGAGTAGTCCTACAACTGCATGACTGTCTTACATAAATCATTTACTCTGTTAACAGAATGGAAAGCTAAGCAAAGAGCTAGATTTAGTAAGCCACCATGTCAGAACAAGACTGGATGAACTGAAAAGACAAGAGGTGGCAAGGTTAAGGATGTTAATTAAAGCTAAAATGGATTCCATTCAAGGTAAGAATACAAAGAAGAATTTACAGGTGGGATTAACTTAACATATGGGTCTATAGCAGAGAAGGGCTCCAAATCCTTCAACTGGATCTTTCTCATAACAAATCAGTATTAATAACTAAACTAAGCTGTAGCAATGAGTGGGTCCCACTTCACATTCCTTAGCTGGAATAGCACTAGAAAGTGACCCACTTCTAGGAAATAATGGAGAAGAGAGAAAACATCTGTCTTACAAGTTAAAAAAGCAATTGTTGCTAGCGTTTTTAGATACAACCACTTTTCAGGCATTTTTCTCCACCAGCATAGCAGTTTCCACATCCCTCATTTAGGATTAGTAACATGACAGAATTAAATGTATCAAATTTCACTGTTTGGGCATTTCCTATGCACAAAATAGCATTTTTGAAAATGTGTAGAAGGGTTTCTTTAGGATCAAGGAGTTCAAATCTGCTAAATTTTCTTCCTCTAAATTTTCATTCCACCACCAAAGGTTAATTTTCAGGCTTATGCCAGTAAAGTAAAAATTCAGCTCAAGGGGAATTTTTTTTATTGATTTACCAGTTCTAAGTACCAGAAAACTGGTATTCGGAATGATTGCTTTCTCATCTATACTTATACCATTACTAATGCAGTTCTACAGTCTACTCAATAGGCCTTCATTTTAGAAAAAAAATGTCTGATTTCCAGCAAATATAGTCAGTATCAGTTTGTTTGGCAAGTGGTGCTGTCTCCCTTTTTTGCCCAGTGCTGTAGGATTAAATTATAAATGGCAAAATTTAAATAAAAAAAAAATCCAGAAACACTTGAAAACTTTTTAATAGGTTTTTTCCCAGAAAAAAAAAATCTAAAGATCTGGGCAGAATTGGTTTCAAAATGCTTTACTACTTTGTAAAACTAACAAGCCATAAAAGAACAATCCTCAAAACACCCCAGCAAAGAAAAAAGATTAATCTACCTGTATGTTAGGAGCTTAATTCATTCCCTTTTCAAGTCAAGGAAAGGCTTCTACTGAGTTTAGCAGGCAAGGAATTAGTTCTTAGACTTGTGAATACTTTATAATTTGAGTACTATGGCCCCTGCTAGGGGTTAATTTAATTGTGTAATGGGATCTGAAGAATTTTATCCGAGGATCCCCCAAAACACATATCCTATCATGCCAGATGTTAAAGGTACAGCATGGCAGGACACGCTATTTTGGGAATCTGGGATACAATTCTTAAAATTCCTTTGCACATCTGCTGGTGCTCAGGGAACCTGGCATTGGAGAGCAGTTCCCCACCACTGCATCCTTGAAACTTGCTGGCATATGGGGAACAGCTCAGCTGTATGCAGGCTTTAAACATGTCATGGCATGGGGACCCAGCATTGGGGAATGACTCTCTAGTGCCAGGCCCCTTGCATTTCGTAACTTTTAAATAGGTATGTGTGCAGCTCGACATGGGGTAGGTGGCCTCTGATGTAGTGCTCCCTGCACATCGACAAGTTTGAAGTTTGCAGGGGCAGCAGCCCTGCACTAGGGAACAGCTCCCAAATACAGACTCTCTGCACGCCCTTTAAACTAAGCAACATACCAGACATTAAAATTGTTTCAGGAAGCTTCCTTATCAGTGAGACATAGCTGATTTAATTAGGAACTTTTCAGAGGTGGATTTGTAAATTGTGCTGTGGGTTTTTGCTGTCTTTATTGCTTGACAACTTGCCTGAATATCTGGTGTGTTACAAAAAAATTGTGAAACTCATTTTTAACCTGCAACAAAAGTAGCATCTGAAGAGGGCTTCTGTTTCTCTTCCCTGGTACTAAAACATTGCCAATGAGCCTAGTCTGGAGGTGGACAATGGGTTATGGGTCACTAATGCCAGGAAAACCCCAAATTATTTTAGGAAAGGCATTAATTTTACCATCTTTTAGTTTAGTGCCTATTCCAAATGGTATCTCCAATACACTTAAGTAATATAAAATAGGATCCTGGAGCTATTTTTCTTTCTTTGAATAAAGGTTCCTATCCAGAGAGCATAGTAACCTATCACACACATGCCTGAGAACCACAGTTCATTTTTTTCCTAATACACACATTGGGGTGTGATACTACATTTCTAGGGCAGGCAAAGCTCTCATACAGAGCTCTAGCCAAACTAGTTAAGAGCAACTGATAACTATAGTAATGTGGCTAGTAATCCTGTGTAAGTGGTGGCCAGCTGTCACTGCCTCAGAATATGAATGTTATTGTGTCTTGTACTGTATAGTTTGTACTGAAACTAAAACTATGGACAGGTGTTACATTTGTAGCACTACATACATTTGTATGAGTGGCCCCATAAGCACTACAAAGATAGTGCAAAGTGCGACAAACGTGTTCCTGTTTGAAACAGGAAATTCTCTGTAGTTGTATGTTTTGTAGTGCCACATGTGATGTCCATTCAGTTATGGAAGGTTGACAGCGGGGAGTTCAGGCTTTTTGTGATAACTCACTGACAGGTTTCCTTGGTGAGGGGAGAAAAGCAGCAGCCCCCTCTCTCTCTGTCTGACTAGAGAGCATGCTATTGTGGGAACTTTGCTGTGCTCCATCTGGGGGGCTGTGTATATACTTCCACCCCATGTAAGATGTTTTTTAGCACTACAAAGTGCTAAGGCACTTGTAGTGCTACAAATTACAGCTTGAATCATCTAAATGGAGATGAATATGTACCACATATATTTACCAGTAGAACAATGTTAGTGGTTGCAGTGTCATGAACAATGCAGATTGTGATGCCACTGATTTAAATAGGAACTGCAAGCTTTTCTGTAAATCAAGCCACTTAGGTCTCTCATTTCAGGCACCCAAGCTTGAAAAATTTGCCCAGCATGTATAATGCTAATGGCCTTGTTTTCAGAAATGCTGTGTGCCTGGTAATACTGTTGTGGCCCATGTGAGCTGTCAGCTGCTTTGAAAATTAGGCTCAAGTGTGCACTTAAGAAAATGCTTTATCATTTCTTTTCAGCATATTATCTTTAAATACTTTTTGATTGCTTAAAATTGTTGGATTCAAACCTAGAGAAAGCATATACTCCTCACTGAGGTCTATGTCTTACTTTCCAGTTTAAAACTGCAGCTGGTTTGGTTTAAAAAAAAAATCTAGATAATAGTTTAATGGACTATTTGCTTTTATTCTACTCTGCGGTCCTATTAATCAAACATAACTGAAGGGACTTATTTTTAGAAAATAAATAAACTCTCCGTGAAACAGAATATTGTGCATTCAAACTCATGTGTGCACATGCATTCCATTGTTTTAGAAATATCAAAATGTTGAGCTTGGGAAGAAGGCAAGAATTGGACATTCTGTCTCACAAGGGAGCACCGGTCAGCAGGTTATAATCATGTGAAAACAGTTAAAATGGAAAATATTTGTTATCATGTGCAATTACTCTGGTAAGCAGTCTTAACAGCTGCCATAAAATAAATTCCTAGTTCTGCTAGAGCCATCTTAAATTGCACAATATATGTATATTGTGCTGTTTAAATTGCCTTTATGCATTCTGCTTGTTAATAATTTTTTCTCAGGAACCATGTCTAACATTTCAGTCTTCCAATTTCATTTCAGATAGCTGCCTCTGTTTTTTTTTAAATAAACATTTGTTTTTGTTTCCTTACAAATGTAGATCAGGTGAAAACAAGGACCGAGGATTTTTCTGTTTCTGTTCAGTGCTGGGCCAGGGGTCCTGTTGTTTGTCTGGCCAGACAGTAGCATAAGATGTGAGCAGGGAGAGAGTGGGCAATGGTTAATCACTTCTTTCAATGCCCCATATTCTGGAGTTTCTACTGGTTTAGCCCTCAAATTAATTTAAAGCAGTCTAAGGGTAATTATCCTGGCTGTTATTATTTGGGACTGTTAAAGCTTATAGGTATTTCTTCAGGTACTTTATTTGGAGCATTATGGCTCCTTTCTACTGCCAGATAAAGAAAATAAATGAAAACACATGTTGATGTGGTATAAGGTCTTATCATAAGCATGTTACTTCCATTACTCGCCATATGAGATCTTGAGACTGAGCCTTAAACATACATACAGGCTACAACAGCGTCTGTCATGTACTTCAGAATCATGGGGGGAAAAGTTAAATGGCTGGGAGAGAATAAGGAAATATTTCTCTGATTAGTTAATTTGGAAAACAACATGTCTGTAGCTATGAGAGGTTTGAATGTTAGCACTGGGACTAGATGGATTTGGCGGGCAGTCAAAGGCACATTATAGATGTGGACTTTCTGTATCTTTTGCTGTTAATAAAGCATCCATAATATGAAGGAACCACATGAACTCAGTGGAATGTGAATAACAACACTTATCTATATATAACATGCAAAACTGAACTACAAATACATGCCATGGCTCTAGCAGTGTCTGGTAGCTTCTGAAATGGAAGGCAGTCTGGCCCAGCTAAGTTCAAAATATTTAAAAAGACACTGTCCGATTACGGTTCCCTAAGGGATTTAAGTGCTAAACATGCTGTATAATTTGGCCCTGTAATTTTTCAGAAGACTGTAACCATGGCAGAGGGAGTTGCAAACCTTTACACAGAGCCAGTTACACAGAGCCAGTCCCTTTGCCTTGCTCTGTTTCCATTTTCCATTTTGTCAAGTAGGGAGAATATCACTCCCCTATTTCACAGGGGTGCTGGGACAATATATATATTAATGATAATTGCAGTTACTGGAGTAATGCGCATGGATCATTGTGATTCTAAAGTAATGGGGGCCATATAAGTACAATCAAATACAGAGAGCCTTTTGCCTGTAACTAACAGGAATGAGTAAAACCTATTACCACATTTCTAAAAAATGTTTTAAAACATATAAAGGAGGGAATTTAATTAGGCAGAAATTATGATCTCACAGTGGAGGAATGGTGGTTGGAATATGCAGTGGCCAGTGTTTGCTGGCATATGATAATAAAAACACAGTGGACAGTTTTGGGAAGAATATCTTCTTCACCAAAGGATGACAAGCTGAAGGAGACACTTTCCCAAAATGTTTTACTTGGATTCAATATTTCCATTTGCTGAGACATCTAGTTGCCCAATCAAAAATTGATAGCTTTCTAGAAATCATCAGATAATACTGTAATGCATGACAAATGTATGCTGTTCAAGATAGTAATATTCAGTGGGTGTGTTGTCCACAACGACAGTAGCACTTAGAAAATGCCATTAATGTTAGAAGTGCTTAATGCTGTCTTGAACTGTGCATGCTTACATTATTGGAGGCAGTCTGTAGAGAAGAGAAGCAGGGAAATATTTACAGCATGATCTTTGCACACAGGGTCTGACTCCCCACTGCCTTTTACCTCATAGTCACGTACAAATGGGATTTAAACTGTTGCCTGTCTAATTTGGTATGTTTTTACATACACTTTGGCCAGGTGTAAGTGACTTTGCAAGGTGCTAGGCAATCAGGGAATTGGGTTCTGAGTGCCTCTTCAGCAGGATGATGAGAGTCATCTTGACAGAAACTCCCCTCATATCTAATCAGGTGCCCTGTTAATATGTTGGTTTATGCAGATTAGAAATAGCATGCCATTTATGCACCTTTTGTGGCACTTAAAATGTTTGTAATAGCTGCTAGCTGAAATGCAAGCTTTAATTTCTGCATGTTGAAATTACAGTGTAAAATGTAACCTTCCAGCATGGTGGGAGGAGAATGCAAATTGCAAGGGTCCACTGAAGATTGCAGATCTTTGTCAAGCAGTACTATTCTGTAAGCATTGCTATTTTACCTAATGCCTATTCACCAAGTTCAGTCCCTGGGGAGCCTTCAAATATTTGCAAGCAACAAGTTCATGTATGAAAATGTTTAATGTCCAGATTGCTATCCTTCAAACTTATTTGATGTGGTTTGTATTTAAAATTAATGTGCTCAAATATATTTTCACCTTATTCTTTCAGACACTGGCATAGACCATCAAGCGCTTCTTAAACAGTTTGAACATCTCAACCATCAGAATCCTGACACGTTCGAACCTAAAGATTTAGATATGTTGATCAAAGCAGTGAGTATTAAATATAAAATATTGTAGATGTACACTTGTTATTGATTGTTTCTCTCTGCAGTGAAAGCAAATCCCTTCACTTTATATAAACCAGTCTTATTCTGAATGCCACGCAGCTTTTATTCTCAAAGGAATGTTCTTAGTTCCATTATGTACCAGAAACTTCTGTGCCATTGGCATGCATTAGCCTTAAGAGACCACTTTTTTTTTTTCAGGCAACATCTTGTAGAGTTCTCATTCACATGCTGGTGTCAACAGCTTTGGTAGTAATATTTGACTTTTCAAGGGCACCTATAGTTAGTGAAATTTTGCTAGATGCTCATTATGCCTGTAATATATTTTCAAAGTCTTGATTTTTACTCCCAAATAATTTTTTGCTTGCCACATAATGCCTTTAATGTAAGCTAATAACTACTCCTGTGAAGGTGATCAGGTGAATTCCTGGACCTATCTTATGTAGCAGAGGCTACAACATCTCACCACAGTAGTATTTCAAAGATCTTGTAGTACAAGTTGCTTCCACTGAGGATCATTGTGCGTTTGGTCTGGTAGAGAGTTCATATCAATCATGAGCATGGTTCTTGTTCAGTTGACATCTTATCAGAGAGAAACAATTTAGCAGAGTGCAGCATGGCTTTTTTCAACAGTTGCAGAATTATGCCTCCCACAGAAAACAATTTGAACCTCAGATTCACAGCACACAGAACTGCACATCTGAGATTAGAGTCTGACTGAATGTATTAGCCCAAAGACTGTGGTGACTTATGTTTGTTTTAATTAGCGCCCCTTAATTTACTCTGCAGAGATTGTTTTTTTAAAGCTTCTTGCCATTTATGAGCACAATTTTAGGTATATATTTAGGTGAACAGGGAGAAAGGAGCAAGTCTTTAAACTGTTCTATTTTTTATGTTTGTTTTTCTTAATCAGCTGAAATAGTGACACAATTTACCAAATATTTCAGGAGGACACTTTCCTCTAGATTTGTTTTAAAAATGTGGGGCATTTAGATCGGAAATAAGCGAACAAACAGTATCAGGCAGAGATGACTGTGTTCTAGAAGAGAGAACATTAAAATGGTATACATCCCTTAAGACCTAAAAATCTCAAATGCAAAACTACCCACCTCCAAAACACTTCCTATAGTAAGCATACCTCCAATAACTAGTCAGTAAAGTCAAGTAATTCACATGATAATACATGATAATCCATGCTAGTTTACACAGTTCCATATGATTATGGTTTACCTTTGGGCAGTGATTCTCAACCAGGGTGCCATTAAATCGTTTTATCAGTGCTATAGGGTGTTGCACAATATTAGCTCCACATGCTGCAGGGGGGCTGCTTGGGGAACAGCGTGCCTTAGTGCATGCCTAGCCAGCAGGCAGTCCCCATTCTGAGGCACCCTGTGCCCCAGCCGGCCGGCCAGGGAGCAGTACATGGAGACACTAGGCTGCCTGCTTCCCCATCTCCATGCGCTGTGGAGCCCTTGTGCTGAGGCACCCTGTGTCCCAGTCAGTTGCTCCCTGGCTGGCTGGGGTGCAGCAGAGGTCTGGTGTTGAGGCATGCAGAGACAGGGGAGCAGCCAGCCCAGGGCTGCCTGCTCCCCTGTCTCAAGGCACACTGTGCCCCAGCCAGCCTGGGAATTTCTGGTTGGGGTGCAGAGTGCCTCGGCGCAGGGGCTCTGCAGCACAGAGACAGGGGAGCAAGCAGCCCTGGGCTGCCTGCTCCCCATCTCCACAGTGGTCCTGGCACACAGCACTTTGGCGTGCTTTGCGCCACTTTTTCTCATGGTTTTTTTGCCCTAGCACTGCAGATTAGCTGCATGGGGTACAGTTTAGCATGCAATGTGTGTGGTTTGTGGCACTACAAACTGCATGTGCCTGTGTGTCTGGATGCTACCAGAGATTTCAAATAGGAATCCATTTTGTCAAAAACATTCTAAGTTCTTTGTAGCAGGAGACTCAATCTGTTATTGGGATAATTATTTGAAGAGTGTATGCTACGATTTACAATTATGTTAATAGTATTATCAGCATAGGAGATGCTGAACTTGAATTAATTGATTGTTAGCTCATGTATAAGAGGGGACATCTTAATACTTCCTCTTACACTACTGTATGGACAAGAAAGACAAAACCTAAGATGCTAGATTATGTGAAAGTGACTGGTTTTGTTAAAACAGGTAGAATGGGAAGAGTGAGGATCCCAGGATGTTAAATGCATGTTTGGCAGATCAATGGGAACGTGACCAGCCTCACTCGTATTTCTAAGCATATTAGTTTTAAGCAAGATGGTCTCTTCAGCATAAGTGTTTCTCTTTGTAGGCTACAAGTGACCTGGAAAACTATGACAAGACACGCCATGAAGAATTTAAGAAATATGAGATGATGAAAGAACATGAGAGGAGAGAATATTTGAAAACGCTGAATGAAGAGAAGAGACAGGAGGAGGAATCCAAATATGAGGAGCAGAAGAAAAAACATGGAGACCACCCTAAAATTAATCATCCTGTAGGGACACAGTCTTGTACAATTCTCTTAAATACTTTGCATACTGATAAACAAATGCATATAATGAGAGAGGCATGGATAACACCTTGGCCATCCTCAGTGCTGACCTGATTCTGACCACACTGCAGTCAGTCTTACTGCTGACTTTCTTTCTTTTTTTCGGTTGTCCCTACGTTTTGGACCCACTCTGAAGCCTACTGATGTTAGTGGGAACCTTTTCCCATTTGAGTAGATACAGAGAGAGATCAACATCAAGTGCATTGCAGAATCTTATTCTACCTACCTGTTATCTTTACTGTTTTTGATATGTAATTATGTTATATATAAGCAAAATGCTAGTTCATAAAGAAGGCAGAAGTAATTCAGGAGGAAACCAGGAAGGCATTTGAAGCTTTGAGGATTCCTTCATTCCATCCCTAGCCTTGCTTACAGCAGTCTTCCCTCCAGGCAAGGAAGGTTGATTACAGTTCCTTTGAGATGCAGCTTTTACATGGATCTGTGGAGTTGTGCAGAATGATGCCTATTAGTCTTTTTCCCTAAGTCTGAGCATGCTACTTCTATGACACTCTTAACCCCTTTATCTTCTGGAAATATAAATTGTGAACCACAGCTGGTGGACATCAATGGGAAAAGACTCTCATTAACATCACTAGGCTTTGGATTGGTTCAAAAGGTTGGGGCAACTGAAAAAACCCCCAAAAAACAAAAAAGAGAAAATTTAAGTCCAGGTCACTGTAATGATGTGATCACTTTTTGAGCTATTTTTCTTTTTGTATTCTGTTGACAGGGTAGCAAAGACCAACTGAAAGAGGTATGGGAGGAAGCAGACGGGCTAGATCCTAATGACTTTGACCCAAAGACCTTTTTCAAGTTACATGGTAAGAGCAATTATATTTGATTTAAAGATACAAGTGACTCCTGCATTCTCTTCTGCTGAGAATGTTTCTTCAGAAAGTTTGTTATCATATGCTATGAAGAAATGTTATCACACAAGCTGTCTGAATGAGTCTACAAATATGGAGAGGATTAAACAACCTGTTTTATTATTTCCAAATTGCTCATGCAAGAGCACTCCAGTATGAAATCATAAGGAGCTTCATAGGGCAGGGGTTGGCAATCTATGGTCTATGGCGGTGTTTCTCAGCCCATGGTACACATACCTCTGGGGGTACACGGGTGCTGCATTTTGGTCTTTGCCTGCTTGGGCTGGAAGTTCTGGCCACCACCCCTCCTGCCGTGTCCAGTGCGCCGGGGTTTTCACTCCCCAGTGTCAGGGTGCCAGGAGATGGGGAGGGAGGCCTTGCACAGGCTGCTTTGCCCTGGGCTGCAGTGGAAAAAGTGGGACTCGGCTCGTGGCAGCAAAGTCACAAGCGCCACGGTGGGACTTCTGGTTTTGCTTTTGCCACGTCAATTGGCAGGGGGTACATAAGGTACCAAAGGTTGAGAACCACTGGAGTCTATGGGACGAATCTGGACCATGGAGCCCTCGGATCTGGCCTGCAGATGTGGCGCTTTGGCAATTGGTTGGGGCTTTGGCTGCAGGTGCTTTCCCCATGCCACTGCGGGCAAAAGCATTGGCTATGGGTGGGTCCTAGCACCCATGTACCTGTCTTTGATCTAAGGTGGGTCATTCCAGCCCGCGACTGGAAAACATTACCTAACACTGTCATAGGATATTTGTATGACCGGGTCACTAAACTATCAAATGGGATAACGTTCAGAATGTTAGTTCTTCATACATTTATGCTCCACTGGTAAAAGCACAACACTTGCATGTGGCAAGTGGGACAGTGCAGCTGTGGAAAGGGGCTGTCCTTTTTTGCTGTCTTAGCAAAAAATGACCCCCTTAGGATGAACAAAAGAAGGTTGTGGGAATGAACATGCAGATTCACCATCTTATTCCAGACCAGTATCCATAGTGCTAGTCTCCTCATTGCTTCAATAATAACAGTGGAGATATCAAGCTCCTTAAGACTCTAATTCTTTGAAAGAAAATAAAATCAAATATGGTTGCTTCTAATATTTCTAGTTAGTCTGCAGCCAGCAATTGAAACCGTGGGACAGAGGTGTAAACTTTCTCAGTCATCCTAATAGGACATTCAGTTTTAAACATAATTACAAACTCTTACTTCTCAACCTGGTTAAATGCTTCACCACTGAAGAAGAGCTACATACAAAAATGACATTTGCTCTGTGCAGCTGGCTAGGCCCAGCAATAAGCTGGCAGTTTGTTTTAAGTGACAAGTTGAACAGTAAATGGAGGAAACTGGTTTTTACTCACTCAGCCCACGTAAGGGAAAACAATGCATAAATTGCAGGAAATGTCAACTCACAACTCACGTAAAGTACTGAATGTTATGGTTTATCATTATGTTTGAAATTGTTGTGTAATTTAGTCACAGTGCTTCATGATAAATGTATAAAAATACTAGATTTATTTTTTCTTTTCTTTTTCTAGAGATCTAGATAGATACTTCCTGGAGAGCTGAATAACCTCTTTCATAGCAGTTTCACAGAAACATAAATAACCACCTTTTGCCATTGAAAGTTATATATTAAAAACTTTGATGCAGCTAGCCTAAATTACAGTATATGCATTTATTTTAAGTAGACTTGGCATTTTCTGTCAAGCTCAGAAGTACATTTCAAATATTCATATTAAAAATGGATAGTCATGTAATTTGAATCATGATTCCACAGTTACCAAGTATTTCAGGTATTTCCATTTTTGTATTCATCAGCCAAACCATTCAGCAGTGAATCTGCCCTGAAGCAGATTTACAGAATTCTGAAGATGTGGAAATTTGCTTAGAGAAATTTCCATATAGTTGGCCAATTTTTTCCTACAAATTTTTGTTGGCCCTGAATATATTTGCAAATATTGGCTAGATTCTGATACCTTACTTATGTTCAGCAGCTTTTTTGCATAGTCCCATTGTGACCTTTTCTCATGCCTTTAGTTTTCATATTTGAGAGGTAGAGGAATCTCTGCAGACTTAGCTTATCAAAAGTGAATATTTAAGTAACCAGAAATGGCAGTTCACACCAATCAAGGCCTGATTTAATGTTAAGTGGTATAATTTCCATGTCAGATCCTGTATCTAGCATTTTATTAGGTACAGAGTTTAAGCCAGTCTAGGTTATATACAGGCAACTATTTATTTGACCCAGTGAAAACTGTTGCATTCACAATTTTTCTGTATTCATTAAAGTTGTATTTTCAACTACTATACCTTTATAGATGTCAATAATGATGGCTTCCTGGATGAGCAAGAATTAGAAGCCCTGTTTACTAAAGAGGTAAAAAAAAAAAAAAAGTCAGAACATTTCAATTCATTCAGTAGATTGATTCTTCTCCATTTTAAGTGGATACTTGTTTTGTTTTGACTTAACTACAAATAAAGTCGCACCTCGAACTCCAAGCATCCTCAACACTCATTAGAGGCAGGTCCTGTCAGACCAACCTGGTGGCCTT
>NW_017729025.1:141628681-141629055 GCF_001723915.1 Gavialis gangeticus
AGCAGGTCCAAGGAGGTGATCCTCCCCCTCTATGCGGCACTGGTCAGGCCGCAGCTGGAGTACTGCGTCTAGTTCTGGGCGCTGCACTTCAAGACAGATGTGGACAACATGGAGAGGGTCCAGAGAAGGGCCACTTGCATGATCAGGGGGCAGCAGGGCAGGCCCTATGAGGAGAGGCTACGGGATCTAAACCTGTGCAGCCTCCACAAGAGAAGGCTGAGGGGGGATCTAGTGGCCTGTTACAAACTAGTCAGAGGGGACCAGCAGGCATTGGGGGAGTCCCTGTTCCCCCAAGCACTACCAGGAGTGGCCAGGAATAACGGTCACAAGCTGGCAGAGGGTAAATTTAGTCTAGATATCAGGAGGCATTACTT
>NW_017729025.1:141634055-141640516 GCF_001723915.1 Gavialis gangeticus
GCTACTTCACGGTCAGGGTGGCTAGGATCTGGAACCAACTTCTAAGTGAAGTTGTGCTGGCTCCTACCTTGGGAGTCTTTAAGAGGAGGCTAGATGAACACCTTGCTGGGGTCGTTTGACCCCAGTACTCTTTCCGTGGCAGGGGGTCGGACTCAATGATTTGCTCAGGTCCCTTCTGACCCTACACACTATGAAACTATGAAACTCTTTTAAAAATGATCTAACTCAATAAGGAGGCAAAGAATGGAGAATCTAGTGGTTAAGGCACAGGGCTGGGACTGTAGAGGCCTGGAGTCCGCATCCCACTTTACCAGAGACTTTTTTGTAACCACATCCCGTTTGTACCACAGACCTGGTATAATCACCTTAGCATCTTGTGGCTTTTCCGTAGGGCCTACCTGGCTGCCCAGGACTACCACTGAAGAAACAAACCCAGCCCATTCACTGCTTCACATTATATACACCCAAGCCTGGTATTTAGGCTAGATAAATAGCGTAGAGTGACTCTCAGTGGTGTGGAGGGTATACCTGGAGTGCATATTCTGGAGCAGGGGTGTCAAAGATCTGGCCTACCCGCTGGATATGGCCTGTTGAGCTTTTTCATGTGGCCTGTAGGGCTCCTGGAAGGGTTGAAAATGTGGAGGTGGAGCGACTGGGGGCTCTCAAGAGCTAGAAAGCCTGAGAGTGGTGCTGGCCTATCCTAGGCCACTCAGGGACAGTCTTGGTTTTCCTACATTTTTTCTTTGGGAGGGAAAAAAGACAAGTTAACGCCTTAGTTAAAAACCCAGTAATATTCTTACCGCTACCCATGCTCAAAAATGTCCTTACTTCTCCTTGGGTCAGAGACAAAAGGTGGGGCTTAAAGCATACATGCAAAGTAAACAAATTCAGGTTGGTGTGGATCAAAGAAGGAAATGAAACCCAGAAGCACACAGCCCTAGTGGACTACCTTGCCATAGGTCTCCTCTTACACTAATTGAGTTGGAGTATAGTACAGGGAAAGAGGCAGCCTTTTAGATGGGAATGTGTCCACCATCACCTTAAAATCAACTCTGAAACCTATTGTATAGCCAGTGCAAATCAGAGGTCACGCTGAAAATGGGATAATGCTTTAACGAGTGGGCCACTTCAGTACCAGCTATATGCACAAATCTTGTATCTGAATGTATGGAGGCACACTTCTATGCCTAGGTGGAGCCCTGCAGATGTCAGTTAGGATTCTTCCCCTCTGCTGAGGCAATTACTGGGTCAAAACCTGAATTCTCAAATGAATTTTGAGAGTAATCTCCCATAGTAGGTATTGTAGTACTTCATTTGAAGTAACTACAAATATCACCCTTTACCATTCAAAAACTCACTTTCTGCTTACAATATTGTGTTGAAATAAATTATTTTTTTACACTTTTTGTGGCAAACTCCTCCCCCCACAAAAACGAAACCCCTCCAAAAAACAAAACCAAAAATCTTAGCTAAAATAAAACATAAAAAGATGCCAATTTTAGGACTGGTTCAAATAGGTGATACTTTGTTGTTAAGCAGTATTGCCCACAATTTTCCTAAATGTGTTGCGATGTGAATGAGCAGCTCTTTCTTCCAGCTAATGTTTGATACTTTTTATTTCAGCTGGAGAAAGTCTATGACCCCAAAAATGAAGAAGATGACATGGTAGAAATGGAAGAAGAAAGGCTAAGAATGAGAGAGCATGTCATGAATGAGGTGTGATCAGAAATGTAATGTAATCTGCTCATTTGCACACGTGTAGTCCTATTTTAGTGAATAAGGTTGTTCAGGTACAACAAAAGGGAAGTCAGGCCATTGTACTGTATACAACATTTACAGACATTCACTTAATTGCAATCCTTCAGCCACATCCTGTCCTCTCAGAGACATGCCTGATCAATGAATGAAATTGCTTGGAAAATTTTTTTTGTGTTTTCCCCATGTCTTGACCTCAAGAAGGCTAATATTTTTGGAGTGATTTGTGGCGTGGCCTTTCATCCCTACAAAGGTCTGAGAATTCACAGAAATTACTTGTGAATCATAGACCATGCTGTAGAATAGGGCTAGCCTTTGCAATAATTCCTGCTTGTTATATCAGTTATCATAGGTCCAAGTTGAATCATTTTGCCAATGCTCTCCTGCAAGCATTTCATCCTTGTTTTGTTTTAGAAGTGTTCCAGCAGCCCCAAGTGTCAGCCTATGACACTGAAGGTTCATGTCGGTTCTTACAGTTATTTCCTGTAGAAATAACTGTAAGAACAGGGGCAGGGGAACAGGAGTGGGGGGACAGGGAAAGGGCAGGAAAGGTTGCTGCTGCTGCTTAGAGTGGCTGTGTGTCTGCAACAGTTTCACTCTGCTGTACTCTGTAGGCCTGAGAATTAAAGATGGGTAGCTGTTAATCTGATGGCAAAGCAACTGTCCCCTTCTTCTGGTACAGGCCACTTGGTGTCTTGCTATTTGAAACCCCTCCAATTTAAAAGTAGCAGTTGCTGTGGTTTATAGATAAAAAATTTGTACCAGAAAAATCAGTTGTCAAATATTTTGTCAAGGAAAATTTTGTATGCCTTAGAGAGTTTCTGTTAACTCATTCTTGGCTTAATACTAGGACTGTACATAATATTTTCAGGGAAATTTAGAAATATTAACTGATCAGATGATTAGCTTTTATTTCAATTTTTTGAAATTGCATCAGGTTTTTGAAAAAAGAACTGAAAAACATTGCTTTTTTCTTATTCAAAGAGTCCATTTAAAAATGAAAGGGCTAGTTATGAAGTTCCTGCATAAATGTAGGCTCAAAGCCCCAAAATTTCTTGCAATCCATAAATATATTTTCTTCTATGTCATTTCTGCTTTAATTAGGTTGACCTCAACAGGGACCGATTAGTAACTTTGGAAGAGTTCCTAAAAGCTACAGAGAAAAAAGAATTTTTGGAGCCAGATAGCTGGGAGGTAATTATAATGTATTCAAAGTGGAACATACTGTACTGTTATCATTGGTCAAACCAAGAAACGAAGTGGCATATCTCTGATTTTCATGTTTCCTCCTTGTCTTTGGTATGCATGTGTGCTGTGGTATAAAATGGTTTAGTTTAATAAACATGATCTTTATGTTCAAGAACATAAATAATAGGTCTTGTGCCAACATGTGGATTACATGAAGGCTTGTTTGCACAGGTCTTTGAAACATTAAACAAATGCAGGCAGTTTGACTGTAGATGTCTTTAGATATGGATGGAGTTTCATTGGAAGCATGAGAAATTATTCTTTTCTGCTTCCCCTGAGATAAGCAAAAGGGAATATCTCCTTATTCTTGAAAATAAGTTGGAGGGATGAAGTCCTTTGCAGTGGCATGTATTTTTGGAAGTATCAAAATGAAATTTCTTGCATTGTTAGTTGGTGAATGTTCACTGTGAAGATAACTAACCCCCTCTCAAGATGTATTTTGCTCATTCTTGTGTAAGGCTCCTATCTCTGTGGCATTTTTCTTGCAGACACTGGATCAGCAGCAACTTTTCACTGAAGAGGAGCTAAAGGAATTTGAAAGCCATATTTCTCAGCAGGAAGATGAGCTCAGGAAGAAAGCAGAGGATCTTCAAAAACAGAAGGAAGAGCTACAGAGACAACATGACCAGCTTCAGGCTCAGAAACAAGAACTTCAGCAGGTGCTGTCAAAACAGTAGGAAGATTTGTTCCCTTCCATGAGCCATTGTTTAAATTTTAGAGACAAGTTAGTACTAACTCTGCTTCCATGGATAGTTTAGACATGAGGGCTGCAGTTTAATTGTAAACTAATTTTTATACCACAGTGTGCGAGCTGTGACTAGACAGTGTCTCTCAACTCTGTTTCCATTGATGAAACTCAAAAGTACAGTGTACATTTTGCCAAGAGACACTCAATTATGCAAAATAAAAGGAAGTGGAGGCTATTGAGCTTTAACACTCCCTCTTTTTATTTTTTCCTATCCATCAGGTTGTACAACAGATGGAGCAGAAGAAGCTTCAGCAAGGAAATCCTGCATCAGGACCAGCTGGGGAACTGAAATTCCAGCCCCGTATGTAAAGTGCATGATGTTATGGATACACATTTCAAAGTTTTTAAAAATCCTTTATTTCTGGGGAAACTAGCTTGCTTGCAGTGATCTGTTTTGGAGAAGATAACTTAGATCACTGTTTGTAAACTTTCACACTTTCTTCTTAAAGAATTCCAATTGGATTGGAAAAGCCACAATTCAAACTTGGCAGCATGTGGCCCACAGAGATGGGGTTTGCTGTCTTTTGAAGTGAGCATGTTTGGGCCTTTCATGCTCTGCACGTGTCCTGAACTTTAGGAGGTTCTCAGAGCATCTGAGATAGGGAAAGATAGGGCACATGCAGATAGCCAGCTTCTGATTGGTATTCTCTGAGTCTCCATTTGTGCAGTTGAACCTGGCTGCTAATGCATGAGCCTTCACTTTCATCCATGTATTCCTGCAATTTTCCCTAAGTCAGTTCTCGTCCTCCACACACTCCAGAATAGAGCAAAATGTTGATTCCCGAACCCTTTCTTGAACTACAGTTGACTGTGTAGTTTTGCTAATAGGTTAGACAGTGGATTTGTATAGGGCGATTTGGCTAGGGATTGATTCTGCCTCAGGCAGAGGGTTGGACTAGGTGACCTCTGGAGGTTCCTTCCAGCCCTTTCTTTTTACAATTCTGTGGCCTCTGCATGTTACAAGTGTAACGCAATTATCTGGTTAATTGTACAATTAACTAGTTAATTGTGCAGTTACCTTGAGACCAGATACACACACAAAGTAGCTATCATGCCAGAAAAAGTTCCAAACAGTTATAAAGTTAAAGTTAGACCTTGAAAACGTGTACTAACTTTATAGCTGGTTGCTTTCAAGCTGTAATTTGTATATGTAGCAGGGTCTCTTCTGTGGCTGACAGCTCCATCAGCTGTGGGCTCCCAGTCGCAGGGATGCACCATGGTTAGTCGGGGCTGGAAAGGATGGGGACCCTCAGCTCCAGCAACTGCCAGCTCTGTGTCCCAGCAGTACCCTGCAGCTCAGAGTCCTGCAGCTGCAGACATGGGGTTCCTGCAGCATGTCTCCCTCCAGTTGGGTCCTGGCAGCCCCTGGGCACACTGATCTCCCAGCCCTGGGAGTACACGAAACCACCATGGCTGAGCAATTATAGCTGCTATGATCTTAAAGCCATGGGCTGTGTCAGACCCAGGATTGGGCTCCCCCATGCACTGGCAGTAAGGTGCAATGTGATTGAATACATAGGAATCTACTTAAATCATGTTTTTGCATTTTTTGGGGAAAGCAGGAAATCCACGCTTTCCCTGAAGAGCAGGAAAACACCCTTCCTGTCTGAAATTGGCTTGAAATCAAAAAGAAAAAAAAGCTTACTGGAGGTGAGCAGCAGCTAGCAGGGAGCAAAGGAAAGCATGGGAAGCCTTCTGCTACGGCACAGGGGCCTTGGGGAAAGTACAGTGTCTCCCAGCCAGGCTCAGTTATTGAGCCCATCAGCATGCTGATTAACCCAGTCACTAGGCAGCACAGGAGGCCAGGAGGATTTAAAGAGACAGTGCATGCAGCACAGCGAGGCTGGCTGCAGCACTTAAGATCAGGATCTGCCATGGACCATGTGAAGCAGTATCCTTCATGTAGATGGTGGCAAATTGTTCTGTTCAGCATGTAATGTCATCCTGGATCTGACCAGAAAAAACAGTGTTGATGAGCACTTAGAATCAGAAAGGCTATGCTTGGTGGGAGAGGGGAGATGGGAGCAAGCTGTACAGATGCAGGAGGGTTAAACTGAAATAGTGAGAGCTGGTGTGGGGGTGGAAGAAGGAGACCGGTGCTCATTTTACACTGGTAACCTGTTCAACAGTCATCACCCCACCCACTCCCAGTTTTTTTTCCACCCCCACTGGCTCCCACCTCTTCAGGTTAGCCTCCTTCCCTTAGCAGGATTTTTTTCTTTTTCAGGAGCTGTATTTTTGAATGCTGAATGCACCCAGCCACTTGGCTCTCAGCCAATGAACGGCATGAGGGGGAGCGAATAAAAAATGGCAGCAACCTGAAAATAATTGGCAGCTAGTGTGATTTAAGTAGATGCCTATAATACGTGATCCTGCAATCACACCTCCTGCCATGCATGTGTGAATTGGGTATTAGGTCCTATTATGCCTTTACCTGAAGATGTATAGGGGCCCTAAGATTTTATGGTATTACTTCCTCTGAGTATTTCTCCCAGAAAATTTTTGGGTGGATTTCTCTCTCATCATTCTAAATTAACTGTGGAAGAAGTCATAGATTCATAGATTGTAAGGCTGGAAGGGAACTCAGAAGATCATCAGGTCCAGCCCCCTGCACCAGGCAGGAAAGACAACTCAGTTCAGGTGGCCCCAGCAAAGTGACCATCCAGTCTCCTCTTGAGGATTTCCAGGGCAGATGATTGCACCACCTCTG
>NW_017729025.1:141645516-141649078 GCF_001723915.1 Gavialis gangeticus
GCGATTGCACCACCTCTGAAGGGAGCCTATTCCACAGTCTGGACACCCTAGCTGTGAAGATGTTTTTCCTAATGTTGAGCCTGAAACAGTTTTCCAGGAGTTTGTGGCCATTACTCCTGGTTTTCCCCTTGGGTGCCCTGGTGAACAGATGTTCACTGAGCCCTTGATGTACTCCCCTGATATAGTGGTAAGCTGCTACCAAGTCCTCTCTCAGCCTTCTTTTTTCCAGGCTGAAGAGTCCCAGGTCCCTCAGCCTTTCCTTGTACGGCTTGCCATACAAGTCTCTGATCATACAGGTGGCCCTTCTCTGGACTCTCTCAAGTTTTACCATGTCCTTGTTAAAGTGCAGCACCCAGAATTGGACGCAGTGCTTCAGTTAGGGTCTTACCAATGCCGAGTAGAGCAGAATAATCACTTCCTTGGTTTTGCTAGAGATGCATTGATTGATGCATGCCAGAGTATTATTTGCCCTGGCTACAGCATTGCACTGCCAGCTCATATTCATGGGGGTCTGTTATTACCCCCAGGTCCCTTTCATTTGTAGTGCTGGCCAGTTTGGCGCCACCAAGCCTGTAGGTGTGTAGGGGGTTGTTCATCCTCAGGTGGAGCACTTTACATTTCTCAATGTTGAACTTCACCTGGTTCCGATCCACCCAACTTGCTAGCCTGTTTAGATCCACCTGTATCTGCAGCCTATCTTCAGGTGTGACCACGCTTCCCCAGAACTTGGTGTCATCCGTGAACTTGGCCAGTGAGCACTTCACCTCCACATCCAAATCATTGATGAAGATGTTGAATAGTACTGGACCAAGCACCGACCACTGTGAGACATTGCTGGCCACTTCACCAGGATGATTCTCTGGATCCTACCCCACAGCCAGCTTTGTACCCACCTGAATTTCTTGCAGTTAAGCCCACAATCCTCTGATTTTCTCGTGAGAGCATTGTGAAATACCAGATCAAAGGCTTTTTGGAAGTCAAGGTATGCAATGTCTACCTCCTCTTTCTTATCCAGGTGGTGAGTTACCTGATCATAAAAGGAGATGAGGTTGGTAAGACAAGACCTGCACATGACGAAGCCATGCTGACTGTCGTGCAGAATCCTACCTTCTGCAAGCTTATTGCACAGACTCCTTAATGAATTTTTCCAGGATTTTCCCTGGGATAGAAGTTAGGCTAATTGGCCTTCAGTTACCTGGGTCCTCCCTCTTCCCCTTCTTGAAGATGGGCACAACAGTAGCCTTCTTCCAGTCCTCAGGGACCTCCCCAGAGCATCACAAGTTTGCAAGTTTTGCCAGGGGTTCTGTGATGACTTTGGCCAGCTCCTTCAGCACTCTCGATGGAGTTTATCTGGTCCTACTGACTTATATATGTCTGTCTTTTTTAATTGGTCACGCACCAGTTCTACAGCAATAGTAGGAAGGTGGTCATTCCTACCCTGCTCATTCTGTAGTCTGTCTGGCATGATTTCCTCTTTGGCCCAGTGAAATACCAAAGTAAAGTAGTTATTCAGGAGTTCAGTTTTCTCCTGAGTGCTGGTAACCAGCTGTCCTGAGTTGTTGAGCAGTGGCCTCATACTCCCATTTCATTTTCTCCTGTTCCCTAGGTACCTAAAGAAGGATTTCTTGATGTCCTTGATTCCCGTGGCTAATTTGAGTTCAGTTGCCACCTTAGCCTTTCTAATCTGTTCCCTACAAGTGCGGGCTGTTGTATAGTTCTCTTTGGGGCCTGTCCCAAGCTTCCATTGTTTGTACGCCTTTTTTTTCTTTCTTAGGAGGAGCATGATTTTCCTGTTTAGCCAAGAGGGCTTCCCAGCCCTTCAGGTACCTTTCCTCCACATGGGAATGGACTTCCTTTGTGCTTCAGGGATTGTGTCCTTAAGGAATGACCACTCTTCATGCACTCCTTTCACCTTAGGTCCCTGGTCCCACAGCACTACCCCTACTAGTGACCTGAGCTTGTTGAAATTCGCATTTTTGAAGCCCAAAACTTCAACCCTGCTATCTGATTTGTCTGCCTTGTGATGGACAGTGAACTTGATGGTTTCATGGTCACTGTTGCCCAAGCTTCCCTCTGTATTTAAATTGGTCACCTTTGGCCAGAACTAAGTCTAGGAGAGCGTTACCTCTGGTTGGTCTGTGCACGATCTGAGCCAGGAAGAGCTCTTCGATGTAGGTCAGGAAGGAACGCAACTGATCTGACTTGGCCGAGTGTTCCTCCCAAGAGATATCTGGACAGTTGAAGTCCCCCATGATGACCATGTCCCATGTACGTGAGGCCTCTCTCAGTTCTTGGATGAACTCTAGGTCAAATTCCTCCCCCTGGCTTGGTGGTAGTATTCACCTACAGTTAGGTCTCTCTTGCCACTTCCCCCCAGCATCTTGACCCAGAGAGTTTCAAACAGTTCTTCTTTGGAGCCGATGTTGGCCTCCAAGGAGGTGCACTGCTCCTTTACCTAAAGAGCTACACCTCCACTTTTCTTCCCTACCCGGTCCCTTCTGTACAGGGCATAGCCCTCTATGGCTACAGGCCAATCATGTGAGGAGTCCCACCAGGTCTCTGTAATCCCTACTAGATCGTAATGCCCACTGGAGAGCAAGAGGGATAGCTCCTCCTGCTTGTTCCCCATGCTCCTGGCATTAGTGTACAGGCACCTGAGTTCTCCTGTTGAGATCCTTGGTTTTCTGTGAGGCTGAAGGAGAACTATTCCCTCAGCTCCTACAAGAGTGGATCTCCTAATGTCCATATCTACGGAGCTTTCTTATATGATGATCCCCAGGCAAGCTTCAGCCAGTGTTTCCGCGTTCCCCAGCAATCTTAAAGTCCTATCTAGAAGGTGGGCCAGGATGATCGGCCCTATCTAGAAGATCCCTTAAGAACAGGACTTAGCTCTCCATGTGAGATGGATGCCACCCCTTCCCAGAAGTCCTCTCTCTCTCCCCGAAGTGCATGCTGTGGTCAAGGAAGCCAAAGCCCTCTTGGTGGCACCACCATTGGAGTCATTGGTTCACTTCCTTGATGCATCCTTCCCTCCTAGGACCATGGCCTGTAACTGGGAGCACAGAGGAAAAGACTACCCGGGCCCCCGACCCCTTGAGCCCAGAGCCCTGTAGTTGCATGTGACCCAGTCTGGATTACTCCTAGCTGTCTCTTTTGTTCCCACATGGATGAGGAGCACGGGGTAGTGATAGGGCCAGACGAGCCTGGGGATCTTCTCTGCAACATCTTGGATGTGAGCCCCGGGAAGGCAGCAGACCTCACACGCTAGGGGGTCTGGACGGTAGATGGATCCCTTGGTGCCCTGCAGGAGGCAGTCCCCCATCACCACCACCTTATGCCTCCTTTTGGGGGTGGCAGTATGCTGCTTACTATCCTCCTCCTCTGGTGTCACCATTGGAGCCTCCTCATGCATGGGGAGGGGAGCATACCTGTTGTGCAGGACCAGGGGAGGGGTAACCATGGCCTTGTGTTTCCTGGAGCATGAGGTGACCATCATCCAGGTAGCTCCAGGTGGGCCTTTTTGGTTAGCCTTCTGGTTGGCCACCATCTCTACTTCATTCCC
>NW_017729025.1:141654078-141665698 GCF_001723915.1 Gavialis gangeticus
CCACTACCTTATGCCTCCTTTTGGGGGTGGCAGTATGCTGCTTACTATCCTCCTCCTCTGGTGTCACCATTGGAGCCTCCTCATGCATGGGGAGGGGAGCATACCTGTTGTGCAGGACCAGGGGAGGGGTAACCATGGCCTTGTGTTTCCTGGAGCATGAGGTGACCATCATCCAGGTAGCTCCAGGTGGGCCTTTTTGGTTAGCCTTCTGGTTGGCCACCATCTCTACTTCATTCCCTTCTTCCTTCTTTTAGAGAAGGGCATGGCAGTAGTCATCAATGAAGTCTTCGTGGGCCCTGATGGTGCATAGCTAGCATACCTTCTCCTTGAGCTCATGCACCCGGCCCTCCAGAGGCTCCAGTAGGGAGTGCACCCCACAAGTGGGGGTGCCCTCATGCTCAGCTACTAGCAGCTGTTTCAGGCAGTCCCCACAGTCCCGGGCCAGGGGCTCTGTCTGGGTGAAGAGCACAGTGGTGCCGGGAAGTCCTGCAGGCAAGTCTTCCTTGAGCAGCTGTTTCTGTGCTAACCAGCTAACTCCAAGCAAGTGGTAAAATAGATATGCATGTATAATGAGGTTTCAGTGCTGGATATTTTATTTGCCCAGTGAAATTGTGAAAAGTTTTGTTTTTCTCTTATTTAGAGTCTTTGCCGACATGGCCCATCAGCCAGGTGCCTTCTTTGTTAATGTCCTTTCTTTTTGAGATCTGGATATCTCTATGCTAGTAGGATCCCAGGAAAATAAGCATGTCTGAGACACCATCTGTCTCCTTCCAAACATATATATTCCACTTTTATCTCCTCATACTCACTACCCATCCCTGCCTGCCTCCAGACAGCTTGCGTCCTTCTGTTTATGTGCTTGAGGATCTGTGACTCTGTAGTCAGCTCCAGAATTGACCAGGAAGCAGGGAAAATAGACGTAACAAGTTTTTATCTCTGCTGCAGCTTCAGACTGTGAGAACCAACTAGGACCACACAGGCTAGGGTTACACGTTAGTGTCAAGTTCTCCAAGAGGGGAACACATAGATGTATGGGTCTTAGTATTTGGTACTTATATGGCACCTAATATTTTCAGCAGATTGTACAAGCAAATCAGACCTCAACATCCTTCCTCATGTGTGCTGCGTCCCAGGGTAGTGGTGCTCATTGTTGGCTCCACAGTTGAGCGATGTGGGACTGATCCACAGGTTGGGATTGGGCCCTGTACCACCCCTGCTTGGCCGTGATCAAGCTCTGAAGCCCCCCCTGCACCAGGATCAGGCCCTGTGCCACCCTGCACACCACATTTAGTATGGGCCATTGCACACAGGCCTTACCACAAATCTGTGGGATGCCCCAAAGGCCGGATGACATGGCACTGGGGCTAGATATGACCCATGGGCCAGGGACAAAGCACTCCTCTCCTAGGGGAAACAGAGGGGATACATATCTTGTCAGAAGTTGCATTAAACCTGGGATTAAAACTTGGACATCATGGCTCCTAACCCTGTGGCCAGTTCTCTAGACTGTGCTGCCTCACTTCCATTATCATTAGATTTCAGAAGAGGTGATCAGCTGTTTTTCCAATCCTGGATCCATTATTGTTTCTGCTGCAGGAGCGTCAGGGCAGGACAGGGTCAAATAGGACTAGGTTTTGTTGCTGATTTGTTCTCAAAAGATCTGAATGAAATTATGAACAATTAGAGCTAGAGTTCTTTTCCTTACTGGTTCTTTTCTTTGCAAGAAAGAAGACCAACCTGCTGCCTCTGGTCTTAGCCAACCAGCATTGGAATACATAGTCCCAGGAGAATGCACTTAGGGTCACACACTTGCTACTAGCAGCCAGTTTGCTTTTCATTACAGTCCAGAGAGGGTGATAGGTTTTCTGAAATCCATATTCTTGAGACACATACTGCACCAGTAATTACCATTCAAATTCCCTGGACTATTTATTAGGGGACTAATGGCATTCATGTTCCAGTCAGAGTGGGGAAACCCTCAGACTGATTTTTTTTTTTTGGTTGATTTTGAAATTTGCAGTAATTTATGATGCTGTTTACATTGCTCAGTGATAAATCGCTTATGTCTCCATTTTGGTGTAGAACCAAATTAGTATCTTGACATAATACATTTTGTTGGCTGCCCTTATATAAAAGAGGTCACTCTCTCCACCAAACTGTAATATAAAATGTAGGACTACTGGAAGCCCTAATGCAAAGCACATTTTGCCTACTATGGCTAAAGATACATTTTCTTCGAAAAAGCTTCCCATGCCAACTACTTAAAAAAAAAAAAAAGTAAGCAGGTTTCTATAAAGGCTATAAGACTAGTAACAACATTTCAGAATACCAGTCAGTATATATGCTCATTGGGATTGACATAATATAAATGGTTTGCTAAAACTGTTCAGGAATATCCAATTCAATTAGAGGTGGATACCCAATACCTTATATAATGGCTGACATTTCCAAATATAGCTGTTTCAGTCAAAAAAATAAAATAGAACAGTCCTTTGCACCTCTGAAGGCATATATTGCCTAATGGGTAGCCCACTGGATTGGGACCCAGGAGACCTGGGTTGAATTCTACCTCTGTCACTGCTTTACTGGGTGACCAGGCCAAGTCATTTCCTTTTTGTGCCCCATTTTTCCAGTCTTTAAAATGGGAATAGAGATACTGGACTCCTTTGTAAAGAGCTTTGAAATGTACTGGTGGCAGGTGCTATGTAACGGCTAGGAAATACCAACAGATACAAAACCTTGCTGTACATAAAAAGACTTTTAAAATGTATTAATGGAATTAACTTAAGCAAAAGTGTGATCCTGTTCTTGAAAGTAAGGTGCC
Source organism: Gavialis gangeticus (assembly GCF_001723915.1). NCBI lineage: Eukaryota > Metazoa > Chordata > Crocodylia > Gavialidae > Gavialis > Gavialis gangeticus. Next base: position 141,656,903 of record NW_017729025.1, read on the forward strand.
TTATTACATATGAGCAGGTAATTAGACAAGCTATCTCCCCATGTTTGATGCTGGCAACATGAGGCTATACATACAAATTGTTCCTGCCAGCTTTTTGTATGAAACAGGATTTTCTTCAAAAAAAATCACAAGTTAGAAACATTTTAAAATTCTCACTAGTGCATAGCCAGTGTGTATTTACCAAATTATTTTTGCTGAGAATTTGAATAGCTGGTTTAGCCAATCTGCAGCTGTAAGATACTTGCTCCACCAATGGGAAATGGAAGAAAAATACATTTCTCTTTCTCTCGCTTTCATTTCTCTTGTATATAGAAAGTCTGACTGTTGCCCTGAAGTCTCCACCAAACTATAAAAGCTGATGTTATACAAGGGTAGGTGAGGAGATGATGAATTTGCAGAAATTACTTGTTGGCACTATGGGAGTAAAATTCAGTCACTTGTTCATGTTTTCAAAAGAGTATTAGAATTAGAGGTCCATTTCATGGGACATAATTTAGAAAAGGCTAATTAAGCTAATATCCAAGGCATCAAGTTGCTAAATAACATACTGGACAGAACATGTCATAGAGCAAAGAATGTGTGGAAACAGTGATCCAAAAGAAAATTCTGCATAGTGACATGTGTTTATAATGTAATTTGGATACAGTGGTCTTATTCCTTGTGATATTTTCTCCTGGGCTATTGCTCAGATACAAAAATCTGACTGCTTCCATAGGTCAGACCCAGGAAGCTTTTAGCAATCAAATCAAGTATTTAAAAAGGGATAGTAAGGAGCTGTGGAATGTTTTATTGTAAACAAACTTTTCCTTTTTTAATGTAAGGTTAAGGAGTTGTTTTTTGTGTAACAGAATACAACAGCACGGAGCTGGAATTTCAGCTCAACACGTTCACATCTCTCCTGGCTGACATAATTCATGTTTGTCATACACACAGATTTACTCACATGCAGAAGGAATCTTCAGAATAGTCCATTTTGTACCTATTAGAATCTATTAAATGCTTATATTAGGAGAATGTTGATGGTTAAAGCAGTGACATTATATTATATTTACATTTAAAAAGCCTCTTCTTTGCTGAAGTTGAAGACAGAGACTAAATACTTTTAATCTTAAATTGGCAAGGAGAAGAACTGAATGACCTTGAGAGTTTTTATATGTAGACTCTGTTTCTTTCCCTTCTTGCAGTGTTCCATCCTCTCTCTCCCTTTTGAAACAGTAGTCATGAGGATCATTTATGTAGACTATTGCTGCTCTTAATTACAGTGTTTTTCTTTTAATCTGGTCAGTCCCTGTTACGTTTCATTGTTGTGATGTCTGAGCATTGCTGTTCCAATTTTGCACAGCATTACTACTTTATCTCTGCCTATAAAGCATTTCATACAAAGCAGATGAAGTGACATCATAGATGTACCATTTACTGAACTGAGAAAAGGACAGTATAACAGACCTTTACAGCTTTTAGTAAGAGCAAAAATTGACTTATACTAGTTCACATAATTGCTATGTAATATCAGGGCACATGATACAAGTTATTTCCTGGGCAACATTAACATTTCATTTGAGGAGCTCATGCTACCTCTCCCACCCTGCAGTCCTAGCCTGCTTGCTGTCTTGGGCAAGAGCCCCAGGGGGGATTCTAGGGGAACCCGAATCCTGGACAGGCAGTGAGGCGTCCCATCCCCGTAGGGCTTCACTGCCCGGCCAGCAAACCCACCCTGTGGAAGAAGCACAGGGGAGCCACTAGCAAAGGCCCTGCCTATGCTGTGCTGTACTCTACTCCTGCAGGGAGTTACGGGTTTGGAGTTGGGGAAGGGGGCTTTCCCTTGTGTTTTGGCAGGAACCCTTGCACCTCCTGCCCCCTCTACTGCTTCACCTCACACCGACAGGGATTGTTGCCTACTGAACCACTGCTCACCTGCTGTGTCTTTGTGGCACCTGGTGGCAGTGCGGGGTCTCATGGGCCCAGCTCCAGACCACTATCATCGGATACTGGGGAGGCAGGAACACAGGGAGGGGATTAGAGTCAGGGCCAGGGCCAGGCCAGCCGCATTCAGGGGGACTAGCAACTCCCACCCCAATGGCTGATGTTGGACTGTACCACCCAATTATGCTTCAGTGGGTTTCCAGTGGCTGTCCAGAGTGCTGACCAGGGCAGGCTGCACAGCGAGCCACGTTAAGGTGCCTTAAGGCATCCACATGTAGATGTGTGCCTAAATAGCCTTAATGTTTCTTCAGCTAAGGTGCATTAAGTTTAGGTGCACATAGATTCACTGTGTGACCTGCATTGGAACCTTCCTATTTTATTTCTTTTTCAGTTTAGAACTTTTACTTGGGAGACTGACACTTTCTTGGTTTTTCTTTTGTTCTGCAGCTGAGGAACACCCAGCTGGAAACGCACAAAACCATCCTGCAGGAGGTGCTCAGCCTTTACCACCAGGACACGTGCCAGTTCAAGAAGCAGCTGCTAGAAATGATCATGTTCAGATTCACCCTTAACCACTGTGCCTCAACTTTATACCGTCTTTAATATTTTGTGGGTGGGGACAGGGACTTAAACAAAATCAGAGTTCACATCAGAAATATCAACTCTCCTCTTTCTTCCCCTGAAGATGATGAAGTCATTGAGAATGTTACATTTACAATCTAAATTCTGTTGATATCTAAAATATGGATGAATTCTCTCCAATGCATCAGTGACAAAGATAACAAAGAGGCTACTTGCAGGCAAACACTGGGGGAGAAGGATAAAATAAGTTGAAAGCAGCTATCTCCTTCCCTTCTGTAAGCAAAGTCTCCCATGCAATAGGAGTTTGTATTACCAAGAGTTAGGTAAGAATCAGCACCTTGCTCTTGGGAGAAATGGAGAACTGGACTATGGATCAAGTTAAGTTCTCTCTGACACAACCTTTTTCCAGAAGTATGAAACAGCAGACTATGGAAAAGCTAGATCTGTTGATGGAGGCCTTCAGTTTTTAGCATAGCCAACTCCTTTTGAAAGTGACACCAAATAAAAACAGCTTCCTAGGATTAAATTCAAGAAACCTACCCTTTTAAAAAATCTAGTCACAGCTAAGAATTAGAGGGTGTGTCTACACAAGATACTTACTGTGTGGTAGTCTAATAACACTGCGCAATAGCATGCTGGTCAAAAACCATGCTAATAAGCTACAGTGCAGTGTTGTTAGGCTACTGTGCAGTTACCATCATGGAAAAGCCATGCACATTTAGTTAGTACTTCATTAAGCAAGTACTAAACTAAATGCACAGTAACTACTGCACATTAATGAATGTGCAGTACATGCCCACAGTGAATAACTTTCATGTTTACAGATGCCTAAGGATTTTGCTATAAGCCTTCCATAAAAATGCTGTATTGATGGGGTATTATTTTGAACCATCCTCATTGTTAAAGATGAATACAGTGGAGCAGCTGGGTGCTCATCTTGCCTAACAGGCTCTTGAGGCTGTACTTTTGTCCCCATTCCTTTCATAACATGCCAGCTGCTCTCAACATTTTGCATGCTGTTAAATGATCTTTTTATGTTGATGAAAAATATTGCACAAAATAGAAGGACTCGTTGTCTTTTTCTGTGCCAATTATCCTACCTCTTGTGATAAAAACCTTACTTTCCAAATCCACTGTGTGTTTCAACAAACATTTCTCAGACATGACATTTTGACTCTTATTCTCACCTTTTCTACTGGTAATACCCCTTCTTTTTCAACAATCAGTATAACCATATGAAGTCTCCTGAAACAGGCACAATAACTGATCATATTGTTCTGGTATCAGTACCAAGCTAGTTTCCCCAACATAAGCCAAAACCATCATTTGTAAGCCATCTTAAAATAATTTGATTTTCCTGTGAATTCTGGGAGAGAGAATCCTATGGAGTGGTCTTAACTCTTGTATTTCAGGCTGAAAGAGCGTCTTAAAACCCAAACATGAATATTTTGATAGAATACTAGTCTGAATTTGTACCCAAATGCACATTTTGGGAGGGATGTTTCAAATTTCCTTCCCATTCTATAACTACCTGCTAACAGTGTCACTGTAGGGGATCCAGTCACCTTACACAAAAGCATGCAAGCAAAGCTGTTTCAGAGAAATGTTCCTTTCAGAGCAAGACTTGTGTTTTTTCTAGTTAGTGTGATGGATGTGAATTACTAAAAATTATACTATTTATAAAGCTATTACTTTACAGAAAAAAACATTAAGATGCTGTAATAAGTGGGCCATCCCAGGGCTGGTCCAGACATTGGCTCAGACACTTGTCTAGGGCAGTCTGCCCACCTGCCTTTCCTGCCACGACTTTGGTGTAGCTGAAGATATTCCTAGGCAGGAGGCTCCCTATTTAATTACCTTGATGCCAAGGGCAAATACATGGCTCCACACCTCCCCAAATGCCATGTCCTATGCCTTGCAGATAGTATCTGTATCCATCATTACTTTCCAGCCCCTTAGCTATGCCATCACATTCCTCCCCCCCAATTGAGGTTCCTATCTTCCCAAGCCCCCACATTGGGGCTTCTGGGTCTAATGCTGCTTTGGCCTCGTGCCTCACTTAATGGGCCTAGGCCTGGTCTCAGGCCTCTTTCAGATCAGCCTGGACCCTGCCTCAGGCCCCCCTTCAGCAGGCCTTGGCCATGTTTTTCTATCAGGCTGTGCTCCCCTAGCCTTTCCCCTCCACTGAGTCATCTGCAAGGCAGTAAGGGATGAGGCTTTCTGGTGCCCCATACTTGCCCATCACTGGGGGATGGGGGGGCACAGGTGTGGCATTTTCCAGAGAATGCCCTGCCACAGGCAGCCCTACCACACCATCCTCCCCAGCAGATGTAGTTTTAGGTCATGCCCCAGGACCATGAACCTCCTCCATCTCCACAGTTCCTACCCTGAACCTCTAAGCTGTTCTGACAGCAGCAGTTCCAGCCAGGCAACATTCTCCCTCTGGCTCCTTGAAGCAATTATCTGCTCCAGTGCTCAGGGCCTGCTCTTATTCTCCAGTAGCTAGGCCTTCCTTCCAATCAGGCAGCCTCCTGCTGGTCATGTGACTCCTGATTGGCAGTGCAGACACCTGTAGGCTGCTCTGCTTCCTGCTCAGGCTCCTTAAAGTAGCAGGCACAACCTGTGCTCTGCCACAGATGCTTGTTCCAGAACATCTAAGGAATTGGGCATCCTCCATTCTCTATTAATGTGTCTTTTGGTAGTAGGGAGCATAGTCATTCCCCAGTTTAACTGTAGATGACTTGTGCCTCCCATTGGAAAACTATTCCATATGGTTTAAGAGCTCACAGTTAAGATATTTTTTCTGATAAATTAGATTTCCTCCATTTTATTTTAATTGCCTTTGTGCTTCAGGTCCTTCCTTGTTGACATTTATACTATTCAAAGGCTCTCTACATGAAACACTGACTATTTGGTCGTTTAGCGCTAGTATAAACAAGTACTAAATGACTGCATAGTAACTTGAGTTACTGTGCAGTAGTGCCAACAAACAGATGCTGACTGCAGCAACCCAAGACTGCTGTGCACTAGCATTGTATCATGCTTTCTGCCACAATGATCTCGGGCGACTGCGCAGTCAGCATCTCATGTAAACAAGGCCGAAGAGTAGTAGATCTTCGAAAAGGAGCAGAATGGTCCTTTAAGTCATCCCTTAAATCAATCCGTCCAGCTCTTTAGCCCTTTTGTTTTTGGTTTGACAACCATTTGATGACACTTCTCTCCGGAGTCTGAATTCTCCTTCTGTAGTTCCATCCCTTTGCTAGGAATCCCTCTGTAATGAGCTCCAGGGATAGTTGCAGACAGGACCAATGGAGTCATACTGTCCAGACTCAAGATACACTGGGACCTTAGTGTGACATGGGGCTCTTCCAAGGGGTAGCTTGGACTTTTGATTTGTACGTTTATAATTGCAATTGGGCAGTTCATCTAAACAGTTCAGGAGAAAAACTACAAGGGGATTCTCAGGGAGTTTTCCTTTATCCCCTGCTTGCATATGAAAAGGTGATAAGGCCATAAGTGTTTGTACAGGCCCAGAATGAAGGGACTGTAATCCTTGTTTGAGATCTTTTAATAGTGTTTAGCCTTCTGGCCCCATGAGCCAGGTGCAGGGCTGGTTTGTGGACGAGATCCTGTACACAGGATCTGTCAGTGTGGTGCGCTGGCTCCACCATACGCTGGCCTGATCTAGTGCTCAGGGTCATGTCATCCAACTTGCAGGGCTCCCTACAGGTCCAGAAATTTGACTGTTGGGGAACAATGATTAATGCTACCACTGCTACCCCACCACCAAATTTCCAGACCTGTGGAGAGACCCACTGGGCCAGAGGATGAGTACCACTGTCTTAGCCCTACTCTAAAGTGAATGTGCCCTTTGTATTACGTCTCTTTCATCACAGGTCTTTGCATTGCATGTCAATTCAGTGTTTTTGTGTATAACGCAGTATTGATTCTCTTTTAAATGATTAATAAAGCTGAACCTGCCACAAATCACTCGTGCTCCCAATGGTACATGTACCACTGGCTAAAGAACTCCTTTACTCAAATGTAGGATATCTTTTTTCTTGGTTTTTAGGGTAGATTGACCCACTGTGCACCTCTGGACAAATTTGGTTTCAAGTGCTGGATCTGTTTGACATCCAGTATATGTGACTGTAAGAATCTGTCTTTTTCTGCTTTACAGAAAGGCATAATGTAGCTTTTTTCCCCCCACACCTATTTATCTTTACCTTGAACACCTGACTTTTTTAAAGTATGCGGTAGCTAAGTGTTGAACCTAAACTCTTCCTTTCCTTTGTGTATGTGACACCCATGTCTTGCCACCCTGCAGGGGAAGCTGGTATTTTATTGTGGCCCATCATTTTTGCAAAAATGTCTCAAGAGCTGCAGTGCTGTATTTTATCAGTAGGGGGCAAGCAGCATGCAGTTTTCCATCTATTCTTTTAGCCCTTACCTGAAAAAAGAAAATATCTTCATCTCTGGATGGCTGGATCAAACTCCAGAGCTAGTGACTAGTTAAAAGTTACGGCTGATGACCCTTTACCCTAAATGTTCATGGAAGTAATGAAGACCAACATCTTCAGTGGTACCTACCTAAATCCTATTGATTTGAATGGGAGTTAGTTGTCTAAACTAACAAGGAAGCTGTCTAATCTTTGAGACCTGAGGCCAAATTCCCAGTGGGCAGTTGCCTATAATGTAGAAAGCCCCAACTTAGAAGGTTCTTTTCTTTGCAGTCTGCAAAGAGGGTAAGGAACCAGAGACTGAATTTACTCTTAAAAGTTGCCCATTCAGTTAAGGGTTTGGCAGGGCTATACAGGACAAGTTTGCTCTATGACTGTCTAGGCCAGGTCTTCCCATTCTGGAGCTTCTCTCTTGGAGAGGAGCTTCTGTCTTGGGGTTCATTCATCCAGGGCACGGTGCACCACTATTTAATTCACTGCATAAAATTTTAAAAAACCAAACCCTGTTTCATGTTGAGTCTCCCTCTGTCAAGAACTTCTGCCTTGGAAAGAAGTTGTGCAGCGAAATGTTTGGTTAACGTGCTGCTTGTTCCTTGCCTTGGTGCTGCTGCTTTCTGGATGAAACTGCTGGAGATTCCTCCATGAAAACAGACTGAAAAAGTGTTATCTGCTTCCAAATGTGTATATCTCAACCAAGATTTTGTCATTTTGACAGAAAGTTCTGGGAAGCTCTGCAAAATCACAAAGGCTGGACTAAAAGTGACTGTTGCTGCTAAGTTAAGGAAATGGAAAACTGTCGGCCTCTAAAGCAGCGGTTCCCAGCCCTGGCTCACGACCCACATGAGGGTTGTGGGGGCAATGCCGGCGGCGCTGAACACACACAACGAGCTAACTCTGTCCCAGAGCTGTCGCCACTGCCGCACTCTGCTCTCAGCAGCAGGTGGCGGAAAAAAAAGGTTGGGAACCACTGCTCTAAACCCTCAAAAAGAGTGATCAGGGACTGAAAAGACAGGGGCTGCTGCTCCTTTGGGGACCCACTTTGCTTTTGAGAGCCATTTAAAAGATCACTGGGCGCATCTACATGTTCACTAAGGTGCCTTAAATACTGTGCCTGACAGAATACTAACTTAATGCACAGTACCCACATTTCCTGCGAATAGTGCCAGCCCAGTTATGTAATGACACTGCATGTTAGCCTAATAACACTGCCCGGTAGGCTCTTAGCGCGGTGTTGCCGTGGCCCACTGCTGCGCAGGGTTCGTCACACTAGTGCGCAGCAAGCGTGTCGTGTAGACGCGCCAACGGAGCGCCGCGCGGGTGCGGACTCGGCCCCGGAAGGCTGTCGGCAGGCGGCGGATGGGGCTGCCCAGCCGCTCTTGCAGTGTCGGGGGGTGGGGGGTGATGGCAGGGCAGCGCGGTCCCTTGCCCCGGCTCTGTCCGGGGCGTTTCCTGCCCTGCCGCTGAGCGCGGGGCAAGGGGGCAAAGGTGCGCGGGCGGCACATTGCCCCTGCCCTGCCCTAACCCCTCTCTTCCCGGGCGTGGGGGCGGGAAGCGAAAGGGAAAGAGAAGAGCAACACCTGGCGGCGCCATGGCGCAGCCCCGGGGCTCGGCCCGGCTGCTCGCGCTGCTCGCGGCTCTCAGCACCGCGCTGCCGCCCGCAGGTACCGGCGAGGGGGCGCCGGATCTCCCCTCCTCACCCTAACCCTGCGCGGGAGCGCCCGCCTGCCAGGGTCCGGGCTGCGGCCAGCGCTGCCCCGCCGGGCACAGCCGGCTGGCAAGGGTCGGGGGGGGGGGAGCAGGGCTTGCACGGGGAGCTGGGAAGAAGGGGCTG
>NW_017729025.1:141670698-141689740 GCF_001723915.1 Gavialis gangeticus
CTGGCAAGGGGCGGGGGGGGAGCAGGGCTTGCACGGGGAGCTGGGAAGAAGGGGCTGCAGGAGGGGCGGAGGTGGCAGGAGGAGGTGGGTGGCAGCTGTGGCCATGGGCCCACGCCCTGGGGAGGGGCTGGAGCCGGAGCCGCAGTGGCCACCTGCCCCCCACCCATACTTAGTTCTGAGATGAGGGGCTCCCCCATGTTACGGGCGGGGGGGCTTTGTCTTAGCCTCATGTAAATACGGTCCTAAGGGACCTGTGGCAGGTCGTCTCCAGTGGAGCCCCCGGGTCCATCCTGGGCCGAGGGTGGGTGATGATTAGGATTACGGTGTAGAACAATTCTCGAGCAAGTTTGCGAACCACACAAGCTGGGCAGGGTCGGGAGCACAGAGGGTGGACGCGTAACTCAAAAGGATCTCGCCAGACTGGCCTGTTCTGCGGCCTGCGGGCCGAGGCGCTGTCCTGCCATCTAAACGGCTGTGAATTCAAGTCTGAGGCCACATTTACAGGGGCCCCGACTGTGCTGTTGTTACTGTGTCATCCGTTAGTACTTCCTAAGCAGTGGAAACAAGAGAAAGCCAGGAGAGCAGCCCGACATTCAGATTGTCCTGATTGTATCTTCTAATCTTTAAAAACGCTCATCAGTTTCTTTACTAAGAGGAAAGCTGTGTAGACTAAATAGAATAAGATCCCAATTAGAAATATACACTTCTGTGTATAAGTAAAGTCTTTTAAAGTCTTTCTTCAGCTTCCATAAAAAACCCATAGCCATTTACATGCTAAAGATCAATTTTATATATTCAGTCTCACTAGAAACCTTCAGTTCAATCTGTGCAAAACAAACCAATGCCAGTGCCATAAAATAACCTACGTGTTCCTTTGGGGAGAAAATCCCAGCTGAACTATTTTTAAGGAATTCATTTGTACCTGTTAGGTACCTAGACATGTGCCCAATGTCTCCGGACATCAAACAACCTGCAGTTAAAGCACTCCTGCTGTCATTTTGAAGTGTGAGATGCTGACTATATGAGATGCTGCAGGCACTTTAATTAGAGTGGCTCCCAAGAGCTGCTCTAATTAAAGCACCCCCTCCCCCACCCCAACCCCGGAGGATGTGTAAGGACAGCCATTGAGACTAAATAAACTTGTAAACGGGAAATACTGTGCCAATTATTCTCCCAGATGAAGTCCTCAGGGTGGTTATGGGTAAGAATGAATGCCATAACTCCTCCTTGCCTCAGAAATCAGGCCTCAGGACTTCTGGTTTAGTGTGGAAATGTCTTGAGTTTTCTTCACAGAAGCAAGGTTGGGAACTATTGGGGAGAGGAAGAGCTCATGTAAATCAACTCCCTATCCCTCTGAGCAACCCTTCGCCTATCCTGATCTTTCCTCGTTTCTGGGGGAGAACTTGACAGCTATCTGCTGCCGGGTGGCAGACAGAGCCAGGACTTCTGTGTTTTAAAATATTTGGAAAATGTGTCCCTCTATTTCTCCACCTCATTATTTACCTGGGTAGATGGTTCAGTTTCAGGCCTGTCAGATGCAATTGTTGCAATAAAAAAGACAGCTCTTTTAAAGTTTCTCTATGTTATGGTAGGGGAGTAGGGAAGAAATAGAACCCAACCCACCATCATACATATCAGGGGGCTATACCTAATCAGTGCTAACCCAATATCAGTTCCTCAGTCTCACCTCCTACTTAGTTAACTTCTGGAGACCACCCCTAGGCTTCTTTGGTCTGTACAAGTCCTGCTAGTGCATAAAGCACACTAATGGAGTGATATAATCTCTATTACGTTTCATAATTTGCCCCTGCCTCAACATGTGCTGTTTTGTAGCATCTCTCCATTGGATGAAATCCAATCCAAGGATTATTGATGGCCCTGACCTGAAGGAGTTTAAAATCAATGAGACCATAAAGTAAAGTACATGTAGTAAGAAAACAGATGGCTTGAAAATGAATGAATCTTGCTGACAGATTCACAGCTGTTTGGAGCTGGAAGTAAAACATACCTTCTTTAAAGGACCTTTTGTAGGAGGTATTTCTTACATATTTTTCTTTTTTGAAGGAACCATTACAGTGAGCATGAAGACTAAGCCTGTGATTGCATCACTGAATGACAATACCTCAATAGCATGCCAAATCCATGGGTATGATACACCAGTACTGGATATCTCTGCAATGGGAGTCACTTGGTCTCGGAAGACTTCTAACACAGACAAAGAAGAGACGCTGTTGCAGTTTCTTGCTGGAAAGTCTACTTCTTATAGATTAGGAACCAGTATATCTATGGGTGAGCTTATAAGGGGAAATGCTTCACTTTTTCTACCAAAAGTACAATTTAAGGAAGCAGGAACATACAAATGCAAAGTAACTGTTACACCTTCTGCAGCTGAAGACACAGGTGTTTTGGAGGTAGTTGGTAAGTAATTTTTAGTTTTTCTGTTGTTTTAGGCTACAGGGATCCATAAAGTAAAAAAGCTATATCAGAAGCATCTTGGAGGGATCAGAACTGTATGATCATTCTAGGACAACTAAGGAAACGGGAAAGTTGTGATGCCAATCCTGGTGGTGGGGATGCAGCGTAGATGTCTTGGACTCTGTGTTTCCCTATTTATGACCACCTTTCATTTCACAGCTAGAAAAAGATGCAGCTCCTTTTCCACTGCAACAGCTTGACAGTTCTATCTATTCGAGCATTTCCCTTTCAAGCAGAAATATAACTTTAAACCGGGGGTGTCAAACTAATTTCATCCTGTGGGCTGGATACAGACAACAGGGCACTTTTTGAGCCAGAAGACTCACCTCTAGTGGCAGGGCCAGGGTCAGTGGTGGCAGGGCCAGTGGCCGTAGGCTCTGACAGCTGCCATTCCCCCTGCTTCCACAGAACTGCATACGCAACAGGGATCCCAAACCATGAACTAGGTGGCAGGGCATGTCACAGAAGTGTTGTGCTGGCCCTGCTGACACAGCACCCCTGGCAAGCCATGGGGGTTAACACTGCCACTGTTCACCACATCACTGAATTTCTGGATCTGGGGGCTGGATCTGGAGATGTGTTTTAAGACCCTGAGAAGGCCTGTGGGCCAGCCAGCTTGACACCGCTGATGTAAACAATCTGTTTGTCATTAAGCTTTTGACCAGGAAGGGCTTTTAGCCTTTAATTCTTATGGTTGATACTTGTATTCATTCCACAAATATTTATTTACAGTGAACAGTCTAACAAAACCATTGGGATCCTAATGATAATGCATGCTATTTATAGTCCAAATGTTATTGCCTACTGTATTCATGTTTGTGAGAAAAATTCTAACATAAAAATCCTCTCACTGCTCCAATGAAGATTAAGCATTGCAGGTATCTGAGATTTCTGTAACGCCTGTGTACAAAAATAAAACTACTGACATGTCAGAGAACTCATGACGATGATTACAATCTAATTCTTATCCCCCTGCAGCTCAGCCAGCTGTCAACCTGTTCCCAGAAGAAGTCACAACTGAAAGTGACAAAGAGAAGACCCTGTCATGTGAAGTAAAAAATTTCTATCCAAGTTCACTTAACATTAGGTGGGTTAAGGTTTCAAAGAATCATCAGGATGGTGGTGTAACAGGAGAAGATATCTGCACAGGAACTTCTGTGGAAAACGAAGATGGCACGTTTAATGTCATCAGCAAATTAAGGCTGCAGCCATCTTTGCAAGATAGTGGAAATGTCTATAGGTGTATAGTGAGTCACAAATCATTGCAAAACAATTTACTTCTCAATGCCACCTTGACTGTGACAGGTAAGCATTCCTGCAGCATCCTTTTCTCTTTCCTGTCAAAATGTTACCAGCTCCAGAACACTGCAGCTAGACCCATTTTCTAGGAAGTTGAATCATGTCAACCTTATGTTATCCCCATGGTGCAGCAATAGTAGGTGTCCTTTGAGAGAAACAAACAGGAGAGCTGACCATGCAGTGGCACTCAGAAGTGGCACGTCCAGATGAGCGTGCATGTGTAGGGGTGCATGTTTGCTGCAGCACAAATAGTAGCAGCACATGTTTGTGCCACTGCTTTGTGCCCCACGGCATGCTCCGGCATGCAGCAAGTTGTCCCCAGTGGGGAAGAGGAGATTAGGTCCAGAAACTGTGCTGGCCTTAGCAACCTTACCTAGGATCCTGGGGGCCTCCTAAGGTAGCAGCAGTGTTGATCTGTCTGCATGGAGCCTTTCTGGCAGCCAGAACGTGGCTCTGGACAGCCAGGATCTGTTTCTGGTGGTGCATGCTGCTGCTCAATGTGCTGTCCTGCTTTTTTTTTTGCAGCAGGTTTTTTTGACACCAGGATCTCCCAGTGTCAAATTTTGGTGCTGTGCTGCAAATGAGCAGTGTGGTGAACAGGTGCACATGTGCCGCATGTGGTTTGCAGCACCCCAAACAGCTTTGAGGCACCACAAACTGCACATGCATGCTCGCCTGGATGTGCTCATGGGGTTGACTTGACTTGTTTATCAGGAGAGGAAGGAAAGCAGAGACACTTGAGAGCCAATTCTGTAAAGTGAAAGGGTCAATGTGACATCAGTGCTGTTTGGGATGCTCCATGTTTTTGTGGCAGTGGAACAAACAACATTTTGGAGCCTCAGGGAGATTATTGAGTTGATCCAGGGGTGTCTTTCAAGAAAAGGTACTTTTACTCTTATAAATTTTTATTGTTTTAATTCCTTGGACTGTTGCTAATATGCATATTTTAAGTGAGCGTCCTTAATAATCTCTCTGGTGAAGGCATTTTGTAATTGTGATTGTGATTTGATTTAACACAATGCGGCTGGCAAACAGTAGCAGGTCCAGGATTGGGAACAGCCACCACTTTGGCCTCTCCTGCTGGCAGTTATTCTCTGATTCTTTTAGAAATATGAAAGCCAGAAATAATTTTGATTCTACTTAAACTTATCACATTTCAGATACTGTATTTACTCAAATATAAGACAACCCCCCAATAATTAGATTCTCAACATGGAAAATTATAAATGTGTTATAATATTCCACATCTAGATCTAGTTATTGGAGGGTCATCTTAAATTCATCTCCCCCACGACTGCCACAGAGAAGGTAGTGGCAGGAAAAGCAGCAGTTGCGGCACAGGTAACCTGCCCCACAGCCCTTGTCCACCTCCTGCCACTTGTCTCCCTCTGGTGCCTGCCCCACCCTCCCCCCTGCTTATCTTTGCAGCTGCTCTGGCTCTGTCTCCCTCAGGAGCATGGAGCAGCCTTTGCTCTGTGCTCCACTTCCCCTATGCTGCACACATCTCTCCGTTCATTTCCCTCACTCTGCACATCCTTTCACCCCTGCTTCCTCACGGCCCTGTCCCTGTACTCCCCCCAACACTGATCACATGTCCCTTCCATGTGCTTCCCCCCCAGCCCCATCCCCTTCTTTGGACTCCCCTTTATGCTCTCATTTCCCTTCCCCTGCACTCCCCCTCTGCAATGTATGTCCCTTTCTCCATGCTTTCCTCTGCACTGCAAACCCCCTTTCCCCTTATTCCCCCCTGCACCATGCACCCCTTTTCTCCCATGCTCCTCCCTGCACTATGTACCTCCTTGCCCCACTCTCCCCTTGCCCCATGCATTCTCTACTTGCTACATGAGCTACCCTGACCCTGTCCTGAGTCACAGCAGCTGCTTGCTTGACCTGTACTAAAATCTAAATAACTAGTTATCCATTTACATGGAAGATTTAGTCAAATAAGTTCCTTGTCTGACACAAGGAAGCAGGCAAAACATAATCATAATGTTCTTTAATTTTTTTCATTCACAGCCCCCAAGTCAGATCTGGGCACTTTAGCTGGAACCTGTGTTGGAACCATACTAGTTTGCATCTTCATTATTGCAGTGGTACTTTTCATATACAAAAAGTATTTTAAAAAAAGTAAGTAATTTTCAAGCTGCACCTCACTACCAATTCATAAAAAAATGTTTTGTGAACATTTAGATTTCAAGCCTAAATCTCAGTGAGAAGCTAATAGAAAATATTGCATCAGGATGCTCTTTGCTCACCTAGCAATTGTATTAAGGCTAGCCACGTTATCCAAAATTAGAACCCTTGTTCCTCTACTTACCCAAACCCCCAGTTTCCCCAAATGCTTCAGAAGTTCCCAAAGCCCTTTAAGGAAAAAGAGAGGCAGAGTGATTCTGTGCTTGTCCTGAACATTTAAATAAGCTAGAATGTGGTAACAAGGAAAAGCAGTAATTTTGAGTAATAAAGTGTGCTGAATTCATATATCATCACAAAAAGATTTACTCTTAAAAGTTGCCTTTTATTGGTTAGGTGATTAAAGAGTATCATTCTAAATTACCCCACCCAAACACATCACCACTAGTAAATGGTACTAACTTAAACTCAATGTAATGAACTCTTTTTATTACTAACATCATTAAAATACTGAGACATATCAAAGGAAGAGCTGTGGTCAAAAAAGAACTCTTGACTAATCTTTCACATACAAGATTAATATAGAAAACTGAAAATAGCTAAATTCTATAGTCAGGTATATTTCAATGATTGTAGTAAGAAAAACAATTGAAGGAACACAACTGTAAGGCAATGAAATTGCACAGTTCAGCAATAAAAGAATAAAGACAGTACTGCTAAAAATGCTCACTTTGATAATTGCACTGCTGCAATGTATAGATATAGAAAACAAGCAGTTTCCTTTTTTCATTCTTGAGTTACTGTATTGAGCTACTTACTAACATTTATGTTTTTCCTTACAGTTCCACCAAACGTAATAGCGTTCACAGGGAATGTGGAAATGAAACATTTGGAAAATTCTGTTTTGTACTGCCAGATTTCTGGCTTTCGTCCAAAACGTATAATGCTAGATTTTTTTCTTAAAAAACATCAGCAAGAAAAAGAAAAAATTTACTCCTGGACCAGCATACAACAGGACACTAAACAAAGCAGTGAAGGAACTGCTCTCTTGCAGAAGTTCAGAGATTTTCAGTTTCAGTTCAATTTGCAGTCACATGATAACGGCACTTTTGAAGTTTCATGGACCATTTATGTTTGTCCAAATGTTCAGGAGCATGACCAGGCAGAGCTTTCACTAGAAATTGGTCACGAGGCCCTTCAGAGGGGGCCCATTATAAAAACGACATTACTGAAGGTCAGAGGTAAGCAAACCACTTTGCAGCACATGAAGGGGAGGGAAGCAAGATAGAGATGCACCTTATACACTAAGGGGAAGTCTACATGTGATGCAGTGTCACTGTAGTGACATGCTATGGCAACGTAGTGACCACAGTGAACTTTGTAACACACTCCCTTGTATTGATCTGGGGTAGTGAACACTGAAGTCAAAGGAGGCTTTACCATTGATTTCAGTAGGTGCAGAGACATGCAACTACTTTGTAAATACCTCCCTTTTCCTGTCCCAGGTAGGGTATAATTCAGCCCTTATTATAAAACTAGCCAATTGCCCATCAAGAATGACTGGGGTGGGGAGAACAGAGGTCCATTTCCAGCCACTGCATTTTGGGTCTGGTTCTGCTCCCCGAGTCCAGGCCCATTCCCTCCCTCCCCCGCCACTTCTGGTCCAGGCCCGTTCCCCCAACCCCTGCACTCTGGGTCCTTCAGCCTGTGTCCACCTGCCTCCCCTCCTCGCTCCCCTACCTCCCTCTCAGCTGTTGGCAGGGCATGGCAGTGGTGGTGGTGGCAGTGGCATGCTGTCGCCGTACCCCACTCCCCTCCCTGCTGGCTTTTGTCCTGGCCCGGTGGCAGCGGCAGTGTGTTCCTCACTGTCATGGCAGGCGAGGACAGAGTCCTGCATTGAGCCCCACCCCTGCTGCTCATCCTGTCAGAAGAGGGGGCGAACAGGCCCACTCCCCCCACCCTCACCCCCCAGTGCTTTGGGGCCGATCCTGATCCCCCCCTCCCCCTTTCAGGGCTGTTGTTGGGGTGTGGCAGCAGCAGGGGACCGCCACCTTGCCTCTCCTCCTCCCCCGCCACGTCTTCCACTCCTGCTCGCCTCCCCTGCCAGCTTTGTCAGGGTCTGGCGGCTCTGCATCCTCCACGTCTGGCCCCACCCCCACTTCTCGTCTGGTTGGGGGGGTGGGGAACGGGCCTGTTCACTCCCACTCTGTCTGCTCCCTCCCACCCCACTCTGTCCCATGTCCCTGGCCTGGAGGTGCTCTGCGGCGCTGTCTCCTGTCCAAATGCTCTTAGAGCACTCCGATCAGTTGTTTCAGTCAGCCAGTCAGAGTGCGAATAAAGCGTTATAGACAGACAGATAGACAGATGAAGGCTTTTATGATATTAGAATAATATAACTTTCAATGTGGTGTATTTGTGCATGTGTGTCATATTTTGTACTATTTGATGCTCTTTAACCGTAAAAACTAGTAGCAATGGTGTAAAGCAGGTATAGTAGAGGTGGGTTTCTAGTTTAGCTTTGTCAATGCATCTCAGTACTGGCTGGTAACACCCTTGCTAACCCTAGCCCTTGTTTTCCTTGAGTAAAGTGTATTTAAAGATAGTACAAGAGAGATAAATCAACCTAGAGGTGCCAGAAAAAATATTCTATATAGGAGTCATGGAAAGGTTGTGTCAATGTCAGAACATTTGATAATATTAAGGATATTCTGGTGCATGTTTTCATATTTGCTCAAATTAGATTGTATAACATTAGATGGAAACTCCTAAGTATTTGACCAGACATTTAATAATACAGGAATTTTTAAATGTAGATTTGCTATTTTAATTTTTTCTTATGATTAAAGCAGCCCTTTCAACTGAAATATGAAGATTTACATCTGTCACCTCTTCTCAGAATCCAGTGTCTTCTCTGGCTTGCTCTGAGATTCCAAAGATGTTTTCTACTGTGTTACTGAAGACAGTAGAATTAGTTCTGGAACAACTTGTATTACCTTTAAATTAATAATTACTTTCCCTATGCTAGTGCCTTGCAGGCAGAAATACAAGCTTCTTTATAGGATAATTAATTTTTGTCTGTCCATACAATTTAGAAAGTTTGGTCCAGAATGCAGATGATGCCTAGTCTTGGTTTCATAAACTGAGCAACTATGTAGCAGAAAGGAATATTAGGTGCAGCTCAAGAGGCACTGCATCAGTCAAGCAAATTTCTGCTCAAACTTACGAGTAGCAGTATGCAGTGCTGTTTATGTCAGAAAAATGTGAAATTAAAAATATTTCAAAAGTATAGTGCAAAACACATACCTGGTAGTTTCCAGATCTCTACGAACTTAGGTCAGAGGGCCTCTTATATGAGGCTCAGCATGCACCATTCCCATTAATGGGAGCTGATAGTGTTCAGTACCTGAGAGGAAATCCTCAGTAGTTTTAGAATTGGGTTATGGATTGTCCATCATATTTTCAAAGCTGATTTTGATTATTTTCCTTTCTAGCTGAGCCAGATTTGGATCCGGTGCTGTGTTCTACTGATGAGCTAAAACTTCATGAGCGCCTGACTCTGACCTGCAGAATTCATTCTTTTTTTCCTAAAACAATTGAATTACAGTGGTATAAAGATGAACAAGCATTGGAAGAATCTGTCACTAGTGAAGGGACTAAGAGATCAGATGGGCTTTTTTTCTGTACCACTAATTTAACAATTGTTCCTAAAGCTGAGGATGTTGGAAAGAGATTCACATGCAAAGCAAAACATAGGAACTCACACCTGTATAAAGAATCTTCCTGGCAGCTGGAAAATCTGGGTAAGTTAAAGTACCAAAGCATTATTTAATTTCTTTTCATAGAAATGAATTTGACTAACCGTCTTCACCAAAACAAATGTGCTGCTTCTAAGAGATACAATCCTCCTTCTCCTCCTCTGAGTCATATGATAATACGCAGGTGGTCCTCACTAAAATGCCACCTGTTCAGAGAACCAACACAAAGCATAGAAATAATGATACCATATTTTGAAGAGTTAAATAGTGCACAGGTCTCATATTTGTGAAGTTCTGCTTATGTCTGAATTTCACCTGAATGTCATGTCCATGGTAACAGAAAAGGTTAACATATTAGAAATATAGAATCATTGAAAATTAGATTTGGAAAGGCTCTCAGGAGGTCATCTAGTCCAACCCCCTACTCAAAGCAGGACCATCCCCAACTATATCATTCCAGCCAGGGCTTAGTCAAGCTAGGCCTTAAAGACCTTGAAGGATGGAGATTCCACCACCTCTCTAGGTAACCTGTTCCAGTGCTTCAGCACCCTCCTAGTGAGAAAGTTTTTTCCTAATATCCAATCTAAACTTCCCTTGCTTCAACTTAAGACCATTGCTCCTTGTTCTGTCATGTACCTGACACCCATTAAGCTCCAGAGCAGGCAAGACCATTGTAGTTCTAAAAAACAGGGTTTACATCAACTAGTTCTGTGTTAAAAATATAAGTTGTCTTGTCCACACTGCAGTTTAACGCAGGGGCATGCAGAATGCACGTGTGGCCCTCCAGGCCATTCTATCTGGCCTGCAGGGCCGCTGAAAAATTTAGAAAATGAATATTTATCTGCCCTGGCTGCCTGTCATGTGGCTCTCGATGTCTTGTCAAAACTCAGTAAGCGGCCCTCCACCTGAAATAATTGCCCGCCCCTGGTTAACATGTGTTGTTTTCTCTTGAAGGCAAGGCTCATGTGACCTGTTGCTGAGTAAGATTCTTAGATCTGTTATCTTTCCAACATGCTAAACTTCCTGAGGATGTTCTTCAAAACCCTGCACTTTGTTCAAGTTAGCATAATACCAGATTTTCTGATACCAGATTTATAACTGAAATTGTGCATGTGTAGGTACCCATGCAGCTTGGTATTTATAAATTGACATACAGAGATACAGCCTGTTAAAGTCTCCAAACGAGTTTTCTGGGAAATTGTTTTGAACGTATTAGAATAAAAGCACCAGAGAATGGAACAGACTTTCCTGAAGGTAACACCTTCGTCTCTGACAGCCAAAAGTTGCTCTTCCTTGAAGAGTTATTTTATTTTGAATCTCAGCTGGGGTGCATTTTTATTCTTGTTTTCAAACGTGTTTTAAACCCTTCCCTCTGTCCAATCACTGTGCTCTCTTCTATGGAAAAGTCCACTGTGAATTCATAAATCAGTGGAAGCCTCATGGAAAGTGTACACTTTGGTTCTGTATCTTTCAACTCACTAATCATTTTATATTGTTTCTTTTTTCCTATTTTATTTGCAGTACTTAATCCACAAGTTTCAGAAATTGAATGTGATCCCACTATTCCTGAAGTCGGGAACTCTGTCACGCTATCCTGTAAAATAACTAATTACTACCCAGCAGAGTGTCAGGTGCGCTGGATAAGAGACTTTGAAGAACTTGGCAATGCTGCATTTAAAATGGAGGACATCCAGCAGAATACAGCACCAAACCTGCATCATAAAGCAAGTCGTATCACAATTATGCCTCAGCCAGAGGACCATGCAGTCACATACTATATTGAAGTTACCCATTTCAGCAGAACTATAAGAAAAGCTTATCCTCTCATGTTAAAAGGTGACTAACTAGCTCTTTTTGGGCAAGTTATTTATGTGCTCTCCTTTGATCTAATTTACACTGTACAAGAGGTCACTGACCTAGAGTAGAAATTGATACATTTTGGATCAGATTAACTCTCACATGGACATCAGACCATTAATGTTAGGGAAATACTAGGAAGAGCAGCAGTTCCCCAAGCTTTTCCAAATAATAGCTCAATTCTCCCAACCCCAGAGACCCTAGCCTCACACATTTAAGGGAGGGATGTCTTATGTGCAGAGAGTAAATGTCACTAGGCAACTGTGTCAGGATGCTACTGCACAGTAACGCCAGTTATTACTCACTCATTTAGTACTTGGTTATGCACTGCACAGTCAGTGTCTTGTGTAGACGCAGTTACTAAAGCCAGAATTAATCTGGGAATTTCAAAGCTTCCCAGGGGATTTAGAAACCAAATTTCTCATGAGTTTTAACAGGAATATGGCATCCAAGTCCCTTACATGGACTTGAAAAATCTCAGCCTTACATTTCAAGCTTCTGAACAACAAGAAAGAATCAACATCTCTTAGAAGTTATATTCCCTGCCAATGCCTTTTTAAAGAATAAGCATATGAAGTATCTCTCTATACTTTATTAAAAAAAGGTAAAGGAGTTATTAATGAGAAAAGCAGAGAGTTGAATAATCAGTAAGATAGTGTAGATGCTTATATGCGAAGCTGGGAATTTAGCTGTCTTGTCATTAGATCCACCAAAAGAAGAGTCTGTCTCATAAATCTTTGGTAATGCTAATCCATAGTTTTCAGTCTTTCAGAATCATTAGCTTAGCAACAATAAGGTCTGTTTGATTAATTTTTACATCCTCCTCTGCATGTCTCCAATATTGACACATATTATAGCATATCTATATTTTATTTTTTCCTTGATGAACATATTTCTTTACTTTTCAACCTTCTGCAGGTTTTCCAAAGGTTACAGGTCCTGTTTCTCATCCAAATGATGTGAAATATGGAGAGCCACTCTCTATAACCTGTGAAGTGATGGATTTCTATCCCAAGGATATTCAGGTCCAGTGGTTAAAGGAAGAGGATGAAATCAGGAGTGATTCATTCATGGAGGACCTAAAGCAGGACTCAAAAGGTTGTTTCCACACATCTTGTAAACTTGACCTAACTCCCACTGCTTTGGATTATGGCAAAAAGATTGTCTTCAGAGTGAAGCATGAGACTCTGACACAGTCCATTACAAAATGCACGTTCCTAAACCTCCCAGGTATGTATATGAAATCATTGGATCCTTTCACTTTAGTGCATGATAGAGTAATATTGGATAGACCATAAGGAAAAATATATTTGTGGGTAACGGACAGTCCAGATGCACTAAATTCTATCTCCCTATGACAGGAAGTCACCCCACAAGAGGGCAGAAAATGTTTCTGCTCTCATTTCCCCACTTCCTCCTTCCCCCTCCTTCCAAGTACAAGTTTAGGTGTTATAGCAGCCCAACAGTGGAGGCAGCTTAAGAGATCTTGCCTAAACCCCACTTCTCGCTACTTTTTGATATACCACTAGTGCATACAACACTTCAAGCAGACATCTCCATTTGGAAACTTTTTTGCCTCTGGAACTCCCTATGTGGATTGTGACCAACAAAACTAAGATAAATCCTGACTGAATTTAGCTGGGGGGGTGGGGGGGGTTATGATGTTATATTTATTTATCTAGAAATTCTGAATTCCAAATGGGAGAAGAATCTGAGGTGCTTTTATGTTAAACTTGTTAAGAGGAAAGACTATCTTTTTCAGGCCTTATCTATATTAAAGAACAAAACAAAACAAAAACACAAACAAAAAACAACCCCCCCCCAAAGAATGTTCCCCTCTCTCATGAAATGTTTGGGTTTCACCATTTCAGCAGCCTGTTAGTGTTTTTATCAGATATATTATGTTTAATTTGACCACATGACCCCCAAACTCTGTTTTCCTGAGGCATCATTTCTAAGAAGAACATTTTCACTGGGTCCATCTACATGTGCACTTTACTGCAGAGAAGACTAATTAGCTCCATAGTAAAGTGTCACTGTCCACACGTGCACCAGAATTGGGATACAGTAAATTAACTAACTCTATCATCAGATAGTATTATCTCCATCAGTACTATTTTACAATTGATTTCTTGTGTGCCAAAATGCACATATACATGGTGACAGAGGATGGCTGGGGCACAATGTTGCTGAAATGCAGGGGCAGCCTACTGCCTAGCCCCGAACTTTAGCACCCTCATGCCTCAGCCAACCTCTCCATTGCCTGATGCCACCAACTAGAGCCTGGGGCTGACGCCCCAGACCCTCTTTCAGCCTGGGAGTTGCTCTCCCTCCCCCCTACCCCCTGGTTCACAGTGGTGCATAATATAAATGCCCCCACTGGCACATCGAGACATTTCCTGTGGAGCTGCCTAATTAGCTCTGCAGTAAAGTCTCAAGGTCTACACATGTGGCCCTATTAGGCCACAGGAAACTAATTAACTCTGCCACAGATTTGTACTTGTAAATACACCTGATCCCCCAGCCTGTCGAGCTGGGTCAGAGCAGCTTCAGCCTGGTAGGCTGACCATCAGGGCCCCTGCCAGCTGAAGCTGCTGCAGCTCAGTTCAACGTGCTGTAGTTTTGGGAGCACATGACGCCATGGTACCCAGAAGCAAAAAACTCCAGCATGATAAGCACCGGAGTTTATTGCTTGGTATTAATTTAACGTGCAGATGCACCCTCCGGCCAGATCTATGCATGCTATTAATTCACTTTATGCTTACTAGGGGCATCTACTTATGCAAATGCTGCTGCATGGGTTTACTCCAGAGTAATCTACTCTGGAGTAAATCTATCCTGGGCAGGCATTTGGAAGCAGATTTGCTGCTCTTGGTAGCAGTTTGATCCAGCCCCCTCTGGCCCTGCAGTGGCCCTCTGCAGCAGCCAGCAGGAGCCGTAGGCTCCCACTGGGTTGTAGCCCAGGGAATGGCAGAGAGCACAGGGCCAGGAGACAGCCATCTTCTGGCTGGTGCTGTGAGATTTCTCCCTGCCCCCAGGAGCTGCCTGCTGCTGGGGTGGGTTCTGGTAGTGGAGCCTGGGTGGGGACAATGTTCCCCTGCCTCAGTAGCAGGGAGCTCCTGGCCTCTGCTCTCCAATCAGGGGAAGGGGGTTTGGAAGGAGCTGCAGGGGAGGGGCAGGTCCCAGCCCCCTACCCCAAGATTATGGTGGGGCAGCTAGCAGTGAGCTACCCCAGCTGGGTGGGGAATCCCCACCCAGCTGAGGGCTCACTGCTAGCTGTCCCACCAGCAGCTTAGAGCAGGGGGCTGGGACCTGCCCCTTCCAAGCCCCATGCCTCGATTGGCCAATAGGGGCAGAAGGCTGGGAAAAAGTTGCAGGGCTGGGACTTGTCCAAGAAAGACTGGGACATTTCCCAGCCAGCCCCAGGCTGCACAGGGAAGTCTGCATGTGCAACTGGCTGGGTATTGCCCAAAATGGGACAGTTCCTTGTCAGCTGCAGGCTGCACATGCAGTCTTCCCTGTGCAGCCCAGGGCTGGCTGGGAACTGTCCCAGTCTAGGGCAGGTCCAAGCCAGCTCCAGGTTGGCTGGAGAACTCTCTTCATACAGAGAGCTCCTTTCTCCAGCTCTGCAATCGTGATCACAGAGCAAAAGCTGGGAGATTGCTCCCTGCCCCCAGGAGCTGCCTGCTGCCAGGGCAGGCTCGGCCACCAGAGCCCAGGTGGGGAAAATGTCCTCCTGCCCTGGCAGCAGGGAGCTCCCAGGCCCCGCTTTGTTCCGTGCCCCCGCTCAGGGATAGTGATTGCAATCTCCTGCTCCCTGCTGTCTGGCCAGTGGGGTGCAAGTTTGTCCCACCTCCGGGGTAGCTGCCTCCCAGCCCTGCGCCCTGATTGGCAGGTGCTGGGGCTAGTAAGCAGTCCCTTGCCCTGGGTAGGTGCCTACTTCTCTGTGCCCCATTTTCATCAGTAGATCAGAGTGGGGCTGGGACACTGTCCCCCATCCTGGGCTGCTGCCTGCTCCCCAGCCTCCGTTCCAATCTGCTGATCAAATCAGGGACTGGGAAGCAGGCAGTTGCCTGGGGCTGGGGACTGTGTCCCAGCCCCCTACTGCCTGGGCTGACTAGGAGCAATTTGCTCCCAGTCAGCAGTCTACATGTGTGCTATTGTGCAGTAGTTGCTGCACAGTAAATCTACCGCCTGTATCTATAGATAATAGCCAACTGCACAGTAGACTAATTTACTGCACAATAAATGCTGTGTACGCACAGATGGTGATGCTTTACTACGCAGTAGATTACTTCAGGCTGAAAATGGGTGCTGGTCTGAGATTTGTTCAGTCACAATCATCAGTGTGCTAACAAAGAATTTAGTAGTACATTGCATTATAGGGCCTTACTTCTGCCACCAGGGAGAAATAACCTGTTGGCACAACTCTCTTTAATACAGGATTGAATCCCCCCGCTTATCTCAGTACTTTAAACCTAGGGGTTCTCAACCCTTGGCCCATAGGCCAAATCTGTCCTCCAGTGCCCCATCATCCTACCCACAGGCCATGGCCCTGCATGCTAGGTTGGGTGTGCAGGGCAGTGCAGGGCCCAATCTTAGTGCACAGGGCTGAGTGGAGGCAGCACGAGGTCCCAGGGCCTGCACAGAGATAGTGGAGGGCCTCAGGGCCCAATCCTGGCGCACAACCTGATCGCAGCACACAGGGCCCAGCTGGGGCAGCGTGGGGCCTGAGATGGGCATATGGGCCTGATCTGGTACACAGGATCTGATCCAGCCTGTGGGCCAGCACCACACCACTTATCTGGCTCACAGGGCCACAGGATTGAGTGTCACTGCTGTAAAATGTGCAATATATTGCAGTTGACTTACACAGGATCAAGGCCAGGTGCCCAATGACACAGGAAAAAAAAAGTGTCAGAGGCATAATTACCATGGTCTGCACACTGCTTGACAGCTGTGGCAGGGGTTGAGCTGGTTGGGGCAATGATAGTGGCTGGGACAGCAGTGGTGGCAATTGCTATTTTTTTGTCCCGTCCCCCTTTATTCACTACTGGCTTCAATGCTTCTCCTTTGGTTCAATTTTTCCTCTCCCTGATAATCACACTAATATATTTCACCAGGCGTATCTTATCTCGGTCTTCCTAATGGAAACTTTGCCCTTCTGTTTAGCAAGGTCTCCTACTGTTTCTGAAATAAGAGCAACTCCTGCCCAACCAAACATTGATGAGACCGTCTGTCTTGAAACTTGCATATCTGATTTTGCACCCAAGGATATAAAAGTTACATGGTATAAAGACTGGACGAAGTTACAGGAAGACAATGCCCTAAATCCTCAAATTGCAAGAAATGGTTTATGTTTCTATGTGAGCAAACTACGATTTTCTCCAAAAGCATCTGACAATAAAACTTCTCTCATATGTGAGGTTACTCATCTAGCAACTCATCGCTGTATAGAGAAATACTTTGAATTGAAACTCAGAGGTAAGTCAAGTTCTTTAAGAGCCAATTTAAGTGCAAATAGTACCTTACTTCCTGAGCCCACTGATTTCCACTACACAATGCACAGAAAGTACCAGCAACTGGCCTAAATAAAAATGAATTGCTACAAAAATATATGCTTTTTAGCAAAGATTTTGCTTTCCTATTGAGACCTTATCTACCCCTATGATAAGCATATGCTTATTATGACAAGGTACTTTAACTACAGAGCATTAAGGGTGAGAAAAAGGCTGTGTACTTAACTCAGAACATGGGCACTGACTTCAGATAATGAACACTCAATCCTCCTTAAGGATACTAGTTGTCAGTGAACACATCTACACGAGCAATTAATGCGCAGCAATAAACTGTAGAGTTTATTGCTCTGTAGTTTGTTGGTGCTGTGAAGCTCGCAGGCACATGGCTTAGACTTGTGCCTGGACCACAACACAGTGAGCTGGGTCATAGCAGCTTTGGTTGCCAGGAGGCCCCGGGGGGCAACCTGCCAACCTGGGGGTGCTTCAACTGGGCTCAACATGCTGCAAAGGGGCTGGCTGGGGCACAAGGGGGCTTCAGTGTGGGATTAGCCAGCAGGTAGCTCCTCATGCCCCAGGCAGCCAGCTCAGCATCTAAATGTGTGCTACTGCACACACACACACACAAAAAAAACCCCACTCTGCAGTATTTACAAGTCCTACCCTGCTGCAGAGTTTATTAGTTTCCTGTGCCCTAATAGAGGAACATGTGTAGACACTGTGGTGTTTACTGCACAATTAATTAGTCAACTGCACAGTAAATGTCTCACGTAGACAGAGCTGTCCCTTGGGTAGGGCAAATTGGGGCAACTGCCCAGGGTCCCGCAGAGCTGCCGCAGCCCCTCCTGCAGGGTCCGCCTGGAGCTGGTGGCTCAGCCCCGTGCAGCAGATGAAGCGTCCAGCCACTTGATGCCACCCCCCACCCTGCTGCGTGCTGCCAGCATCACGTCCACTGAAGAGTGGCTCGTCAGGGGCACACAGGATCTGCTTGGCCCCATGCACCAAACGTCATTGCTACAGCTATGCCTTTGCAGGGGTCCCACAGCCCTGTGCAGTGTTAAAGGGGCCCCGCACAGGCTGATTTGCCCCACACCCTGCACCTGCCTAGGGTCGGCTCTGCATGTAGATGCTCCCCGTATTACTCAAATTAGCAGCCCTGAAAACTGATTCACTTCCCACATTTGCAAGGTTGCTAATAAGTGTCCCAGAAGTAGCTATTAGAAACTTTGAAAATGGTGGGAGCTAGTGACTTCAGGGCTGCCAGTTCCACAGCATGGACAGTGCTGTGTACTTAAGGAGCATTGTCTACAGTCCTGTCGATGCTGCAGTATTAGGAGCCCTGAGACCGAGTCAGTCCCATTGTTTTTGAGGCTTCTGAAAATAGCCTGTTGCCAGCTGTTTCCCCTTTACTGTTTTCTGGTGCAGTTGCTCCGAGTACAATTTAGGTTATAAAATAGTCAGACTGAAAGATGCTATGGATTTAAGTGGCTTATGCACTTAACCAGTAATAGATGTTAATAACAGATAATAGGCAACAAATTGGGACAGGCATTGTTATACAGTTAAGCAAACAATGCACTTATCCATGTCTATATAAATGGGAGTACACTGTATAAATCAACAGAATATATTTTCCTAATTTACAGGTTTTTCAACCAGTACTGGAGATCTGTCCACTCTGACTACAAATCAGAATCACAAAGGATCATTAACAAGTAAGTATAGAGATAATACTAAGTGTTAATAATGTCCAGATTAGTTCCAGAGCCCCATGCAAACAACAGTGGTCTAGAGCAGGGGTAACCAGCTTGGGTGTCACAAGTGGCAGCCTCTGTGTAGCATACAGGAGAGGAGCGGAGCGGTTGCACAGTTCCAGCTAGGGCAGGAAGCAGAAAGCAGAGCAGCAAATCAGGCAGGGAGCACAGGGCTAGGAGCAGAAAGCTGAGCAGCAGATTGAGCAGGGTAAGGGATCAGAGGGACACCTTTTAATGCGGTTAGCGAGTTTTGTTA